>NC_048571.1:45284795-45600152 GCF_013265735.2 Oncorhynchus mykiss
ATTGCGGGGGCCTTATTATCTCTATCTCTATTATCAAGCGTACGTAGTCACACACAAGCTCACAAAAGTGAGCCTCTATAGTGATTTTCTGAACCTTTATGGTATGTGGAAGAATATAAAGGTTGCATTGGTCCTAGACATTTAAAATCTCTTTGTGGAAGTTATTGGCATTGTGGGCAACTTGTCGCTATAACAACGCCCACATATTTCCTGGTGATGAGGGACCTTGTGTGCTGGTTAGAGGGATAACAAAATGCATATCAGGGCCAACAGAACAGGTGCTGAGGTAGAGGATGAACTATAATTCCAGCAATTCTGTGTTCTCTTTGTCTTTAATGAGAGCAGTAGCAGTTCAGACTTGAGGAGGAACACTGAGGAAGTTAATGAGTGAAGGAGATGCAGGGGATAGTCATTGCAGGGGAAGAAGGGAAAGTAATTATTTCCTTATCAATGTGGGTGACGCAAGGCAGCAAGATTGGGATGCTGTGCTTTGTTAGGCAGAAGCCAGCAGAGAGACACTCAACCTGTGTCCAAGATGTCCTTCACAACGTGACCTTCACACAAAGCTGCATGATCTGTCATCTTTCCTCTCTCTGAAGCTACACTCTTAGAAAAAAAGGTGCTATATGGAACCTAAAAGGGTTCTTTGGCTGTCTACATAGGATAACCCTTTGAAGAACCCTTTCTGGTTCCAGGTAGAACCATATTGGGTTCTATGTAGAACCCTGTCCCCAGAGGGTTCTTCCTGGAACCCAAAATAGTTCAGCCTGGAACCAAAAAGGGTTATCCTATGGAGACAGCCGAAAAACCCTTTTAGGTTCCATATAGCACCTTTTATTCTAAGAGTTTTCTGTTTTTGTGCAAAGACATATCATCACTTTTACCCTGTATTTTGATACGCTTGCATGGCAGTCCTTATTTGTATATTTGGTGCTGAACTGGCAGTTGATTGAGCTGATGGTGGAGTCAGAATATTGAAGAAGCTTACAGGTCCAGGAGACTTAGCCCTGACAACAGTACTGACCCCCTGATTGATCCCCTGTAATGCACACTCAACATTTGTGTACATGGAATGTTTTCTCTACAGCAACAGAGTGAAAACCTGACATCAATACCAGCTGAGGGAGAGGATGATTTCCCCTCATTTTCCCTGATCTCCCGACAAACTCCCCCAAATCCCGATCCTCAGCGATATAATGTTTCCATCTTAAAAAACAGATGGTTCAATTACATTGTCAATCCACCAGTGCTTTTATATAATAAAGTATATTATATAAAGCATTCTCAGATTGTATCTGGAATTTTGTCATTCAATGAATAGAAAGGGTTCAAAGCCCTCACTATTAGCATATATGAATTTTTATGAATAGTGTCAGGGGACCTAACCTATTTTTTTTTTGCCTTAATATATATTTTACCAAGCAAGTTTCAAAAGCTCAACTGTGAGTAAAACTATTTTCAGTTCCCTGAATGATATTTAAATATGTGATTCTGGGTTTCACTCAAACCCTGTGCTATTGGGAGTGTGTGTGCAATGCATTCATACCCTCCCACTGTTTAAAGGCTGCTGTTTAGACGCATCAGTAACCTGTAAAAGGAGAGGCCCAGTCAAATATTTGATGGTGCCATGATGATCAAAGACTCTGTGGATCACAGCAATGATTGTGGCTTCTGCCCAGACCTCTATCTATTGTAGAGAAAACCTTCCTTTACATTTAACCTTTATTACCCTCTTTTGTCATTATTGTTGCTTAATTCTGTTCCTTCACTCCCTTACAACACACAATACATCATCTACCTTGTTTGATTTAGACACAAGGTACTCTTAGAATAAAGGCTTCCAAACGGGTTCTTCAGCTGTCCCCGTGGGAGAACCCTTAGGGTTTCAGGTATAATCCTTCTGGGTTCCATGTAGAACCCTCTGTGGAAAAGGGTTTTACATGGAACCCAAAAGGGTTCTCCTACGGGAACAGGCGAATAACCCTTTTAGGTTCTAGATGGCACCTTTTTTTTCCTAAGAGTGTGCAGGCTTTGAAGTGACCTGCCGGAAATCCCTTCTAAATCACAGTTTTCTCTGTTTGTTTGTTTTTTGCTTTTGGATGATGTATCATGGAGTTCACAATGCTTTCTGTTCAATAACTAGCTAACATGATGACCCTGCTGCTCCCAGTAAATACATGATTGCTACAGAGAGGTAACTGGATAGGCTGGCTTCAACGCTGGCCAACCTCAAGTTTTGCCCACCCTCTCCTCCGCTCTGTAGTATTTGACCTCAGGCAGTTACGATACTGAATGCTGTATTTCACAACCAATCCTTTTTTTTTTACTGCATTAACAATGTCTGTGTATCCTGCAACAACTATGACTTATTCCACTATCCACTTTTTTCATGGCAGAACTCTCTCTACAGATGGCATATGATGACATCCACACCCACCCCTGGCCCACCATAACATGTTCTGGTTTAGATTTTAGGATTTAGCTAAATGTTTCCAAAACAAGATTATATTCCACTAAACAGCTAAATGCTTTTGCAATGTCTGTCACGGTAACATTTACACTGAGACCAAGGACATCGGTGTCCTTTTGCCCAACAACTCCAAATCTCTATAGACCTCAATTAACTCTCTCTTTGCTCATATGAACGGCAGACAATTAACATTCCACTTAACTTTCCGTGTCCCCCTTAACCCTTTCACTGGCACTTAGGCAGATGGAAAGAGTAGCACATTCAACACAACCTGTATCATACACCGTTTTTATGGAAATTAATATATTCAACATATCACTTGAATCCTTAAATTCTTTGTATGAATAGTGAATGTAAATCTGGAACATAACACCCTGTGTTCTGGCACAAAATGTTTAACCCGACCACAGCCATGATTGCTGGAGCAACAAGGATACCACTAGAAGGTTCCAAAAGTGGATATCATTATACAATTGTCCATGGGCAGCACTAATAAATAATGTCCTTTCCACTTTGTCTGCACAGCACCTGGCAAAAACAGACAGACCAGAATATATTATTTTGTGTTAGGAATCGCTTTCTAAATGGCTAGTGCACTGGAACCAATGAAATATTCACAGTATCTGTTCTTCACGTACTCTTCTGTACTATTTTTGTATGACCGATTTATAGACTCAAAACAGATTTTTTTTGTTAACATCTGAAATACTGTACATGAGGAGTAAATATTCTTACAAATTGCCGACATATCAACAATACACCACCGTGGGAAAAGTACTTCATTATACTCTGTGTGACTTTAACTGTAGCAAACAGCAAACTTTCCCCTGCACGCGGACAGACAACACAGAGCAATTCTATTCTCTTTCCAGACGGGGCGTTTGATGTGAGCTTGACAAAGGCAGCACTCTAAAGGGTCCCCTTTTTGACTTGATTCCTAAATGCTCCATCTGTCCTTTCAAGTTTCAGAAAGATAACTTTCCGGGTGTTACGTAGTGTTTCAATGAAGCAGGTGTTTCATTTCATCTGCGCGAGAATGCTTTCAAGTGGCACAGGCTGTCAGAGGCTTTGAAAAGCCTTTCAGTGTCTTATCACTTGATATTCAGAGATACCCCACATGTTATACAGCGTAGCTGGTCAAAAATACATATGTATTGGTCCTGGATATTATACATTAAAAATGAGTTACTGTTTGAAAAGAGAATTGGAACTTCTGTTTACTTAGCCCATATAGCCCACAGACTAAGATGTGGACCTTCTAGGCAAACAGGATAATAGGTGTAGTTCCATGTCCTTTGCTTCTCCTTACCACTATCCATTTGGGAGGTAAAACAGTTCATGAAAAGTGGGCCTACACCCTTTCACATGGCTGAGTATCAGTCGGTTATCTGATATCAGACCCTTAAAAGAATTTTTCAGGAAATGTACACTACTATACTGTTCCACAGGGTTCAGAAAGACCAGATGTGGCCTGCAGGTGTAGGTTTATACACCCTAATCAATTTCTTTGGTGGTCTTTTGGTTTTGACTATTCGACATTGCGAGAGCTTGGGACTATAAGGTTCTATCTGCATTTGTCAAAATGTTGTTGTTGTTGACGTAGCCTTGTTTTGTTCAAGTAACCAAATTCATGTTGTTAACCAATGAGGGTTCGGAGCTTTTTAAAGCTGTTATCTTAGAATCATCTTGTCGCTCTCGGGTCCCAAGCTCTCGGGTTTGTAGAGTAATGTCAAACTTGTGAATTCACAGCACTGTCAGCCTGTTTTCTTGACAAGACCCTTTAGGACACAAATATCAAAAGCCTTATTGTTGTTGGTTTAAAGTTGATAAAGAATAAGGCTATACTTTGAGAGTCTAAGTTAGCCATTTTTGACATCATTTCCTTAAGAACAAGCTTGTATTGAAGTATAATAACAACGAGCCCTCTTACCCAAACAAGCATTCGATTAGTGCAATCCATCAGGTAAACAGGAAGCCAGAAGGGACGTTATTTGCATGGTAATACAGTTTCCTGGTGAACTTTTATAGAATTTTGCCTGCGGGCTCTACCTGACAGCGGCTAATTGGCTATGGGAAAGGTAGAACGGCCTAAAACTGAGAACAATAAAGCCAGGTCTTTCCCACCACTGTGGACTGCCAGTTTCACGGTATGCTCTAAAAAATGTACACTACCCCAATGAATTAGAAATGGCCTCCATTAACGTGTCCATACATTAATATAATATGTAGTTCTACAGAGGATTTATGCAGGCAAAGAAGAAAAACATCCAGAGTAACAAAGCATGTTTTTGCCAGTATACAATAAAACACATGAAGGCTTTATAGATTATTTTTGCTCGTCAAATTACAATAAATGGTACAGCTTGAAGGGTTATGGAACAGCGCGGCTTTTAGTGACCTGAATGTCAATGTACGGTAGATACACAGACACACGCCTACTCCCTCTCACACACACACACACACACCATTAATCCCCCCCCCCCCCCCCTCCAAATATTGGACTGCCTCATCTTGAGCTGCTCATTCATGTGAGACGGATCCCAGAGACATTTTCCACAGGAGGATTAGCAGTGTACCACGACAGACCGGCTCATCTGTCTCTGTGCTCTGGCCCTCCATACTGTCTGTCTGTGTGGACAGACGGCAGGCAGGCCACTCCTTAAAAGGCCTGAGATGCTCAATGCTTGTCATTAGGGCTTTCGCTTTACTGACTTACCCACCATGCTTTCCCATAATAGGACTGGGGAAAAAAAAGAGTATGTTAACTGGAAATAATTAATCCAGCTTGTTAGCTGAATCCTGCTGCCTCATGTACCGTAGATCGAGACATTGATCATTGGTCACAATAATAATGTTTACATACTGTTTTACCCACTTCATATGTATATACTGTATTCTACTCAAGGCTCATTCTATATAACTACTGCTATACATACATATTGCATTAATATACAGTCCATAGTGTCTATTTACACCATATATGCAGTACCAGTCAAAAGTTTGGACACAGCTACTCAGGGTATTTAATTATTTTTTATTATTTTCTACATTCCAGAATAATAGTGAAGACAACAAAACTATGAAATAACACATATGGAATCATGTAGTTAGCAAAAAAGTGTTAAACAAATTTCAAGATTCTTCAAAGTAGCCACCTTGTGCCCTGATGACAGCTTTGTACAGTCTTGGCATTCTGTCAACCAGCTTGACGAGGAATGCTTTTCCAACAGTCTTGAAGGAGTTCCCACATACGCTGAGCACTTGTTGGATGCTTTTCCTTCACTCTGCAGTCCAATGCATTAATTCCAAGCACTCCACCACTCTCCTTCATGGTCAAATAGCCCTTACACAGCCTGGAGGTGTGTTTTGGGACATTGTCCTGTTGAAACACAAATGATAGTCTCACTAAGCTCAACCCAGATGGGATGGCATATCGCTGGAGAATGCTGTAGTAGCCATGCTGGTTAAGTGTGCCTTGAATTCTAAATAAATCACAGACAATGTCACCAGCAAAGCATCCCCACACCATCAAACCTCCTCCTCCATGCTTCACAGTGGGAACCACACGTGGAGATCATCCGTTCACCTACTCTGCGTCTCACAAAGACAGGGAGGTCTCAAATTTGGACTCAGCAGACCAAAGGACAGATTTCCACCGGTCCATTGCTTGTGTTTCTTGGCCCAAGCAAGTCTCTTCTTATTATTGGTGTCCTTTAGTAGTGGTTTCTTTGTAGCAATTTGACCATGAAGGCCCGATTCATGAAGTCTCCTCTGAACAGTTGCTGTTGAGATGTGTCTGTTACTTTAACTCTTTGAAACATGTATTTGGGATGCAATCTGAGGTGCAGCTAACTCTAATGAACTTATCCTCTGCAACAGAGGTCACTCTGGGTCTTCCTTCCTGTGACGGTCCTCAAGCCAGTTTCATCATAGCGCTTGATGGTTTCTGCGACTGCATTTGAAGAAACTTTAAAAGTTCTTGAAATTTTCCAGATTGACTGCCCTTCATGTCTTAAAATAATGATGGACTGTCGTTTCTCTTTGCTTATTTGAGCTGTTCTTGCCATAATATGGACTTGGTCTTTTACCAAATAGGGCTATCTTCTGTATACCAACCCTACCTTGTCACAACACAACTGATTGGCTCAAATGCAATAAGAAAGAAATTACACAAATTGACTTTTGACAAAGTACACCTGTTGATTGAAATGCATTCCAGGTGATTACTTCATGAACCTGGTTGAGAGAATGCCAAGAGTGTGCAAAGCTGTCATCAAGACAAAGGGTGGCTACTTTGAAGAACCTCAAATACAAAATATAATTTTGATTTGTTTAACACTTTTTGGTTACTACATGATTCCACATGTCTTATTCATAGTTTTGATGTATCCACTCTCATTCTACAATGTAGAAAATAGTAAAAATCTAGAAAAACCCTAGAATGAGTAGGTGTGTCCAAACTTTTGACTGGTACTATATATATACACACACTGCTCAAAAAAATAACGGGAACACTTAAACAACACAATGTAACTCCAAGTCAATCACACTTCTGTGAAATCAAACTGTCCACTTAGGAAGCAACACTGATTGACAATACATTTCACATTCTGTAGTGCAAATGGAATAGACAACAGGTGGAAATTCTAGGCAATTAGCAAGACACCCCCAATAAAGGAGTGGTTCTGCAGGTGGCAACCACAGACCACTTCTCAGTTCCTATGCTTCCTATTTGATGCTTTGGTCACTTTTGAATGCTGGCGGTGCTTTCACTCTAGTGGTAGCATGAGACGGAGTCTACAACCCACACAAGTGGCTCAGGTAGTGCACCTCATCCAGTATGGCACATCAATGCGAGCTGTGGCAAGAAGTTGAGAGAGAGGTTTGCTGTGTCTGTCAGCGTAGTGTCCAGAGGATGGAGGCGCTACCAGGAGACAGGCCAGTACATCAGGAGACGTGGAGGAGGCCGTAGGAGGGCAACAACCCAGCAGCAGGACCGCTACCTCCGCCTTTGTGCAAGGGCAAGCAGGAGGAGCACTGCCAGAGCCCTGCAAAATGACCTCCAGCAGGCCACAAATGTGCATGTGTCTGCTCAAACGGTCAGAAACGGACTCCATGAGGGTGCTATGAGGGCCCGACGTCCACAGGTGGGGGTTGTGCTTACAGGCCAACACAGTGCAGGACGTTTGGCATTTGCCAGAGAACACCAAGATTGGCAAATTCGTCACTGGCGCCCTGTGCTCTTCACAGATGAAAGCAGGTTTACACTGAGCACATGTGACAGATGTGACAGTCTGGGGGCGCCGTGGAGAACGTTCTGCTGCCTGCAACATCCTCCAGCATGACCGGTTTGGTGGGTCAGTCATGGTGTGGGGTGGCATTTCTTTGGGGGGCCGCACAGCCCTCCATGTGCTCGCCAGAGGTAGCCTGACTGCCATTAGGTACCGAGATGAGATCCTCAGACCCCTTGTGAGACCATATGCTGGTGCGGTTGGCCCTGGGTTCCTCCTAATGCAAGACAATGCTAGACCTCATGTGGCTGGAGTGTGTCAGCAGTTCCTGCAAGAGGAAGGCATTGATGCTATGGACTGGCCCGCCTGTTACCCAGACCTGAATCCAATTGAGCACATCTGGAACATCATGTCTCGCTCCATCCACCAATGTCACGTTGCACCACAGACTGTCCAGGAGTTGGCGGATGCTTTAGTCCAGGTCTAGGAGGAGATCCCTCAGGAGACCATCTGCCACCTCATCAGGAGCATGCCCAGGCGTTGTAGGGAGGTCATACAGGCACGTGGAGGCCACACACACTACTGAGCCTCATTTTGACTTGTTTTAAGGACATTACATCAAAGTTGGATCAGCCTGTAGTGTGGTTTTCCACTTTAATTTTGAGTGTGACTCCAAATCCAGACCTCCATGGGTTGATAAATTTGATTTCCATTGATAATTTGTGTGATTTTGTTGTCAGCACATTCAACTATGTAAAGAAAAAAGTCATTCAGATCTAGGATGTGTTATTTTAGTGTTCCCTTTATTTTTTTGAGCACACACACACACACACACACACACACACACACACACACACACACACACACACACACACACACCAGCCTTCAGAAAGTATTCAGATTGTGACTTTTTACACATTTTGTTACGTTACAGCCGTATTAAAAAATGTATTAAATAAAAAAATCCTCAGCAATCTACACATAATACCCCATACAAACAAAGCAAAAAATGTTTTTTATACATTTTTGCAAATGTATAAAAATAAAAAAACTGAAATACCTTATTTACATAAGTATTCAGACCCTTTACTATGAGACTCAAAATTGAGCTCAGGTGCATCCTGTTTCCATTCATCATCCTTGAGATGTGGACTCCAATCGAGTTGTTGAAACCTGTAGTAAATTAAATTGATTGGACACGATTTGGAAAGCCACACACCAGTCTATATACTGTCCCACAGTTGACAGTGCTTGTCAGAGCAAAAATCAAGTCATGAGGTCGAAGGATTTGTCCGCAAAGCTCAGAGACAGGATTGTGTCGAGGCACAGATCTGCGGATGGGTACCAAAAAATGCCTGCAGCATTGAAGATCCCCCAAGGACCCAGTGGCCTCCATCATTCTTAAATGGAAGAAGTTTGGAACCACCTAAATTCTGCCTAGAGCTGGCCGCCCGGCCAAACTGAGCAATCGGGGGAGAAGGGCCTTGTTCAGGGAGGTGACCCAAGAACCTGATGGTCACTCTGACAGAGCTCTACAGTTCATCTGTGGAGTTGGGAGAACCTTCTTGAAGGACAACCATCTCTGCAGTGCCACCAATCAGGCCTTTATGGTAGAGTGACCAAATGGAAGCCACTCCTCAGTAAAAGGCACATGACAGCCCGCTTGGAGTTTGCCAAAGGCACCTAAAGACTCTCAGACCATGAGAAATGAGATTCTCTGGTCTGATACAACCAATATTGAACTCTTTGTCCTGAATGCCAAGTATCACGTCTGGAGGAAACCTGGCACCATCCCTACGGTGAAGCATGGTGGTGGCAGCATCATGCTGTGGGGATGTTTTTCAGCGGCAGGGACTGGGAGACAAGTCAGCATTGAGGCAAAGATGAACGGAGCAAAGTACAGAGAGATCCTTGATGAAAACCTGCTCCAGAGCACTCAGAACCTCGGACTGGGGCGCAGGTTCTTCTTCCAACAGAACAACGACCCGATCTAACAGCTCTAGAGAGACCTGAAAAAAACTTTGCAGCGAAGCTCCCCATCCAACCTGACAGAGCTTGAGAGGATCTGCAGAGAAGAATGGGAGAAACTCCCCAAATATAGGTTTACCAAGCTATACCCAAGAAGACTCGAGACTGTAATCGCTGCCAAAGGTGCTTCAACAAAAGTACTGAGTAAACGGTCTGAATACTTATGTAAATGTTATATTTCAGTTATTATTATTTATTTTTTAAATAGCAACAATATTCTAAAAACCTGTTTTGGTTTTGTCATTATGGGGTATTGTGTGTAGATTGATGAGTAAAATATTTTATGTCTGTAATAAAGCCATTTTGTGGGGAAAACAAATTCTGACTGCACCAAAATGTATTTATTTCAATTGACTGATTTCCTTATATGAACTGTAACTTAGGAAAATCTTAGAAATTGTTGCAAGTTGTTTTTATATTTTTGTTCAGTATACTGTATGTGCAATATGACGTTTTAAGATTCAAACAATGCATTTTCTAATATTGTCAAATACGTTACCGCTAATAGTCCATTGATCTTCAACAGACATAAGGTTATGTGGGGACCGAGAGGTCAAATAAATCAATAAAAGTGGAGTAAGCTTCAATTGTGACCTTTTCTGGTGTGCCACAGAGAACAAAATAGACTATCTGCAAAGACATGCCAGACAGTAACTACATTTGCCTTCATGACATATATTTACACCTCAATCCGACACGCATAATCTCGCTTTCACACACACACCAAAGGATGTGAAATGTCACACGGCTGTATTTAATTGATTTTAATCTTAATGCTTTTAAAGAGGTCGGTAATAGATGGAGCAGAATTCCACACTGTTTTCTGCACTAATGAAAGCTCCATTGATCTCTTGTTAGGGTTCACGCTGTGGACCCAGCGGGACATCTGGTCAGTCCAGGGCCGTACCTTAGCTGGTTATCCTTCAAGCTTTCATCCTGGTAACGCTGAAAGCGTCAACGGTGGAAAACTAGGATTTGGGATTATCATGCATAATGCATCCTTTAGATACTGTGTGTCTGATTGTTAATAATGGCAGACAAGGTGTGCCATAGCACTGTGCATATATGTCCAACTCACAGTGGGTGGGTTTCAGCCAGTATCAGCTCTAATGCCCTACAGTATGCAGACCAATCCATCCAGAAGGTAGGTTATTGAAAAAACAGAAATGATACAAACAGAAAGTGAACTATATTTCTTTCATGTGAGAGCCTGTACAAGTGGCTTGATCCATTAGGTTTTGGACATGTTCCATTTTTTATGTTGGCAGGGGTTTCGCTGGCATGGTTATCTCCAGTTTTAAGCAGATTAAACTGTGATACAGGGGAGGACCCCAATCAGTCGATTGCTGAAATTAGGGGCAAGCATCCCCATAACAATGTGCTAACCATTGACACAGTGCAGATTACAATAGCATCCCACCGGTCCTTTAATCCATTCTCATTAATAACATTAAATTGTATCCCTCTCGAACGTCAAACCTCCTGGTGAATGTGTAATTGAATTACTGATGCACACCCACACAAAGATATTGAAATGAGTCCTTCATCTATACCTGAGGTGCTGCACTGTGCCTGATGTTCTGAATATTCAGAGTAGGCAGAGAAAGCAGAGGTAGGGGATCCATCATTGGCAACGAGTAGAGGAGGTTGAGAGAGGTGGGGAGCTACAGTTGGACAGACAGACAAACTTAGGTTGCCTCCTGTCAGCGCACACAAGGCTTTTACCACAGAGGACAGACCAAACCCTTTTAATAAGATTAGGAATTCAATTAAAAACAAATACGCCAACGAGAGCCAGAGATCAGATCCCCTTGTTCTGCATGACGACACTGGACATTGATCTGATGGAATATAAGTATTGATCAGCATCAGGTATGCCACAGTACAGCCACAGGCTAATCATTATTAATGATGCCCCATGTGACAGATATGAATCACATCAAGACACATCCAGCGATGATTCATACACTGTCAGGGGGGAGTCACAAGTTGATTGAGAGCCAAATCAGGAAGAAGAACACCCATGTGTTTCTCTCATGGCTGCCTCCAAATGAAATGAACAGGATGTTCAAAATACATGAGAAAAACGTGGCGGCGATTGAAAATGTGCTGCTTTCTACGACTATGTCAAACAAGCCTGTCCAATAGCAACAACAGCAGGCTGGACGACATTAAACCAAATGGACTCAACGAGTACCTCGGAGACGGTGGAGTGAATTAACCTCAACCTCTCTGGGGTTATTGATTTGCAAAGTGTACATTTGGAGAAGGGGATGACTGCAGGCTCTTAGCAAACAGTTCATTTGGCCGGCAAAAAAAAAAATCTATACCTACTCCACAAAGATGACAAAGGGGGGAGCACGTAATTGGAAAAAAGACTACAAGCATTTAAAGCCTTTTAATATGATTAACAGTAAACACAGTTGATTAATGTGTCTTGTCATGGCGTTATATTGATTTTAAAATATGGCACTTCACAGAACCATGATTAATGAAGACGATTCTATGGAAATATGGAAGTCGTTTAATAATCATCCTCTTAAAAAGTGAAATGCTTTCCGTGTTTTAAGATGTACGTCGTACGGGTATCTGGAATCTCTTCAATGTAATTAGGAGTCTAGGGATAGCACTTCCATTAGCTCACCAGCACCAACCAGCTCCCCTTCCCCCAAGCCAAACACTGCCTCAACTGTCTTCCCCTCCTCCTTCCCAGCCCGCTGCCTCACTCAATACTGAAACCAGTAAACAACGCCATCTTCTTTTCAGCCTTTATATGAAGATAAACGAGGACTTAAAGCCCAAATTAGCCGCCTTTGAGGATGTGGCCTTGGTTGAGAGAGGACGTTACCTCTGATCGACTCACCGTGGTTGATTCCTCAAAAGAGCTGCTCAATGCATCCTCTAAAAGGGTTGACAGCACGTAGGATTCATCCCACCACCATTAATTCATGGCTTCACACCGGCCGGTCTCCAATGAGCACTCAGAAAATGCCTAGGTGGCAGAACACAACAGAGCAGGGATGGCCATTACGTTCTGGAGAAGTAGAGCTCTAACGATGATGGCTGGTGGAGTTCTCGAATGCTGTGCTCTGCATGCTAGACATGCTGAGCCCAGAGCCCTAAGGCTCTGTCCTGGCAGTGGGATCTCATGTGATGGGTCTGTATCTCCTCATTCACCGGCCCAATAGGCAGGAACCGGTCGGGCAACAATATTATCACTCTGGCGAATAAAGCACTGGAGCTTAGTTGACAGTATCGACCAACATTTTTTGTGTCTGATCCAACCCATTTGATAGAGTGGATTTCTGCTATTGTAATATCCCACTGGGTGTAATAGTTTTGCTTCCATCCCTCTCCTCGCCCGTACCTGGGCTCGAACCAGGGACCCTCTGCACACATCAACAACTGACACCCACAAAGCATCATTACCCATCGCTCCACAAAAGCCGCGGCTCTTGCAGAGCAAGGGAAACAACTACTTCAAGGCCTCAGGGCGAGTGACGTCACCGATTGAAACGCTATTAGCGCGCACCCAGCTAACTAGCTAGCCTTTTCACACCGGTTACATGGGCACAGACGTCAATTCAACGTAATTTCATTCAAATGACATGGAAACCACGTTGATTCAACCAGTGTGTGCCCAGTGCGACGCAACATAGCAGAACACTGTTAACATGTAGGCTGAGGAAAGCCTTTTAGGGGAAGGAAATTGACCACACCAATACATTTGCACTCATTCATGAAAACCACAAACCAAGGTGAAATATGAAGGGGGAAAATGCAGTCATGTGTCATTCGTAATCTCGTGCATCTGGATTCCACAAATAGAACCAATCAAAGCATCAAACTGAAGTTGCCAACCTCTCTCATCATCAAATCTATCGTGCATTGATAGAGACCGAGAAGCACGGCTCCTTAAATCAGACATTTTCTCTCTTTGCAGCAGCAGCAGGAAGCTGGAGAAACACAGGCCCATGTATCAGGAACTGTGGGGGGGAGAAACCATTTGATATTATTTGCAGCTCTTGTTGAGGAAAACAAATCCCCCTTGGTTCCTGTCTGAGCTGAACGCAGAGATAGTGGAATTCCCCCTTAGCATGCAGCGCTAGTACTAGCACTCGCTGTGTTGGCTCGCACTGTCCCAGCCCCACTTCACAGCCTCATAGCTCACAGACAGGTAGACGTGACTTCACTTACAATGCTAAGACAGTCACAGAATCGTCTCGGGAACACTGTTTTGGCTCATCCTCTAGTATGATTACGTAGGCACACAGAGGTCAGATGTTACGACAGAGAGACTCTGTTTGTTGACGTTCGAGGTTCACTGATTTCATAGGGTGTCAACTGAATGAAAATCTGCCATAACTCATTTGACCCATTGAGTGCCTTGACTTTGATGCTCACTTGCCTGAATATGTAACGCAATATGTTAAGCAGGCACTCAAATGCCGGAGATTGGGTAAGGGTCTGTCTGAACAAACTCTGATGAACGGGACATTTCCTTAAGTTGTTTCCTGAGGGTTACGTACAGTGCCTTCAGAAAGTATTCACACCAGTTGACTTTTAAAAGTGATTACATTTAGATTTTGTGTCACTGATCTACACACAATACCTCCCCAGAATGTCAAAGTGGAATGACGTTTTTATTAATTAAAAGGGATTCAACCCCTTTGTTATGGCAAGCCTAAATACTCCAGGAGTATTTGCTTAACAAGTCATATAATAAGTTGCACGGACTCACTCTGTGTGCAATAATCGTGTTTAACGTGATTTTTGAATGACTACCCCATCTCTCTACCCCATAAATATAGATCATTGTAAGGTCCCTCAGTCGAGCAGTGAATTTCAAGCACAGATTTCATGACAAATACCTTCCAATGCCTTGCAAAGAAGCACACCTATTGGTAGATGGGTAAAGAAAAGCAGACATTGAATATCCCTTTGAGCATGCTGAAGTTATTAATTACACTTTGGATGCTGTTTCTATACACCCAGTCACTACAAATATACAGGCGTCCTTCCTTACTTAGTTGATGGAGAGGAAGGAAACCGCTCAGGGACTGCACCATGAGGCTAATGTTTTTTTTAAACCAGTTACAGCGTTAAATGGCTGTGATAGGAGGAAACTGAGGATGGAGCAACAACATTGTAGTTACTCCACAATACTAATGTAAATGATGGAGTAAAAAGAAGGAAGCTTGTACAGAGTAAAAATATTCCAAAACATGAATCCCATTTGCAATAAGGAACTAAAGTAATACTGAAAATAAATGTGGCAAAGAAATGCACTTTAAGTCCTGAATACAAAGCATTATGTTTGGGGCAAATCCAACTCAACACATCACTAAATACCACTCTTCATATTTTCAAGCATGATGGTTGCTGCATCATGTTGTGGGTATGCTTGGTTCAGTCTGCTTTCCAACAGACAATGGGAGAAAATAACCTAAAATACAATAACCTAAAATACAAGGCCAAATATACACTGAAGTTGCTCACCAAGACGACATTGAATGTTCATGAGTGGCCTAGTTACATTTTTGACTGAAATTTTCATGAAAATCGATGGCAAGACTTGAAATTGGCTGCCTTGTAATGATCAACAACCAACTTGACAGAGCTTGAAGAATTAAAAAAAATATTATGAGCAAATATTGTACAATCCAGGTTTGAAAAGCTCTTAGAGACTTACCCAGAAATACTCACAGCTGTAATAGGTATGTAATCACTCCCAAATTTGATTCTAACATGTATTTTAACATGTATTAACTCAGGGGGATGAATACTTATCTAACCTATTTTCCATTCGTTATTATATATTTTAAAATAATTCCCCTCCACTTTGACATTAGAGCATTTTGTGTAGATTGTTGACAAAAAAATGAAAATGAAATCCATTTTAATCCCACTTTGTAACACAACAAAATGTGGAGAAAGTCAAGGGGTGTGAATACTTTCTGAAAGCACTGTATATGGGGGAACAGTGGTGCTACTGTTCAGAAGCACAATCAGAATGAAAGCTTTTCAAGGGCCAGCACACCATGTCCATGTTCACTGGAAGGAATGCAGTCCACTCTCTAATGAATGGAGAAGAGCTTGCCTGAGTGCCCTTCATACACTGGCATAAAGAGATAGGATAATGCAGCGGGTTAATGGGTGTGCTGGCACACTTAGAATCAGAAGACCTAGCTCTACTCACTCCACGGGTGGTAGGGGTGAGCAGGGTGGAGTGAGCAAGGATTGTTGTTTTACTCCCAACAGAGGGAGGGTGCTGAGGGAGCCTCCGTGTCAGTAATGACATTAGATACGGACTAGCGGGGGGGGGGGGGGGGGGGGGGTCTGCCTGACCCCCAAACTCTCTCTGCCTTTACCACTGCTGGTGGTGACCCCAACAGTAAACAGGGGCATCCTGAACACAGGTCCCCTGCTGCTACGAGGGGACAACATGGAGTATTTAGACACGCTCCTAACATCTCAACTGCAGGTGAGTTAACCCAGGGGTGAGTTAACCCAGGGGTGGTGACATGGGGGCCATAAAAGTGTGTGTTCAGCAAGAACACTCAGGCCCCCTAGGGGCAAACACAGAAAAACACTTGTGGACAGGTTTGTTGTGTGAGAACATATTGCTGTGTGAGAGAGAACATGTGGGCCAGAGCCACAGGCGCCTCACACTCAATAGTTTCATCACGTGTCCCTAATGGCACAGGTTGCCAATGGAAACTGTCTCAGCTGCAGCCAATAGCAGTTAGAAGGAATTACTGAGGTGTAAAATACTTTAAAAACAGGAAGCCTGGAAGATTTATTTAGGCTATAGCAGAGAAGAGACTAGTGCCTGAGGGAATTGGTAAGTCCCCAAGGCTCAGGTTGTCAATCATACCTGCTTTCTGGTGATAAACCAGAGCTCATCCTCTGTAGACCCTGTCATCCTATTGTAAGAGCAACATGGTCTCCCAATTATCATGACCCCCAGTCTGGGATCTTTAACCCCTACATTGTTTACTACATTGAGGAGATTCTGGAACAGAGGAAATAATTGTCAACTGGTAACGAGAGCTGCAGGCAGATCCCTATAACGCCTCTTGTCTCAGACATATTCTGTTCCTTCACACAAAAGCTTGTGTTCAATTCATTCATGAGAAAAGCCATTGTGTGTGACACTGAATAGATATAAAGCTCCGTATTCAGACAATAATTGGGGAGACAGTATGATTGCCTGTAGAACACAGTTTAATCTGAAAACAATAGACATCTGAAGATGACAGCATTGGATACAATGATAGCTCAACCTAATCCTTTTGTTGATGACAATTACACATGTAGACGTGCTTGCACAGCAGTCCCTCTCTTTCTCTCTCTCTGCTTCTCTCCAGCTTCAAATAGTGTGCTTTTAACACATCTGAATGACATTAACGAATCCGAGCAGTGAAAAATCTGTTCCATGAAGTGTTGTCATTTGCGAGGAGACAAGAAATGCCTACAAAACTGCGGCCGCATCCCAATTAGCTGTAGTCTTTGAGGTGAGTCATGCAACAAGGCCTCCCTGCCGCTCACACCGGAAAAATGACGCACAGTCCCACTCTGAGAGACGCCACAGGAAACTGGCAGGGTCAATAGAACGACATAGAGCGCAGGCTGTCCATCCAATCAGGAGAGAGTCTCTGTCACCAAAGATTGATGGGAACATTTCCTGGCCTGTAGCCCCAGATATCAAAGCGGGATTTTTTCTTAGATCACCTCTATTGATCTGTTTTTGTTTCAAAGCCATCGCCTGGAGCCTCACAGCCATTTAAAATCCTCTATGCACTGAGATTACACCAGCTTGTGGGAGGTCTATCTATGTGCTGACTATTGAAAAATGGAAGTAAAAAGTCTGTTATTTAATGGATTTGGAATTCAAACGGTTCTCTCAAGTCCCTATAGAGTAAACGAAACCAAGCACATATTTTCCATCTTTATATCTCTACTGATTCATCTATTTGAATGTTGGCATCATTGTTTCCACGGCATTACTATTCTATTGTTCTATTTTGTACCCCTCCCCTTCAGGAGATTTCCTTCTTAGGTTTTGCATGCTGTTGGATCACTCCTCAAAACGACAAAAGCCTTCATCTTTTGAGCTTTTGCAAACTGTCTTTAAGAAAATTTGTATGGAAAATATGTGCAACAACTCACCGGTATCTCTGAGGGAGATTGAAAGAGCCCCCCACGCTCAATCACTCCCACATGAAGAAATACTATGGTATAAAAACTATGATAAACTATGTTTTTCATTTTAAAATGTTTTACCCCTTTTTTCTCCCCAACTGGTAGTAGCAGTCTCATCACTGCAACTCCCGTACGGACTCAGGAGAGCCAAACGTCGAGAGCCATGCATCCTCTGAAACACCACCCAACCAAGCCGCACTGCTTCTTGACACAATGCACATCCAACCCGGAAGCCAGCCGCACCAATGTGTCGGAGGAAACACCTGGCAACCTGATCAGTGTGCACTGTGCCCAGCCCGCCACAGGAGTCACAAGTGCACGATGAGACAAGAATATCCCTGCCGGCCAAACCCTCCCTAACCCAGACGACGCTGGGCCAATTGTGCACGGGCCGCCTGGTCGCGGCCGGCTGCGACAGAGCCTGGGCTCGAACCCAGAATCTCTGGTGGCACAGCTAGCACTGAGATGCAGTGCATTAGACCACTGCGCCACCCGGGAGGCCCCAGACTTTAGTTTTTACTATAGTAAAAATGTGTAGTGTTTTTGCAAACATTACTGTAGTATTTACTACACATTTCTTTTGTATTGTACAGTATACTACAACATTATATGGTAAGTACCAGAGGTGTACTCGAGTCACGACTTGGACTCGAGTCAGACTTAAGTCACAAATATGATGACTTGGACTCGACTTTGACTTTAACACCAATGACTCGTGACTTAACTTGGGCTTGAGCCTTTTGACTCAAACTGACTTCATACCCTCCCCAAGCCCAAATATATAAAGACAACGCTGTATCAACAAAAAACAGATTGCAACTTGCAAAACATGCGGGAAGAAAAGAGACGGGGGCGCAACAATTTCCAACTTTGTTCGACATTTGAAGCTGCATAAAGAACGGTAAGTCGTGGCTAATATAGCAGACAGCTATATATTTTATTACTTTCCTAGTGTATCATGTAGGCTGACATAACGTTAAATCAATGAGCCTCCACACAGTCAGTCAGTGCGGGAACGTGATCATTGCACCCAAGTGTTGAGCTATACCTGGCTAGGCAGTTGGTAGCCTAATCCTGCCTGACATTCCTAAAACAAGGTTGGGCGATTGTGTACAAGCCTATGTACCTGTGTACAAGCCTATGTACCTGTGTATAAGCCTCGCCCGATTGCGCCCCATAGCGATCCTCGATCACTACTGGGGGGGGGGGGGGGGGGGGTCTTTCTCATGGCTACCCATGTATTTCCATGGAAATATAACATTTATTTGGAAAGTAATAAATATATAGATTTTTTATTTAAAGCATTCATGATTTGTGCAAATGTAATATACTAACTATTACTCGTTAAGAATATGAGATGGTATTACATTTGGTGAAGAGCACGCGTAGCACATTCATATCCTGCACATCTATCATTCCAGTGTTTTATTGGTATATTGTAATTACTTCGCCACCATGGCCTATTTATTGCCTGTATATACACTGTATATAGATCTTTTCTACTGTATTATTGACTGTATGTTTGTTTTACTCCATGTGTAACTCTGTG
Source organism: Oncorhynchus mykiss (assembly GCF_013265735.2). Classification (NCBI taxonomy): domain Eukaryota; kingdom Metazoa; phylum Chordata; class Actinopteri; order Salmoniformes; family Salmonidae; genus Oncorhynchus; species Oncorhynchus mykiss. The sequence goes on from NC_048571.1 coordinate 45,304,279, forward strand.
TTGTTGTATGTGTCGAACTGCTTTGCTTTATCTTGGCCAGGTCGCAGTTGTAAATGAGAACTTGTTCTCAACGAGCCTACCTGGTTAAATAAAAGGTGAAAATGACTTGTTTATGACTTGAAACTCAAGGTTAAAGACTTGAAACTTGACGGTCTTGTCTTGAGACTTGACTCGGACTTGCCTGTCTTGACTTGGGACTTGAGTGCTAAGACTTGAGACTTACTTGTGAATTGTAAAACAATGACTTGGTCCCACCTCTGGTAAGTACTACACATGATCGCAGGAAACTACAGTTTGAAGTATAGTATTCTACAGTATTCTACAGTTTACAATATAATTCTATAGTAAGTACTGTAGTATTATATAGTATTGTTATATTTCTGAGAGAGAAATATGGCACAGATTCTACTATAATATAAAACACAGGAAAAAAACATGTTTCCCCATATACCCAAGCTCTTTCCTCAAATAACAAGCACACAACACCATTCTAGTGGATGCCAAAGCCTTTGCCTGTTTAAGTATTAATGAGATAAGTCCATAGCAAAACACGATCAAGACTTTTTAAATTGTAAAGTGTTAAACAATAGCAACAGATGGCATTTACTGTTCATACTATCCCAAAGCCTTGTTAGGCAGGTTTCCATTGACCCAGGTTAATTCCACAAAGGTAACGTTGCAACAAAAATAATGTTTCTTTGCAGGACAAGGATTGTCCCGACTTTAATGAATGCCTGAATTTCACACCTTGTTTTTCCTGGTTGGCTGGATGCAAATTTCACGATCCAATTATTTCAGTTCTACAGGAGTACAGGAGTGCAAGTTTCTGTGCAAGATCGTGGTGATATGTTGGCACATGAGAATTATGCTTACTTGGGACATGAAACAGGGTGGGAGGGCATACAGGCTGTTGCCAATTTATTGATACACAATTTTTTTTGTGTGTGTGTGGGGGGGGGGGGGGGGGGGGTGACGTCATTACGTTCAGCTGTTTTTAACGACACAAGACAGTTCAATGGAAACACACCGTAGCAAGCAATTGTCACATCTATTTTCTATGTGAAATTTCTAAATGTCGACAAAAAAATAACTGGAGAAGTTTATGGAAACATAGAAACCTCTCTCTGCACACATCATTAACTATGTAAATTAGGGATATATGAGATACTGATTAGGAGGAAAGACACCATGTGGTTTTATTAAGACTGGGCCCCCTAACCCACTGACAGAGATAAAAACTCAGCCTCACTCACTTACTTAGACACACCTGTAGTCAATTCACACAAAATCACTTCCCTGGCACTAGCAAAACCTAGCAGTAAACACTGGAAAGTGATAGGTGGCAGGCTAACTTTTACAATCCAATGTAGCGCCATAAAAATAAATGGCTCCAGCCAGGAGTTTTGGTATTTACCCAAGAATCTGGAGTTGGAAAAATAATGAGGTCAAAGGGTCTCCACTGCTCTGCAGGTGGTCTCACGGTTAGATCAGTAGAAATGGGCAGAAGTTACCTCCAAGCTGACAAATGGTGCTGGGTCTTGACCAGTTTGGCAAGGCTTGTCCTCAACATTTTCTATGTCTGGAGGAAGAGAACATTAAGAAATAGACTTGCTGTGTTCTGGCTGTCTACCAGTATGCCAAGGACCGACATAAAGATGTCCAGAAACCCAATAAATATTCTGACAAATCTCCAAAATGGAAGTTCATGGCCAAGCAGTCAAGTTTAATATTGTAGACATGTTAAATGTATTTTATCATTTGAAAAACTGCACCAAAACATTCAGCCGATTGCTGACGAATCTTAGGGTGTCATATAATTGTGAAATGAGCTGGGGAAATCAACTATGCAAAGCAACTCCAATTTTGCTATGACAAATGAGAATCCCTGAAAGCACTCATTCAATTGAAATGATGAAGTCATTTGTTTCCAGCTGCTGTGCTTCAGTAACATTAACCAACTCTAACCAACATTAGTTAATACAGGGGAGAACGACTTCCCCCTCTCATTGAAGCCCCGAAGTTCAAGGCCGACCGTGGTACTGCAGGCACTGTTTTCAGAAAACATGATCCCCCCATTATAGTGAATGGGAAAATAACTATCTTCGTGGTCAATCTCTGAGTAAATAAAAAAAATAAAGAAATGTGAAGACAGTCATGGCACCAATAATTGCATCTATTGCACCAGATGTATGTCCTTGAACCGATTATTTTAAAAGCTCACACAGAAGGAGTTATAAGGATCATTTAGTTGCTACTCCCCAACGGGCTCGGGAGAGGAAAAGGTCGCGTCATGCGTCCTCCGAAATATGACCCGCCAAGCCGCGCTGCTTAAACCGGAAGCTGCACCAATGTGTCGGCGGAAACACCAATCAACTGACGACTGGCCAACCACTCCCCTAACGCAGACAAAGCTGGGTCAATTGTGCGCCACCCTATGGGACTCCCGATCACGGCCAGTTGTGACACAGCCGGGGATCGAACCCCAGGCTGTAGTGACACCGCAAAACTGTGATGCAGTGCCTTAGACTGCTTCGCCACTCGGGACGCCAGCCTTCAACTTGGAGATACACAATGAGTGTGGGCAGCACTGAGCTAGGCTGCAAACGTCACTTCCTGGACTAGCTCAAACTGCGCATGTTATGTCTTCATGAGACGCCATCTTAGCAAGATAAAAACAACTTCCAATGCGCTATTGATTCTTCACCCCAGGAGGTTGGTGGCTCATGGTAATGGCTGGGGTGGAATCAGTGGAATGGTATCAAACACATCTAACACATGGTCACCCTTCCATTTACTCCCTTCCAGATATTATTATGAGCTGTCCTCCCCTCAGCAGCCTCCACTGGTCTTCACATAGCAATTCATGTTTTCACGTAATCGATGGATTTGTCCATTCATATACAGTCATTGGAACAATAGCACACAGCATTCACTGCACCTTCCAACTGAGAAAAGATTAAGATTTTACACATGGCAACCCATCCAACTATTAAGCATGCCCACCTCGATTCATTATTCTAATTATGGTTGATACGTGCTCTGATCCCCCGTTAGGGGAGAGCCCTGACTCTAGGCATGGCTGAGCCAGTAAACAGGCTCTTGCTATGCAGAGCAGTACACGTTGGGATGCTGGTGTATAGCTTATCACACCCAGTGATCCTACATCTAGCATGTATCTCCATCATAAGCCGAGAGTTCCAGGCAGCCAGGCGTCTGCTCTGCTTACAGCCCCCAGTAGAGCTCCACGCTGTGTAATGAGGTCCCAGAGGGCCGCTGCCCTCACACCAGGCTCGGTCTTAGGGACAGACATTACAGCGTTTCCCCCTACAGACGCTGGCTGGGGCTTTTATTAGGGACATATCTCATTCCAAACAAAACAGGAGTTACATTTTAATATTATGGGAAGCCGCAAAATGGTGAGCACACGCGGCTTAGACAATTATGGTGGAGCACCTGGGGCTTGTGTTTGTGTACACTTGGATGTATGGGGTCACTGTGCATACGGTTGATGTTTGTTTGCGTCTGTCTACCCACCAGATTCATTCAACAACAACGCCATATGGTTGTGTGCACAACATGCACCTATTTTCATTGCCCAGTTGGTACGAGGAAAGTTGTACTCTATTACATAGCAGCGCATGTAGTAGATGTTAAACATAAGCCTTGTGTATCCTTTGTGTAGTCAATATTCTCCTAAATTACACTCCCCATTGTCCTTAGTGGTTTACATAAAATTTACCCATCAGCTGAGAGGGAAGGAAGGGGGAACTTTCTGCTACCTCATCGTATCATGCTACTTGAGACAACGGCACTTTTCCTTGTCCAGATCTGCCTGTCCCCGAGCCTGTCTGTCACATCTGTCCCGTCTTCCTCCGTCCTGTCTGCTCTTATACAGCTTGTCCCTTTGGGGGCGCCTTGTAACCTTGCCCATGCAACAACCACAATACCCTCTGCAGGAACACAGCAAAGGAGACTGTGATCCCCCCTCTATTCCATTCAGGACATTTGTCACTTTTATGTCTTTGGTCTTTGTTCAGTATTTTTTAATATTCACGGGTTATCTGGAATGAGATTAAACTGGGAATAATGGTGATATTCTGCTGGCTTTCATTCGGGATCATACAGATGTAGGATCTTCATTTGAGCCAGTTTGCTACAGCAGGAAAATAACCCTGCAGCAACAGGGAATGTGAATTATTACGTGGATTATAATTTATGGAGATTTCTTGTAGTTCATGCAAACCAAGTCTGACATTTTAAAGTGGGAATTCCACACTTTAAAAGCCTTTTGAAACCTTGAATACACTACAAGTTTGCATTTCCTAATTCTCAGCAACAAAAGAGTGATCAAATGAAGATCCTACCGCTGTAACTACTTACTCTTTATGCTAAGGCTGCCGGGTTTGGTTGTACATTTGAGGACCTCGTGGATTCGCTGGCCTTTTCATTGTGTGTTTTTTTAAACATATACTGTATTAGATTCACTTGTGAAAATTCAGACCACCACAAAACAAAAAGCACTATAAATCTGAATGATAATAGGCGTGCAGGGCTAGAGTGGCTCAGGGCTACATTGTAAATCCTGTTCTTTCAGAAAGGCAATGTACAGTTGGCTCAAACGGCATCCAATAGAACCTAATCCCATTGGTTGTGCTTCTCATTCCTATGAAAACATTGCAGGATGAAAAATGCAAACATGATTTTGTGGATTTGTTTTTCATAAAACTGTACAAAATTGTATTTGAAGCTGCCATTTTTCACCATGTACTGAGGCAGAACAAGTAAGATGCTGCCTGTTTCATTGAGAAAAGGGAAAGACGATTTATTTCTCATGGAAAAGCCTTTCACAAATAGCCTAAGGCACCATAAAGGGGAGACATGTCTAATATGGAGCTGTGAATGCCTCTGCCAGGACATAACAATAACCACAAACTGCCTCTTTCTGAAAGAACACATGACAACATCTGAGATATGACAAGCTTGTAAGCCTATAGCCACAAGCAAATGATAATCCGGACTGCAATAAACCAAGTGCACTGAATGGGACAGGGCTTCACTCTCTGCAATGGCATATCCTTTAGTCATGTCACATGGAGAATGATAGCCCCAGCCAATGCCTTAAGCACGGAAGTGTACAGGGGACCTTGCCAGCGAGAGAGACAAGCCTCCTATCTCCCTCCCACTGGGTTGTTCCGGGAAAGGAACCCCTGAACATGTGCGATAACATTGACCTCATTGCAGGTTTGTCCTTCAGTGTTAGGTTTGAAGATGAATTGTCCGTGCAGAGCAGACTGCCATTGATCATGTTCACCCAGTGTCCCCAACAATACAGCAGCCTGTTAAAGGTGATCGCCAACTCTTATCATTGCATCTTCATCATCCCCCACCCAACCCCTCCAAGGCTGAATGGACAGAATCGCTCCTTTGCCGCTATCTCTCCCCGAGTCTATTTTAAAAAGGTATCATAATAAGTACGGATACTGTATGCACATTTCCAGAAAAGCAGGCAGGGATTATGGAGAACGATAAATGAATATTTCATGCAACCAAACATATTTCCAGAACATACAGGGCAGATTGCTTCTTCCTCCTGTCACCAGCAGTAAACATGAAAGAGGAGGGCTCAGGGCAGAACTGCAGCACTGTGAACACTGCCTGCACTAAAGGGAGCAGGAGTTGTCACTGTAATAGCTTGTACCGACGGAAGTTCAATTAGGCCTGGGTACTTGCTAGGCTCCACCACACCTTCCAACACGCTGCTGATGCGATATAGAGTCTGCTGTCTGGAGTACAGCTAGGCGTGTCACAATGTTTCATATAATCAGTGTTTATGATATCGGTATCTGTTCCTGGGTCAGTATAATTGCTCTCTCTGTCACAGTCCAAGGAGGGTCAAGAAAGGCTAATCTGTGTTATCTATCGCCAGTGTTTTAGAGATGAAGGGATAAAGGGGCATCATCAATGGGCAATTACATCTGTACAGCAATTCATCTCTGCTTCCTGTTGTCAAGCTCATCTCTAATCTCTAATAGTAGCCTGTGTGTCTAATACGGATTCCATCAGTCAGGAGGGTGCCGGTAGAATAATGGAGTGTCTTTCTCTCTCCCTCCCTCCTGCTTCTTCCCTCTCCCTCCATATCCCTGTCTCTCTCTCTTCCTCCCCCCCCCCCCCCCCCCCAACACACACACACACACACACACACACACAGTGTGTCTCTCACAGCTTCAAAAGTCATGCTGTCTCAGGAGGCATTGCTTATTTGTATTAGGGATTGCATGTAAATGAAAAGGCAATGCAGCAAATGTAGTTACAGGCACAGGTGTGTGTTTGCATGACTGACTGTATTCTGGTCTGTGCATGGAAGAGAGAGTAAGGGAGAGGGTAAGGGAATGAAATGGATATCGTCTGAGTCTACTGTTCAGTCTTCAAACTATGTTGAATGTCCATGCCAGTAGCTTTTACTACCCTGACACAATCTGGTATTTTTCATGCAATTTCTTGACCTGAAAACAAAATAGGCATGAAATCTGTCCGGTCGGATTCGCATGTTAAGTGGTGAGAGATGTTGCCATGGCTGACCTGGACCTGTAGGGAGTTGGTGGTGGAGCCCTTCCTTGTCCAATTACACTGGACTTCATTCAAGTTGTTTGGTGAGAAGTATTCGACCTACTTTTAGGCACAAAGCACCAGTGGCCTGAATACTGAGAGGCTTGGGACGACGAGTGATCCCCGGGTACCATGAGAGGCTCCATCTTTAGCGTGGAGTAATAATGAGCTACCTGGTGGTATATAAACTCTTTGTACATACATACTGCAGGATCTAGGTATAGGCCCATCAATCCACATTGGATGTGCCTGGCCACCTTTGCCTGGGTAAAGGGGTAAAAAAGAACTTAGGGACAGGCTGACTTGCCCAGAAATGGAAGTGTGACCTTCACAAGGTCCCTCTAATTGATGTGGCTTGGCAAGTGTTGCTGCACACAAGCACAAGGCGGAGAAGAATGGAAGCATATCAAAAACGGGACAAAATTGAGCAGAAGCTATGATGTGTTTTCCTCTTAGGTTCTCCAAGCACGTAATCCCCAAGAGGCACTGTACTGTGTGTTGGGAAACAACCGACCAAAATGTTTACTACTTAGTCGCTTTAATGACTAAAAGCACATTCTGAGAGGAATCACTGAGGCAAAACAAAGCGTGCTTCATTATGCTGTACACACTGGTATCTTTAGACTCGCACAAAAACGAATCATCATCACCGGGCTCAATCTTGCTCAAAATCAATTATGGAACGTAGAGGCTCCAATAATAGCAATCTGCTGCTTCAAATGTGACTTACATTTTACTCATTAAAGACAAAATCACTCATCATATTGTGAGGCCATGTGCTCTCCACAAACAACACTTGCCTCATAATCCACAGCAATGCATATGATGGAGATGCATTTCCTTGATGGAGAAAAGTAGCTCACAGTGGCAGATAACAATAGGGGCGGGGGTCAGTTTCTCCCCATGCCCCCAATAACACATTAGGTATAAGGTGGCCACAGGGTTTGTTGTCTGGGCTACCATTCCATGTTGTGAAGAAAAAAAAAACTGAAATTCTGCACTATTGACTCAGCATCCCTGCCAACAATAGTATTGCTATGCAACATAAAACACTATGCATGCTGTGTGATCAATGGATATTGTTTTAAGAAATCCATGTAGATGTAAGTGAAATCAATGAGATGAACGCATGTAAACCAACATTGTTTACAATGGCATTACAATGGCAATAGAGACATCCATTCTAGGCTACAGCTAGTTGCATTAGCGTATGAGTGAATTTTATGTTCACTCTGACAATTTTTATTTTATTTTAAGTCATTCTTCTATGATTAGCCTATAGCGAATTGCCTATCTTAGTAGCCTACTTGATACACCGGCTATGATTATTTATGCTTGCCAACTTTGGAGCAAAGTATCACAAAATGACGAACTAATGAACAAGAACAGATTAGGGAGAAAAACATTTATGCATTTACCGTAAATATATACAAAGACAGATTTGCGAAAGTAAATACACTTACTTTTTTTAAAGAGCAGGTCCTATCGTTCAAGCAGTTTGCGGAGGTTGAATTTCGTTTACAGCCGCCTGAGATACTTATCGCTACTGAATCTCAAAACGTGCGCTCAGACGGAACTAGAATGACACGAGAACGCGTTCCTCACCGTGGACGCTATCGCTCCCCCTGAAAAAAAAGAAAAAAGCTAAAGTAATAGGTTGTCTCTTACAAAGACATTCAGAGAAAGGGACCCTATCGCTGTCAATAGCTTTTAGAAATCCATGGCAACCGAGAAAACCCTCCACAACTTCTCAACGGTGTGACCGGGTTAAAACAACCTCAATGACAGCAACGTTATTGCGCTAGCAAAATGGGCAAGCAGGTTTCGGGGAGGAGGGGGTTGACAGACAACTGGAATGAAGACATACAGTACATTGAATGGGAGGAAAATTGAATTGAAATTGTGAGTGTAAATCAGAGGAAAGGGGAATTAGAATTGTGAATGTAATCAAACAAATTCACAGGATATGGCAGATAGATTATCCAAGGGAATGGGTGGTATAGGAACCACATAATGCAGGTAGGATTTTAATGAGCCACACAATACAAATATATATATATATATATTTTTAATACATTCACCTAATTTGTGTCGATACGTCAACAGCTAATTCCCAATGTAGGAGAACCTAACGGTCATATTAGGGAGGGAGACACCATACTACTCCGTGTAGGGAGGGATTGTTTCACAACCTCAGACAGCAGCAACATCATTAAAGCACTTGCTCAATCTCTGTGCCACTGATCAGCTGTGCGGGGTGGGGGAGGTCAGGTAGCAATCAAATTAGCTTTTCAACCTCCACCATATTACTGGGTGCTAATTTGAAATTTTCAGGAGACACCTGCCATCTAAACTCTGCTCAGTGACGAGTAACACGCTGTAACAAATTAGAAATGCATGCTGTCAGCTAGGTTATAAGGGCAATAGTTGGATACAGTTATTCTGGGTAGCTGTTGCTGTGGTCTGGAGAGGGTCAATTATTCAAGGAAAAAAATATATGTTTATGGCTGAGAGTGATGTAATTGGATGACAACACTGCCCCATGACCTAGGACCTGTTTTTTTTTTTTTTGTAAAATGTTACAGGCTACTTTCAAAACTATTCTATACATCCCTTTCCACATTCAATAGATTTCACCATGTTCTCTCAAGTGCTTAACCTGATACGTCTGAGAGAGGGAATGAACAGACTGAATAGAATCCAACCTAATCTAATTCAGGCCATTTTAATCACATTGACGGGACTACACGATGCATTCAAGGAGCACTGTGTGTAATAGGATCTTTATATGAGGCACACTCCACATTACAAAGAGCGCTCCATCAAATACTGTACAATTTGATTTCTTGTCAGACTGAGAACACCTGTTTCAGTATTCAATGAGCAGAGAGTACTCTACAATGTCATGGGGTAGAGAATATCTAACCACTACAGTAGAATTACTGTACCATCCCACCTAAGCATACAGAGTGTTATCAACTTTGCCCACTGTGAGGATAACACAGTGCCACCAACGCGGCCCGTTACCAAGTACTGTGGGCTCTCCTTCTCCGTGGCTGACGTGATTAAGACATTTAATGTGTTAACCCTCGCAAGGCTGCCGCCCCTGACGGCATCCCTAGCCGCGTCCTCAGAGCATGCACAGACCAATCTCTCCCTATTCCAGTCTGCTGTCCCCACATGCTTCAAGATGGCCACCATTGATCCTGTATCCAAGAAGGCAAAGGTAACTGAACTGAATGACTATCACCCTATAGCACTCACTTCTGTCATCATGAAGTGCTTTGAGAGACTAGTCAAGGATTATAGCACCTCCACCTTACCTATCACCCTAGACACACTGCAATTTGCATACCGCCCCAATAGGTTCAAGGACGATGCAATCGGCATCACACTGCACACTGCCCTATCCCATCTGGACAAGAGGAATACCTATGTAAGAATGCTGTTCATTGACTACAGCTCAGCATTCAACACCATAGTACCCTCCAAGCTCATCATTAAGCTTGAGGCCCTGGGTCTCAACCCCGCCCTGTGCAATTGGTTCCTGGACTTCCTGGCAGGCCGCCCCCAGATGGTGAAGGTAGGAAACAACATCTCCACTTCACTGATCCCCACAAGGGTGCATGCTCAGCTCCTCTTGTACTCCCTGTTTACTCATGACTGTGTGGTAATGCACGCCTCCTACTCGATCATCAAGTTTGCAGACGACACAACAGTAGTATGCTTGATCACCAACAACGACGAGACAGCCTATAGGGAGGAGGTGAGGAGACTCGGAGTGTGGTGGAAGGAAAACAACCTCTCACTCAACGTCAACAAAACAAAGGAGATGATCATGGACTTCAGGAAACAGCAGCGGGAGCACCCCCCCTATCCACATCGACGGGACAGTAGCAGAGAAGGTGGAAAGTTAAGTTCCTCGGCGTACACATCACGGACAAACTGAAATGGTCCACCCACACAGACAGCGTGGTGCATAAGGCATAACAGCACCTCTTCAACCTCAGGAGGCTAAAGAAATTTGGCTTGTCACCTGAAACCCTCACAAACTTTTACAGATGCACAATTGAGAGCATCCTGTCAGGCTGCATCACCGCAACTGCACCGCACACAACCACGGGGCTCTCCAAAGGGTGGTGAGGTCTGCACAACGCATGACCAGGGGCAAACTACCTGCCCTCCAGCACACCTACACCACCCGATGTCACAGGAAGGCCAAAAAGATCATCAAGGACAACAACCACCCAAGCCACTGCCTGTTCACCCCGCTACCATCCAAAAGGCGAAGTCAGTACAGGTGCATCAAAGCTGGGACTGAGAGACTGAAAAATAGCTTCTATCTCAAGGCCATCAGACTGTTAAACAGCCATCACTAACACAGAGAGGCTGCTGCCTACATACAGACTTGAAATCATTGGCCACTCTAACAAATGGATCACTAGTCACTTTAATAATGATGTTTACATATGTTGCATTACTCATCCAATATGTACAGTTGAAGTCAGACGTTTACAGACACCTTAGCCAAATACATTTAAACTCAGTTTTTTACCATTTCTGAATTTAATCCCAGTAAGAATTCCCTGTCTTTTGTCAGTTAGGATCACCACTTTATTTTAAGATTGTGAAATGCCAGAATAATAGTAGAGAGAAGGATTTATTTCAGCTTTTATTTCTTTCAACACATTCCCAGTGGGTCAGAAGTTTACACACACTCAATTCGTATTTGGTAGCATTTCCTTGAAATTGTTTAACTTGGGTCAAACGTTTCAGGTAGCTTTCCACAAGCTTCCCACAATAAGTTGGGTGAATTTTGACCCATTCCTCCTGACAGAGCTGGTGCAACTGAGTCAGATTTGTAGGTCTCCTTCCTCGTACATGCTTTTTTATGTTCTGCCCACAATTGTTTATGTGGTGTTTTGGAGCAGTGGCTTCTTCCTTGCTGAGCGACCTTTCAGGTTGTGTCGATATAGGACTCGTTTTACTGTGGATATAGATACTTTTGTAACTGTTCCCTCTAGAATCTTCACAAGGTCATTTGCTGTTGTTCTGGGATTGATTAGCACTTTTCGCACCAAAGTACTTTAATCTCTCAGAGACAGAACGCGTCTCCTTCCTGAGTGGTATGATGGCTGTGTGGTCCCATGGTGTTTATACTTGGGTACTATTGTTTGTACAGATGAATGTGGTGCCTTCAGGCGTTTCGAAATTGGATGACCCAGACTTGTGGAGGTCTACAATTTTTTTTCTGACGTCTTGGCTGATTATTTTTTATTTTTTCCCATGATGTCAAGCAAAGAGGCTCTGCGTTTGAAGGTAGGTGTCACGACTTCTGCCAAAGTCGATGCCTCTCCTTGTTCGGGCGGTGCTCGGCGGTCGACGTCACCGTTCTTCTAGCCATCATTGATCCATGTTTCATTTTCCATTGGTTTTATTTTGTCTTCCTACACACCTGGTTCCAATCCCATTCATTAAATGTTGTGTATTTATTTAACCCTCTGTTTCCCCTCATGTCCTTGTCAGAGATTGTTTGTTGTTATGCTCATGGTTTATGGATCGATGTGCGACGGGTTCTTGTACTCACGTTTATTTTATTATGTACTTTGGTTTTGGAGTTTTTGTTTTACGTTATTAAACTACTCAATTATAACAAGTTTGATTTTCCTGCACAAGACATGACAGTAGGCCTTGAAATACATCCACAGGTACACCTCCAACTGACTCAAATGTTGTCAATTAGCCTATCAGAAGCTTCTAAAACCATGACATCATTTTCTGGAATTTTCCAAGCTGTTTAAAGGCACAGTCAACTTAGTATATGTAGACTTCTGACCAACTGGAATTGTGATACAGTGAATTATAAGTGAAATAATCTGTCTGTAAACAATTGATGGAAAAATTACTTGTGTCTTGCACAAAGTAGATTTCCTAACCGATTTTCCAAAACTATAGTTTGTTAACAAGAAATTTGTGGAGTGGTTGAAAAACTAGTTTTAATAACTCCAACCTAAGTGTATGTAAACTTCCGACTTCAACTGTATTTTATACCATCTATTGCATCTTGCCTATGCCGGTTGGTCATTGTTCATCCATATACAGTGGGGCAAAAAAGTATTTAGTCAGCCACCAATTGTGCAAGTTCTCCCACTTAAAAAGATGAGAGAGGCCTGTAATTTTCATCATCGGTACACTTCAACTATGACAGACAAAATGAGAAAAAAATCCAGAAAATCACATTGTAGGATTTTTAATGAATTATTTGCAAATTATGGTGGAAAATAAGTACACTGCTCAAAAAAATTAAGGGAACACTTAAACAACACAATGTAACTCCAAGTCAATCGCACTTCTGTGAAATCAGCCTGTCCACTTAGGAAGCAACACTGATTGACAATCAATTTCACATGCTGTTGTGCAAATGGAATAGACAACAGGTGGAAATTCTAGGCAATTAGCAAGACACCCCCAATAAAGGAGTGGTTCTGCAGGTGATAACCACAGACCACTTCTCAGTTCCTATGCTTCCTGGCTGATGTTTTGGTCACTTTTGAATACTGGCGGTGCTTTCACTCTAGTGGTAGCATGAGACGGAGTCTACAACCCACACAAGTGGCTCAGGTAGTGCAGCTCATCCAGGATGGCACATCAATGCGTGCTGTGGCAAGAAGGTTTGCTGTGTCTGTCAGCGTAGTGTCCAGAGGATGGAGGCGCTACCAGGAGACAGGCCAGTACATCAAGAGATGTGGAGGAGGCCGTAGGAGGACAACAACCCAGCAGCAGGACCGCTACATCCGCCTTTGTGCAAGGAGGAGCAGGAGGAGCACTGCCAGAGCCCTGCAAAATGACCTCCAGCAGGCCACAAATGTGCATGTGTCTGCTCAAACGGTCAGAAACAGACTCCATGAGGGTGGTATGAGGGCCCGACGTCCACAGGTGGGGGTTGTGCTTACAGCCCAACACCGTGCAGGACGTTTGGCATTTGCCAGAGAACACCAAGATTGGCAAATTCGCCACTGGCGCCCTGTGCTCTTCACAGATGAAAGCAGGTTCACACTGAGCACATGTGACAGACGTGACAGTCTGGAGACGCCGTGGAGAACGTTCTGCTGCCTGCAACATCCTCCAGCATGACCGGTTGGCGGTGGGTCAGTCATGGTGTGGGGTGGCATTTCTTTGGGGGGCCGCACAGCCCTCCATGTGCTCGCCAGAGGTAGCCTGACTGCCATTAGGTACCGAGATGAGATCCTCAGACCCCTTGTGAGACCATATGCTCATACGGTTGGCCCTGGGTTCCTCCTAATGCAAGACAATGCTAGACCTCATGTGGCTAGAGTGTGTCAGCAATTCCTGCAAGAGGAAGGCATTGATGCTATGGACTGGCCCGCCCGTTCCCCAGACCTAAATCCAATTGAGCACATCTGGAACATCATGTCTCGCTCCATCCACCAATGCCATGTTGCACTACAGACTGTCCAGGAGTTGGCGGATGCTTTAGTCCAGGTCTGGGAGGAGATCCCTCAGGAGACCATCCGCCACCTCATCAGGAGCATGCCCAGGCGTTGTAGGGAGGTCATACAGGCACGTGGAGGCCACACACACCACTGAGCCTCATTTTGACTTGTTTTAAGGACATTACATCAAAGTTGGATCAGCCTGTAGTGTGGTTTTGAGTGTGACTCCAAATCCAGACCTCCTTGGGTTGATAAATTTGATTTCCATTGATAATTTGTGTGATTTTTTTGTCAGCACATTCAACTATGTAAAGAAAAAAATATTTAATAAGAATATTTCATTCATTCAGATCTAGGATGTGTTATTTTAGTGTTCCCTTTATTGTTTTGAGCAGTGTATTTGGTCATTAACAAAAGTTTATCTCAATACTTTGTTATATACCCTTTGTTGGCAATGACAGAGGTCAAACCTTTTCTGTAAGTCTTCACAAGGTTTTCACACACTGTTGCTGGTATTTTGGCCCATTCCTCAATGCAGATCTTCTCTAGAGCAGTGATGTTTTGGGGCTGTTGCTGGGCAACACAGACTTTCAACTCCCTCCAAAGATTTTCTATGGGGTTGAGATCTGGAGACTGGCTAGGCCACACCAGGACCTTGAAATGCTTCTTATGAAGCTACTCCTTCGTTGCCTGGGCGGTGTGTTTGGGATCATTGTCATGCTGAAAGACCCAGCCACGTTTCATCTTCAATGCCCTTGCTGATGGAAGGAGGTTTTCACTCAAAATCTCACGATACATGGCCCCATTCATTCTTTCCTTTAAACGGATCAGTTGTGCTGGTCCCTTTGCAGAAAAACAGCCCCAAAGCATGATGTTTCCACCCCCATGCTTCACAGTAGGTATGGTGTTCTTTGGATGCAACTCAGAATTCTTTGTCCTCCAAACACGACGAGTTGAGTTTTAACCAAAAAGTTATCTTTTGGTTTCATCTGACCATATGACATTCTCCCAATCTTCTTCTGGATCATCCAAATGCTCTCTAGCAAACTTTAGATGGGCCTGGACATGTACTGGCTTAAGCAGGGGGACACGTCTGGCACTGCAGTATTTGAGTCCCTGGCGGCGTAGTGTGTTACTGATGGTAGGCTTTGTTACTTTGGTCCCAGCTCTCTGCAGGTCACTATGTCCCCCGTGTGGTTCTGGGATTTTTGCCAACCGTTCTTTTTTTTTTTTTCTTTTTACCCCTTTTTCTCCCCAATTTCGTGGTATCCAATTGTTGTAGTAGCTACTGTCTTGTCTCATCGCTACAACTCCCGTACGGGCTCGGGAGAGAAGAAGGTTGAAAGTCATGTGTCCTCCGATACACAACCCAACCAAGCCGCACTGCTTCTTAACACAGCGCGCATCCAACCCGGAAGCCAGCCGCACCAATGCTCCGGAGGATACACCGTGCACCTGGCCACCTTGGCTAGCGCACACTGCGCCCTGCCCGCCACAGGAGTCGCTGGTGCGCGATGAGACAAGGACACCCCTACCGACCAAGCCCTCCCTAACCCGGGCGATGCTAGGCCAATTGTGCGTCGCCCCACGGACCTCCCGGTCGCGGCCGGTTACGACAGAGCCTGGGCGCGAACCCAGGGACTCTGATGGAACAGCTGGCGCTGCAGTACAGCGCCCTTGACCACTGTGCCACCCGGGAGGCCCTTGCCAACCGTTCTTGTGATCCTTTTGACCCCACGGGGTGAGATCTTGCGTGGCGCCCCAGATCGAGGGAGATTATCAGTGGTCTTGTGTGTCTTCCATTTCCTAATAATTGCTCCCACAGTTGATTTCTTCAAACCAAGCTGCTTACCTATTGCAGATTCGGTCTTCCCAGCCTGGTGCAGTTCTACAATTTTGTTTCTGCTGTCCTTTGGTCCTCTTTGGTCTTGGCCATAGTGGAGTTTGGAGTGTGACTGTTTTAGGATGTGGACAGGTGTCTTTTATACTGATAACAAGTTCAAACAGGTGCCATTAATACAGGTTACGAGTGGAGGACAGAGGAGCCTCTTAAAGAAGAAGTTACAGGTCTGTGAGAGCCAGAAATCTTGCTTGTTTGTAGGTGACCAAATACTTATTTTCCACCATAATTTGCAAATACTGTAAATTCATTAAAAATCCTACAATCTGTCTGTCATAGTTGAAGTGTACCTATGATGAAAATTACAGGCCTCTCTCATCTTTTTAAGTGGGAGAACTTGCACAATTGGTGGCTGACTAAATACTTTTTTGCCCCACTGTATTTATATGTACATATTCTTGTTCCATCCCTTTACTTAGATTTGTGTGTATTAGGTAGTTGTTATGGAATTTATAGATTACTTGTTAGATATTGCTGCACTGTCAGATCTAGAAGCACAAGCATTTCGCTACACTCTCAATAATATCTGCTAACTATGTGTATGAGACCAATACAATTTGACTTGATTTGAATATGCGCAACTGGGCGCAAGGTCCGTACAGGGCAGACCAACAGGTGCAACCAACCAACAGATGGGGTGGGGCGGCGAGTGGCTAACTTGACATCTCAATGACTTGCGGGGCAGTGGGTTCGGAAACAACGACAAAAACTGGCGAGTGGGAGGGCAAAGGGGCAGGTGCTCGAGCACAGGTAGACAGGCACGTGCCTGTTTGTGAAGATTTAATGAAAATGTGGATTATGTCCTCAACTGATGCAATATTTCAAGATAGTAATTCCAGCATCACATCCTTCACCACCAGACACAGCATACAGCCTTGTTATGAGAGAATGATAAATGTTCCATGGATACTGAGCGAAATGAAATGAATGAGCTCATGTCATCAGAGTTGGGTTTGCTAACAAAGGGCACCTCTGTCAGAGGTGTCAAAGTTCACGGGCCTAGCATGAATGAATGAATGAGCCCCCCCATTCGCCCCGTTTCCTCTCTGTGTCCCTGTGTCACTCTGACCCCTTGTTCTTTAGATACATCTATACACACCATCTCTCACACTCTTTCACTCACTCTCTCTCCTCCCCTTTCTGTTCTTTTTTTACCATGGGTATCTCTGTGGGGCAGAAATCCCCTCATTGACTTCTGGAGGGCTGCATAATGAGAATAAATGAGCTGGAAGTAAATATGCAGCCTGTTTTCTGCCTGCTGCTCCTTTACCAGTCAGCCCATAGGCTTTCATAAAAAAATTAAGACAGAGTGTGTTGCCAAAAGGCCAGCACAATGTTGCATGGTGTATTATTTACCCGGAACTGAAGTGCCCTTTTTGAGGGATATAGTACATTTGATATGTTTTGAAGTACCCGTGGATTTTTTGTCGTAGTTGAACAGGAATTGTACTCGGTTTGCAGTATAATCGACTTATTTATTTTATTCTCAATACACATCAAATACAGCCATTTAATTGGATTTAATGGTGCAAAAGAAGCATATTAATCTGATTATTGGCATATACCTTTTAATTCAATAGGAATTATATTACAATCTGTCATTTTGCCATTGACCAACTTTGATGGAAAGGGTAGGCAGTCTTGTGGAACAGTTGGCTACTGGTCTGGAAGACTAGCCCTTCTCAGG
This sequence comes from Oncorhynchus mykiss, assembly GCF_013265735.2. NCBI lineage: Eukaryota > Metazoa > Chordata > Actinopteri > Salmoniformes > Salmonidae > Oncorhynchus > Oncorhynchus mykiss. Next base: position 45,321,926 of record NC_048571.1, read on the forward strand.
AGGACCTAGTAATCTCTCACTTAGCAGACCACTCATCAGGCTAAGAACAGATTCCCCTGGGGAGCACAAGCAACAAAAAAAACCTGATAGGGAAGAAATACCAACAAAAAAAACATGTTAATGCAACATATTGTCTAGTAATACATGCATTATTGTTGTGACATTTAGAAGGCTAGATCAAAGGTAAGCTGAGTGCTTATTCATTTCACTTGAAGATGAAACCATTCAGAGCTGATAGTAGACGTAAAAAGGGAGACTAAAAACTCACAAATGACAGAATTCTGCAAACAATTGTTTTCTTCTTTTAACAAATAGTCCGTATGTATTAGGTCCCCATCTGTCAGACTGAATCGTCGGGAGAAATCCTCGTTTGCTGGAATAATTATCGGACCAAACTGCAGCGTGATATGGTTTCCACATAATATTTATTTTAAAATGCACAAAACAACAAAGATTGAACGAAACAAACAAAGAACCGTGACTACAGAGGTGCTACGTTTCACTAACTCAACACCATATCCCATAAAACACAGGTGGAAAAAATGCCACTTAAATATGATCCCCAATTAGAGACAATGATAGCCAGCTGCCTCTAATTGGGAATCATACCAAACACCAACATAGAAAAACTAAACTAGAACCCCACATAGAAAATAATAACTAGAAATACCCCCCAGTCACACCCTGACCTACTATACCATAGAAAAACAAAGGCTCTCTATGGTCAGTGCGTGACAATGAGAACGTTATGACACATGTGCGCCAAAAAAAGCAGAATTGGTTCCTCAAGGGTGTTTACAAACCACAAAATAACAGCATAATATGCCATTTGATTGTCGAATACAATGTGTAGGATTGCTATCTCCTAAAGGTACCCTACAATTTGAGCTTTGTAAAAAAAAAAAAGATGTCTAAACATGTAATCTCGCAATGATTTGACGAACACAACTTCTTTGTGCCAAACACACCATGGAGTACAGTGCATATATTTGCCACCATCTTGCATCAGAATGTTCCTAAGCCATCTGTAGCTTCACTGTGTTCTAATGAACACCCCCACATCCCCAGCCCCAGAGACAGGGATGTGCTGCCTTGAGGCACTGCCATACCTTGTCCTGAGTTTGTATTAATATTAGCAGCAGGTAGGGAGAGGTAGAGAGAGGCATGCATCTTCCTGAAGCAGATTACAGCAGGCGTAGGCGAGGTCCCAGGGGAAGAAACCAGTGCTGGCGTGGAGCTCCATCATACCGCCTTCATGGAATCATTTACTCTTAATGAGGGAACTAAGGAGCATCCTCTCACAAAATAAAAGCTGGGAGATACTGGCAGCTGTTAGTTGGGGGGCAGGAAATGTGGGAGCTAATACTTGTTTCCATACTGTAGCAATTGTAATGTTAAGGAAATTTCATTTGAGGTGAGATATCAAACAGATGGCAACAGACTGTCACCTACTCAACAATAAGCGCAATATGATATTTCCCTTTCATATTTGTAATATTACTGCTGTTACACTTGATATGTAAAAAATAATATTGTTTAGACTGTACTTCTGTACTGGGGTGGCAGGTAGGTAGGTTAGAGCATTGGACTAGTAACCAAAAGGTTGCAAGATTGAATCCCCGAGTTGACAAGGTAAAAATCTGTCGTTCTGCCCCTGAACAAGGCAGTTAATCCACCGTTCCTAGGCCGTCATTGAAAATAAGAATTTGTTCTTAACTGACTTGCCTAGTTAAACAAAGGTACAATTAAAATAAATAAACTTCTAATCAAAACAAAATACTGCGGTATTGGGTCAAATACTGTATGTAAGTGGGGAACAAGAGAGCCATTGATTGATGGGTTTTATCGTTGCCATACAAAGATGTACATTTTACACAACATTATTGAAAGAGGTTTGAAGTTCATTACTAAACATGAGGTAAAGTTGGATTGAATGGTTTGTGCATCACTGTGTACACAGTGAGAAACCTGCAGTCTTCATCAATGTAGATGGCAGGCAGAGTCTTCACTTCTGTCCTTCTCCTCTGAAAGAATTTACCATACTATAATTACATTTCTCAGTGGATGGATGCAACACAATGACTGTGTGATCATGCAAATAATTGCCTTTCCACTCAGCCAAATTGGTGGGCAGGTATGGCCATATCTGATCTGTGTGTGAATACAGCAAAGAATTCATGTTAAGAGAGAGATATCACCCCGGGTGATGTTGTACATTGTAGCTCCATTATTGTGTGAAAGGTTGCGCAATTATTATTATTTATTTTTTTACAAAAATTGATATGAAAGGCTGATTCTTGTAGGAGGATGTCATTCACCAGGTTTATCACTGGAGGATTCACACACATGATAAACACCCATCCAGGCGTGAGGGGCTGAGCTGCTCTGTGCTATAAATGTCCTGAATAATTCCCAAGATCAGGTTTAAAGATCAGAGTAATGCTGGAGTGTCTGTTCTGCACACTTACCCAGAATGCACAGCGCTTCTTTACTCCCAAGGGAAGTTCATAACATGGTAATAGAATTGGGCCCGTGGGACAGAAGGGGTGTTATTTTGTCACTTTCGATCAAATGGTTTCTGGCCCCATTAGAAACAGACTACGTGTTTGGTAACACTGCGAACACAGCCCATGAGGGAGGTAGCAGGGATCTGTAATAAGGAAGAGAGTGGATTTAGAGGAGTCTACCAAAAATCAATAGTGTTAAAGCCAGAACCCAATCTAATCAAGACTTAAGCCCTTGGGCTAATTAAAAATAAAAGAGGAAAATCAATACCAATAATCCCTCATATTTGCCGTCTCCTTGCATGCCCCCTGACATTTGAAGTGGGTTCAGAGGAAAGGGGGGAACAGCACCACCTGTTTCCCTATAGGGCTGTGGGGAACACATATAAGAGCCGTGAGGAGTGCTCATTGGGGTCCTTTCATAGGCCAAATAAGAGGGACATTTTTGTTTCTAAGGGTGCCATTCTGTCAGAGTTGTGTTCGCTACGTTCACTCTGGGACTGTGTTTGAGCTATTTCTATTCTTCCCTACAACAGTTTGTTCATATCTTTCTCACCTTCACTTCTCACCCCTTGTGTTTAAAAACCTCACACACAGCTATGCGATGTCCTTTACTGCAGCCATCACACAGCGCTCCACACTGTAGAGCATAACAGTGGTATGATGATGATGACATTTAGGTGACAAGTGACATTTTCCCCGGGTGTTGAAATGATCTCAGTAATTAGAAGACATTGCATGTGTGATCATATTTGCCATGATAATCCAGCATAAGTAACCGTGACATCATATTGGCTGAGGACACAATTAAACCGATGATTTTGTTCAAAGAAGAGCAGATCAAGCATGTTATGTAACAAAGAGATTAGCGAAACCCGGAAACAAATCAAGAGTTTGTTTTCAAATGGTGGTTGTGTTCTTGCGCAACGACACCAGCTTGTTTCTTGTGCTTGTTCCAGCAGACAAGCTATCCTGTTACTCCACAGACGTAGACACATGATCTGTTGGGGTCAGTGTGTTAGTGAGTGAGAGGGATTCAGAGTGGCTCCCAAAGGAGGAGCAGGACGCCAGGCAGTGAGTCAGGTCTGGACTGGATGAGCTCACTGTGGCAGAGGACAGAGAGGGCCATGTTAGTGTCAGTTCTGACATCCAGCCCCCACTATCTCTCCCTGGCTCTCGTACGCCTGCCCTCTCTGAAGCGCCCTATGTCTGCGCATCAGGGGGCATCATGACACATTCTTTACGAGTTCCCAGAAGCCATAGACTGGTGAATTGTAGGTGAATTGTAATAGAATTAAAAAACGAAAAAAGTGTTTGGGATATTCGGGTGTTTCTTCATCTAAAAAAACAAGTGTTCATGTTTAATTCAGAGACTGGCACGATGTGAGAGTGAATAAGAGTGTTTTGAACTATTTTTCTTTCGCAACAACCATGAAAAGAGCCAAGGGGTTGCCATGGAGATATAGGCTAGGTGGAATGCAGGAAGTCAAATGACAATCTAGCTGCATATCATTATATATTGTCTAGCACGCGGTGGTAAGCAGCTGATTATGGGATTTATTTTCAGACATTTACATTGAAGCACTTTATGCTTCACTTCAATTCATGGATTTCTTATCCTACAATATGCATCAATGGACAAAGACAATAAACAGTTAAAAATCAGCGTCTGCGACCTGTCACCATTGTGAATACAGGGGATTCAGAGGTCCTTTCAAATGCTCTAATGCGACCATTGTACCTCTCAAATGAGGTATAATCTCGATAGACCACATGTGTTTGTCTGCAGTCATCTGTAGAAGCCAAAGGTGCTGGAGTCAAGGGACACTCACAAAAGCCTGCTGATGAATCTGTCTCCTCAACAAAGTGCTGTCTTGGACTCAGACATTCAAGACACACACACACACACACACACACACACACACACACACACACACACACACACACACACACACACACACTGGCAATATTATATGTAACTTGCAACACACATTTCTGTCTGGTAGTGGCTTTTGTGTCTCTAAGAAATAAGGGTGGGGCATAGCCAAGAGAAAATAACAAAATGTAGCAGGCCTAGTACTAGGACTAGTCCCACTGGGCACAGATGTCAATTCAACATCTATTCCATGTTGATTCAATGTAATTTCATTGACATGACATGGAAACAACGTTGATTTCAACCAGTGTGTGCCCAGTGGGGTAGTAGAAGTAGTGGTAGCAGCAGTAGAAGTACACATTTTAGTAGAAGTCTTCACTAACTCTGGTTGGAGTGGTGATATCATAGTGATACAACCATTACAACCACGTACCAGTAGGAGAAGCAGTGAAGATGCTAATGGCTGTTATTACTGGGCTTGACCAGTCACACTGTGAGACCTCGTGCATTGAGCAGCAGACTTAATTCATCTGTGCCTGACGCCTGGCAGCAGTGAGACTTCCAGTCATGGTGGGTGACAGGCAGATGACATCAGCATGCCCCCAGGGGATCTGGGGAAGCGGAATCGCTTCCTCATCAAGACAAATAAAGGAGGACTTTGATGGTATCATCAAGAGTCCCAGCCTGCATCCCACACTGTCACTGTCACTCTGACAGGAGAGTTACATTTCCCAGTAATCGAGTTTCTGTCTGCCCTCTGTGTTTAGATGAAACCCCCTTACACAGTCTCTCTCTCTCTCTCTCTCTCTCTCTCTCTCTCTGTCTCGCTGCCTCTCTCTCTCTCTTCTCTTTCTCTCTTACTCTCTGTCTCTGCTCATGTCTACGTTCAGTCTGAATAATAAGTAAATTCGCTGCAATAACACCAGTGAGAGAGAGCCCTGAGCTGTAAGATTGCTGATAGTATCTTTTTTTTAAATGATGTATTTAAACCTAGAGTTGAAGTTATACATTCAATATCTGAAGTTTAAGTACTGGCAAAATATATGTCTGGTTCCTTAGCTGGTGCCATAATGGTGGGAGGATCCAGGACGGTGCATGTTTGTGGTCGATACGAGCTGAGCTATTGTCCATTGTGTGTTAAATGGTGGATGGGTTGCCATCCTTCACAGGTGGTCTGTTTTGATGAGCAGACAGGCTGTACACTGGCTCCACAAACACTCGTACGGCTCTTTGTGTCTCAGTCAGACAGACCCTAATTCTAACGTGAGGCCATCTACAGTGGGGTCCGAAATTATTGACACGCTTGATACAAATGAACAATAACGACTGTATAAAATGAATTATTCAAATGTTGCGCCACAGTACCGGTCAAAAGTTTGGACACACCTATTCATTCAAGGGTTTTTCTTTTTTTTTTATAAAAAAAAAACTATTTTCTACATTGTTGAAAAATAGTGAAGACGTCAACACTATGAAATAACACATATGGCATCATGTAGTAACCATTAAAGTGTTAAGCAAATCAAACTATATGTTATATTTGTAATTCTTCAAAGTAGCCACCCTTTCTTTACCTTGATGACAGCTTTGCACACTCTTGGCATTCTCTCAACCATGCTTCATGAGGTAGTCACCTAGAATGCACTTCAATTTAACAGGTGTGCCTTTAAAAAGTTAATTTGTGGAATTGCTCTCCTTCTTTCTTAGGGATAGGGGGCAGCATTTCCACTTTTGGATAAATAGCGTGCACAATTTCAACTTCCTGCTACTCATGCCAGGAATATATTATATGCATATGATTAGTAGGTGTGGCTAGAAAACACCCTGAAGTTTCTAAAACTGGTTCAATCATGTCTGTGACTATAACAGAACTTATGTAGCAGGCAAAACCCAGAGGAAAAACTGTTCAGAATGTTTAATTTTTTTTTGCCTCTGACCGTTCCCTCAATTGTCTTTGCCAAGGGATATTTGATAGCGACCATTTTACAGTTCCTACGACTTCCACAGGATGTCACCAGTCTTTGGAATTGGGTTGAAGTTAATCATTGGTGCAACGAAGAAGAAGCACATCCTGGAACAACGTTACACTGTTCAGAGTTACGCAAGAGGAAAAAAGGTGCATGTTTTGTTTACTTGCTCTATTGAATACAGATTGCCCAGTCTACAATTTGATCGATTATTAACGTTTAAAAATACCTAAAGTTGTATTACAAAAGTAGTTTGAAATATTTTGGCAAGTTTATAGGCAACTTTTGAAATGTTTTGTAGTGACATTGTGTTTTGGCAAGCTGTTTTTTTTCCGGAACAAACCTGCTTTATAAATGGACATTTTGGGAAAGGATGATATCCGCATGTGTGGTTCCCACCGTGAAGCATGGAGGAGGAGGTATGATGGTGTAGGGGTGCTTTGCTGGTGACAATGTCAGTGATGTATTTAGAATTCAAGGCACACTTAACGAACATGGCTATCACAGCATTCTGCAGCGATACGCCATCCCATCTGGTTGCGCTTAGTGGGACTATCATTTGTTTTTCAACAGGACAATGACCCAACACACCTAGGCTGTGTAAGGGCTATCTGACCAGGAAGGAGAGTTATGGAGTGATATTGATATGGTTAGGGATGAGTTTGACCACAGAGCGAAAAAAAAGCAGCCAACAAGTGCAGTGTATGCGGGAACTCCTTCAAGAATATTGGAAAATTATTCCAGGTGAAGTTGGTTGAGAGAATACCAAGAGTGTGCAAAGGTGTCATTTAGGAAAACGGTGGCTACTTTGAAAAATCTCAAATCTCATATATTTTGTTTTGTTTATTAACACTAGGTTAGATGTTTTCAATATTATTCTACAATGTAGAAAATAGTAAAAAATAAACCAAATCTAATACCTGAGCAATAGTAGTTGTATGAAATAATATATATTTTTTAAATGTAGCATACAATATACAGTACACTAGCAGTCAAATGTTTGGACACCTACTCGTTCAAGAGTTTTTCTTCAACAAGTAATACTTTTTTCAAAATGATTGACACCTAGGGGCGGGCTGTCCATCGGGTATTTTGGGTAAATGTGGGCTTAAAGAAATATGGGCTTCAAGAAAAAAATGGCTGGTGTAGGGGCCTTGAAGAAAGAAATGGGCCGGTGTGTTAGAAATGCTAGGGACGATTTTTGTTCACAGTCCGCCCCTGTTGACACCCCTAAAAGTTCTTACAAAGAGAGTAGTCAAAAGTTTAGTATTTTGTCCTATATTCCTAGCACTCAAGGACTACATCAAGCCTGTGACTTTACAAACTTGTTGGATACGTTTGCAGTTAATTTTGGTTGTGTTTCAGATTATTTTGTGTCCAATAGAATTGAAAGGTAAATAATGTATTGTGTCACTTTTATTGTAAGTAAGAATAGAGTATGTTTCTAAACACTTCTTCATTAATGTGGATGTTACCATGATCATAAATAATCCTGAATAAATCGTGAATAATAATAATAATAAGTGAGAAAGCTACGGAGGGTCAAAGTTCATACTCCCAAGACATGCTAACCTCTCACCATGTCTTGGGGGTATGATCTTTGACACAATGTATTATTGTCAATCATTTCTGACCCCAGTGTAGGTGTGTCTGAGTAATTTCAGTGGAATCCAATTTGAGTAATTTCAATATCTGCATCTGCACCCCATGTAAGGTCATGGAGTTATGGAATTTGATGAGGAAGTATTGGCTGATTTTTTTAAAAAGAGTGAAAAATATTGAAAATGTGTAATAAGGCAGTTGATGGAAAGGGATCAAATAGGGATTGGAAAGTCCTACAGCCCCATGTAACCTCCCTGTGCCTACAATTTGTGTAGTCTTCTCCTAAACTTGGCTTGTACTACCCTCTCCTGGTAGAGATAGAAATTACAACTGACAAGAGCAGCACTCACGCTGCAGAGTAGCACAGTTTTCCTTAGTGATTTGGTCATAAATCATGACATTCAATAATAATCATCTCTATCAGTAACACTTTCTCCTCAAATACTTTTTAAAACTATTTAAAACATGTTTTTTATATATATATTCCACTATTCCACTATATTCCAATAATGTATCGCTCGTGATCTCTATGTTGAATGGAATCCATCCCTCTCCCTGATTAAGTTTTATGTTGTCTTCAGTGCCCCCATCTGGACAAAATGTTGCTTGCACAATATAATGAGAAAAATCTTATATAGCAACCTATCATGTTATATTAATTACTTAATGTTTAGTACATACTGCTAATTGGAAATGGCATGTGTAATTTAAAATATACATAAATAATAATTACACAATCTACCACTCATTCGACCAAACATCCCCATTGAAGGATGCCTTTTGTTCTGCCCTGCAACGTAGCACTCTAACCAAGGCAGTCTATATGGCTAGCTCTACTTGACCTTGAGCTCCCCTTGACCTTGCAGTCTCACCATTATTATACCTACCAATTTCACTTGAATGTATAATCAAAGCATTGTTTCACTGTGTCAGCATGGGGTACCACAGATGGCCAATGGCCTGGTGATTTTACTCCAGTGAGATAGATTCCCAGGAGGTTCGGGTTTTTCTGCCCTCTAGCAAGGTTCTTGTCCTTAATTGCCCCTGTAAAGATACAGTTGTTCAAATGGATTACAGTCTGTCTTAAATGTACCATGCATCGTAAAGAGTTGTCGGACTGGGACTGTAATTAATGAGGTTCCCTAGTCTCATCCTGGTTTTATAGTAGCAATATCATTAGGACAGCCATTTTCTACTACAGTCCTATGCAAAGTAGGCTTGCTCAGTGATTCCTCTGTAATTCATATTTTGTATAATAAATATCCAGCACGCAACATAGTCCAGGGGGAGAAATGGAGCATATAAACCATACAGTATGCCGACTGTTTGGATTCTCGTTAGAGACAAAATGCTGCATTTAACATTCTTCCCTGAGGCTGGGGAACAGTGCAACTGGCCCTGTCTGGTAGCATACAGTGAACTGGCTCTGCAGACACATATAGGAGAGTACAGCCAGTATTAACACTAACGCTAATCCGCATACGGAGGAGTAACTGTATCCCACGCTCACCCACAGCGACTCACACCAGTGCAATCTCATGCCATGCACCAATGACAGTGTAATCTCCCCCCACACCATCTGCCATCGGCCAACAGCCCTCCTATTTGGCAACCTGCGCTCTGTGGGGAGGGACCCAGCATGCACTGCACTCCTTCATCCATATTGAGAACTTTTAGTGAAGTCACTGGTGCATGCAGGTTATCATCATCAGAAAGACCTGCAACTTTGCTGTTTTTCACTTTTTTGAACAATACATACAATTTACGGCCTAAATCAATAGCCTTGATAGCATTCACTACACGGTAGCATTGCTCACATTATGACTCTCTGAAAACAGCTAGCACATAAAAAGACTGCTCTGCATGTGTGCAATTGGAATTAATTTAGAGACATATAAAATCCTAAGCAAGCAAATATATTTATTTCAAGGTCAAGAAAAGCATAATATTTTTTTTTATTTTATTTATTTAACTTTTATTTTGACAGGGAACACATATAGAGACCTAGGTTTATTTTCCAAATGTGCCCTGTATAATACAATATAAAATAAACATAAAACACAATATATATATATATATATATATATATATATATATATATATATATATATATATATATATATACAGTACCAGTCAACGGTTTTGACACACCGACTCATTCAAGGGTCCTTCTTTATTTTTACTATTTTGTATTATAATAGTGAAGACATCAAAACTATGAAATAACACATATGAAATCATGTAGTAACCAAAAAAAGTGTTAAACAAATCAAAATATATTTTAGATTTGAGATTTTTCAAGGTAGCCCCCCTTTGCCTTGATGACAGCTTTGCACACTCATGGCATTCTTTCAACCAGCTTCATGAGGTAGTCACCTGGAATTTATTTAATTTAACAGGTGTGCCTTGTTAAAAGTTAATTTGTGGAATTTCTTTCCTTCTTAATGCGTTTGAGCCAAGCAGTTGTGTTGTGACAAGGTATGGCTGGTATACAGAAGATAGCCCCATATTATGGCAAGAACAGCTAGAACAGCGAAACGACAGTCCATCATTACTTTATGACATGTAGGTCAATGACATCAAGGTTATTACATCAAGGTCAATGATGAAACCGGCTCTCATGAGGACCGCCACAGGAAAGGAAGACCCAGAGTTACCTCTGCTGCAGAGGATAATTTCATTAGTTACCAGCCTCAGAAATTGCAGCTCAAGTAAATGCTTCACAGAGTTCAAGTATCAGACACATCTCAACATCAACTGTTCAGAGGATACTGCGTGAATCAGGCCTTCATGGTCAAATTACTGCAAAGAAAACACTACTAAAGGACACCAATAAGACAAAGAGACTAGCTTGGGCCAAGAAACACGAGAAATGGACATTAGACAGGTGGAAATCTGTCCTTTGGTCTGATGAGTCCAAATTTGAGATTTTTTTTGGTTCGATCACAGTGTCTTTGTGAGATGCAGAGTAGGTGAATGGATGATCTCTGCATCTGTGGCTCCCACCGTGAAGCATGGAGGAGACGGTTTGATGGTGTGGGGTTGCTTTGCTGGTGACACTGTCAGTGATTTATTTAGAATTCAAGGCATACTTAACCAGCATAGCTACCACAGCATTCTGCAGAGATACACCATTCCATCTGGTTTGCGCTCAGTGGGACTATCATTTGTTTTTCATCAGGACAATGACCCAAAACACACCTCCAGGCTGTGTAAGGGTTATTTGACCAAGAAGGAGAGTGATGGTGCTGCATCAGATGACCTGGCCTCCACAATCACCCGACCTCAACCCAATTGAGATGATTTGGGATGAAGCATTCCAGGTGAAGCTGGTTGAGGGAATGCCAAGAATGTGCAAAGCTGTTATCATTCCTGAGGGTGGCTTCTTCGAAGAATCTATAATCAAAAATATATTTTGATTTGTTTTAACACTTTTTTGGTTACTAAATGATTCCATATGTGTTATTTCATAGTTTTGATGTCTTCACTATTATTCTACAATGTAGAAAATAGTAAAAATAAAGAATGACCCTTGAATGAGTCGGTGTGTCCAAACGTTTGACTGGTTCTGTATATGCGGGAACACGTTTGATTGGAGAACCATCTAATGAGTGAACATGTAGTTCATCTGATACATTCTTACAAGAGTTTAAAACCAACATGTATTTTTTTACACAGCCAGATCAACAGTCGGGGCAATAGCACACACAATAGTATCATCCGTATATAGATGAAGTTGACAATTTTTAACAGATTGACCAATGGTGATTATATAAATAGTGAAGAGAACAGGTCCTAAAATCGACCCTTGTGGTACACATTTATGTATTGGCTTAAGTTTATGCGTCGGGGGCTAGGCTCAGTCTGTTATATCTGGAGTATTTCTCCTGTCTTATCCGGTCCTGTGTGAATTTAAGTATGCTCTCTCTAATTCTCTCTCACTTTTCTCTGTTACTTTCTCTCTTTCTTTCTCTCTCTCAGAGGACTTGAGCCCTAGGACCATGCCTCAGGACTACCTTGCTGTCCCCAGTCCACCTGGTCGTGCTGCTGCTCCAGTTTCAACTCTTCTGCCTGCGACTATGGAACCCTGACCTGTTCACCAGACTTGCTACCTGTCCCAGACCTGTTGTTTTCAACTCTCTAGAGACAGCAGGAGCGGTAGAGATCTTCTGAATGACTGACATTTACTCCTGAGGTGCTGACCTGTTGCATCCTCTACAATCACTGTGATTATTATTATTTGACCATGCTGGTCATCTATGAACATTTGAACATCTTGTCCATGTTCTGTTATAATCTCCACCCGGCACAGCCAGAAGAGGACTGGCCACCCCTCATAGCCCGGTTCCTCTCTAGGTTTCTTCCTAGGTTCTGGCCTTTCTAGGGAGTTTTTCCTTGCCACCATGCCGTGCTCGCTTTGTGACATCAGCTGATGTAAGAAAGGCTTTATAAGTACATTTGATTGATTGATTGAGTTCTGTCATTAAGATAGTCATGAAACCAAGAACAGGTGTCAAAGCTCAGGCCTATCGAGGACAACATATTCAATAAAATATTATGATCAACAGTATCAAAAGCTTTTGACAGGTCCACAAACAACGCAGGACATGTCATTTTAGTGTCTAAAGCAATGACAAGATCATTAACAACTGAAGTGGTTGCTGTAATACTGCTATGCCCAGGCCGAAACTCTGATTGGTGGACATTCAAAAAACACTTTCTCAGATAAAAAAAGAGAAAACTTGTACATTTTAGCTAGGATACCAGAATCTTAGCCAGACCAAAAAAAAAATGAAATTGGGACATCATTATTAAGAACGTTGACGCTTGAAAAGTTGTATTGTTTTGACACGAGGATTTGATTTTTGTGTTCTCACATCTCTAAAACAAACAACTGGGCAATGTTCACTAATGCAATGGGCGAAGACAAACATATTTCTCTGGTGTATTCGTTAAAATAAGATCAATCAGAGATGACTTTGAAGGATCTCTAGGGTTGGGCCGTGCAGCCTTAGTCACCGGCTGGGTTAGGCTTAGATCATTACACATGTTTTTTTTATATTGTCAGAAGCTTACATTTCCCAATCATAATTTAGGTCACCCAGGATCACAACTTCTGATTTAGTAAAAGAAGACAACAAACTAGTTAACTCCTTGAGTACACAAAGGTTAGCAAAGGGAGGACGGTCGACCACAATAACAGTTATGAATACCTTTTTTCCCTAGACAAAGGCTTAAAGACAGTCACTAAAAAAAAATTGACAAGGGAAATGGATTTCAGTAGGGACAGAGAATTTTTTTTCAAGAAAATGGCCACTCCACCACCTCTTGTCTGTCAGCTCTGAACATTAGATAACCCTCAATATTAATATCAGAGATTCAGGTTTCAGGACCAGAATGTTTGGATTTGTCTGCACAGCCTAGATCTTTATGTAATCCAGATAAGGAAGTAAGCTCCTAATGTTCCGATACATCAACCCAAGTCCTTTTTTTTTTAAAGTCACATGGAAGCTCCAACTCAGACAAGCTATGCTCAGTAGGTGGTTACAGGCCCTGTCTGATGGTTGATATTTATGTAATTTGTATGGCTATCAGATTGCGTAGAACTGCAACATTTTGTCTATCCCTATTAGAAATAGAGGAAGGAGAAGAAATTTGAATTTTTCATCCAAGGTTAAAACTATAGGGCCTGAGGCCGCAGCCGAAGTCAATATGAGGAACTCTCAGAGTAACCAATAATGGAATATTAAACTGACTTACATGGGCTTTGGTTGCTATCGTGCAACAGCCTAAGTCCTCTACGTGATTTGAAAAGCGAGGGGGTATTCAAGTTTATGGAATTTAAATTTGAACTTAAATCACTGGGTGAGCAGTCCACAGCGGGCTCCTCACTTGAGCTAACAATAGCAGAACTAAGAGCGGAGTTAAAACGAATGGGTAGAAGATTACAACTGACAACACCCCTGGAGGTATAGACAACACCACGCTGATAACGCTTAGAGAGGATGTGAGGTATTACCTGAGCGGGGCTTGGTCTGTCTGAGTCAATATCTTAATGTGGTCCCAAAAGGAGAGGGTCCAGGCTCCTTGATGGTTTGGGTGGAGTCCATCATCCGTGTAGAGCATATTTAGTTGTTTTTTCAAAAACAACATACATTACATACAGTACATAGAGCGTGATGGGAATGAGGGCAGTAATTATACCATGTTGCACGTCAGTGCCACTGTTGCAGCCTTTTCAAAGACATAAATGCACAACATACAACAGTCACCAGGACCTTGATGTGCTGACAAAACATGACCAGTGTCTCAGACGCCCACAAACACATCTTTCAAGGCAACATCTGAGCGCTTGCCGTGGCGTCCCACTTTAGCCCAGTTAACAGGGCCAAACAGGATTATAGAGACCGTCAGGACGACTTGCCAGGGTTCCGGTCTTTAAAAAGGCACAAGCGATCCGCAAAAGAGCTTGTTTTTATTCATCTGCCCAGTCAGTCAGTGAGAGGCGGGAGGGAGGCTGACAGGCCCAGAGGGAGCAGGGGCTGTGAGTAGGGAGCGAGGGGGAGCTAGGGAGAGCCTGGCTGGGGACTGCAGGCTGCGGACAGTCCTCCACCTCATTAGAGGGGCAGTCAAAGGCTTTGCAGTGCATTCTGGTGGAATGTGTCTCCACTGAAGCACTTGAAGGCCTGTAAAGCCTGCTGGTGCATTGCGGCCATATCAGCCTAGGAGGAGACCCAGAGCCTTTTTGTACCAGTGCACTGTTTTGACATTAATTATCTCTCCACAGCCTCAGTCCAACATCCTATAGTAAATGTCTACACTAACTTCTTTATTTAGTGTTTTTTTGTACTTTTCTGTCCTCCACTTTAGTTTTTGGTGTGTTATCTGAGATGGAGCACTTGTTTGTTGAAACCTTTGACTATTATATACAGATTTCAATCCTCCTCCTGTGCTTTACAGTATGTGTCCTTTTCACCTGTCAAAAAGTGACACATCGTTATTCAAGGGAGATGAGCTGAGAGCTTACAGTATGTGTCATGTATTGAGCTTAATGGTGTTAGTGTTGGTTGGGAAAGGCAGTGTAGACAATGTATGGAGCCGGGTCCCAATGATTATGAATACAGTCTGAACATAACAGATAACAACAGCTAACACTGTCAGGCTTCTCTGCCACTCCAGAGCTGGGCAGGAGAGGGGGTGCACTGGTGACACCCCTGAGCAAAGCAAAAATGAGAGCAAATTGTAACAGAGCAATAACATTTCTGGCTCATGAGTCATGGCCAGGAGGACATTGGGAAAGTGGGAGCTTGCTGTGTACTTGTTGTTTATTGGAGGCTTCAATAAAATAGGCCAACCGTGAGCCAACCTCTCTACAAATATGCACTGTCCAACAATTCCCCCATGACCTTAGTGTTTGGTGCTTCAAAACAAATGAATACACCTCCACATGAAAAAACACACATCACCACTGAATAACCTGTCGCCAGATTAAACGTACTGTTAAACGAAGAGAGTACTGGACAGGCGTACATTTTTTCTAGTAAGCAATGGTGTTGTGATGCCCCCAGATTGCGAGTGTAAATACAACAACGCTTCACTGGTTCCCTGTGGAGAAACATTCTACTATTTACAGCTCTCCTCTGTCCCGAGAAGCACCCTGATAAAAGTGCCACGTCTCTCGCCAACGGGATCCAGGTGCAATGTGAGTGTAACGCAAAAGGCAATTATCAGCCGCTAGCATGGAGAGGGGTTGTAGTAGCTACTGTACACAGCTCTTCTCTGCCCTTCTCTATCCTCCGCCTGCACATCACAACAAATTCACATCTGTCAAGTCCCCATCTTATCATCTCTGGAGGACTCTTGATCTCACAATACAGATGCCCTATTCTGAATCACAGCTATACATTTAAATTGAATTTATCCCCAGAAATGTGTTTGTTGTTTTATTCTATAAGGTGTGCATTCACTCTAGTGTGCATTCACTACTACTGTGTTACGCCAATACCTGGCATCCGCTGTCCAACAGAAATAAATACCTGATACACCAGAAATATAGAATATGTTCTTTGAAAACAATCAAATTCAAGACTCGAAGGGTGCTCTCATACATGTGGCTATTGTTTGCAGTAGTAGGACATGCTGATCTTGATGATGATGGCTCTTTTTTTCACGGTGACTTTAAAATGGGATATATTGTTTTAGGTATGACATGCTAGTGCATGTTTTTCTTGGAAGAGGCACAAGAGGCTGTATCACACGTGTTTGTGGCCCACGGGCAGGGTTTGTCTCCTCATCCTAGATGGATGATTGTTCTAGATTTCACAGCCCTTCCTAGTCCAGGAGTTCCCAGCTCCCTGCTCCCGATTCGTCAGCTCTAGAAACACAAACAGAATATACAAGTGGGGGATCCTGGAGATACAGCGCTGCCCATTGATGTTTGAAGTATTTGAAGCCTTTTCAGGTCCAGTTGTCAAAGTCAAGGTGTTGAGGGTAAAACTGCACCTACAGGACTCCACTGTACTGTAGTGCAGTAGAAAGAAAAAAATGAAGGTCTATTATCTGAAAAAGCAATGAAAAATTGAATTCCACTCATTCAGATGCCTCATATACAGTGGGGCAAAAAAGTATTTAGTCAGCCACCAATTGTGCAAGTTCTCCTACTTAAAAAGATGAGAGAGGCCTGTAATTTTCATCATGGGTACACTTCAACTATGACAGACAAAATGAGAAAAAAAATCCAGAAAATCACATTGTAGGATTTTTAATGAATTTATTTGCAAATTATGGTGGAAAATAAGTATTTGGTCACCTACAAACAAGCAAGATTTCTGGCTCTCACAGACCTGTAACTTCTTCTTTACGAGGCTCCTCTGTCCTCCACTCGTTACCTGTATTAATGGCACCTGTTTGAACTTGTTATCAGTATAAAATACACCTGTCCACAACCTCAAACAGTCACACTCCAAACTCCACTATGGCCAAGACCAAAGAGCTGTCAAAGGACACCAGAAACAAAATTGTAGACCTGCACCAGGCTGAGAAGACTGAATCTGCAATAGGTAAGCAGCTTGGTTTGAAGAAATCAACTGTGGGAGCAATTATTAGGAAATGGAAGACATACAAGACCACTGATAATCTCCCTTGATCTGGGGCTCCACGCAAGATCTCACCCCGTGGGGTCAAAATGATCACAATAACGGTGGGCAAAAATCCCAGAACCACACGGGGGGACCTAGTGAATGACCTGCAGAGAGCTGGGACCAAAGAAACAAAGCCTAGCATCAGTAACACACTACGCCGCCAAGGACTCAAATCCTGCAGTGCCAGACGTGTCCCCCTGCTTACGCCAGTACATGTCCAGGCCCGTCTGAAGTTTGCTAGAGAGCATTTGGATGATCCAGAAGAAGATTGGGAGAATGTCATATGGTCAGATGAAACCAAAATATAACTTTTTGGTAAAAACTCAACTCGTCGTGTTTGGAGGACAAAGAATGCTGAGTTGCATCCAAAGAACACCATACCTACTGTGAAGCATGGGGGTGTAAACATCATGCTTTGGGGCTGTTTTTCTGCAAAGGGACCAGGACGACTGATCCGTGTAAAGGTAAGAATGAATGGGGCTATGTATCGCGAGATTTTGAGTGAAAATCTCCATCCATCAGCAAAGGCATTGAAGATGAAACGTGGCTGGGTCTTTCAGCATGACAATGATCCCAAACACACCGCCCGGGCAATGAAGGAGTGGCTTCGTAAGAAGCATTTCAAGGTCCTGGAGTGGCCTAGCCAGTCTCCAGATCTCAACCCCATAGAAACTCTTTGGAGGGAGTTGAAAGTCCGTGTTGCCCAGCAACAGCCCCAAAACATCACTGCTCTAGAGGAGATCTGCTTGGAGGATTGGGCCAAAATACCAGCAAACAGTGTGTGAAAACCTTGTGAAGACTTACAGAAAACGTTTGACCTCTGTCATTGCCAACAAAGGGTATCTAACAAAGTATTGAGATAAACTTTTGTTATTGACCAAATACTTATTTTCCACCATAATTTGAAAATAAATTTATAAAAAATCCTACATTGTGATTTTCTGGATTTTTTTTTTTTCTTCATTTTGTCTGTCATAGTTGAAGTGTACCTATGATGAAAATTACAGGCCTCTCTCATCTTTTTAAGTGGGAGAATTTGCACAATTGGTGGCTGAGCCCTGTTCACCCACGACTGCGTGGCCACGCACGCCTCCAACTCAATCATCAAGTTTGCGGACGACACAACGGTGGTAGGCTTGATTACCAACAACGGCGAGACGGCCTACAGGGAGGAGGTGAGGGCCCTCGGAGTGTGGTGTCAGGAAAATAACCTCACACTCAACGTCAACAAAACTAAGGAGATGATTGTGGACTTCAGGAAACAGCAGAGGGAACACCCCCCTATCCACATAGATGGAACAGTAGTGGAGAGGGTAGTAAGTTTTAAGTTCCTCGGCGTACACATCACAGACAAACTGAATTGGTCCACCCACACAGACAGCATCGTGAAGAAGGCGCAGCAGCGCCTCTTCAACCTCATGAGGCTGAAGAAATCCGGCTTGTCACCAAAAGCACTCACAAACTTCTACAGATGCACAATCGAGAGCATCCTGTCGGGCTGTATCACCGCCTGGTACGGCAAGCGCTCCACCCACAACCGTAAGGCTCTCCAGAGGGTAGTGAGGTCTGCACAACGCATCACCAGGGGCAAACTACCTGCCCTCCAGGACACCTACACCACCCGATGTCACAGGAAGGCCATAAAGATCATCAAGGACAACAACCACCCGAGCCACTGCCTGTTCACCCCGCTATCATCCAGAAGGCGAGGTCAGTACAGGTGCATCAAAGCTGGGACCGAGAGACTGAAAAACAGCTTCTATCTCAAGGCCATCAGACTGTTAAACAGCCACCACTAACATTGAGTGGCTGCTGCCAACACACTGACTCAACTCCAGCCACTTTAATAATGGGAATTGATGGGAAATGATGTAAAATATATCACTAGCCACTTTAAACAATGCTACCTAATATAATGTTTACATACCCTACATTATTCATCTCATATGTATATGTATATACTGTACTCTATATCATCTACTGCATCTTTATGTAATACATGTATCACTAGCCACTTTAACTATGCCACTTTGTTTACATACTCATCTCATATGTATATGCGGCACTCAATACCATCTACTGTATCTTGCCTATGCCGCTCTGTACCATCACTCATTCATATATCTTTATGTACATATTCTTTATCCCCTTACACTTGTGTCTATAAGGTAGTAGTTTTGGAATTGTTAGCTAGATTACTTGTTGGTTATTACTGCATTGTCGGAACTAGAAGCACAAGCATTTCGCTACACTCACATTAACATCTGCTAACCATGTGTATGTGACAAATAAAATTTGATTTGATTTGATTTGACTAAATACTTTTTTGCCCCACTGTAGGCCTACAACTACACTCATTCTGCATTTATTTTGTTCTGCAAAAAGTTCCATTGTTGCTATTATTAAAGACTCACAAGAATGCTCTTGTTTGCCTATGGATAGAGTACACCAAACAAATATTGCACTCAGTCAGAATATTGCTCATATTCAAAATAGCACAAACATTTGCATACCCATTATTCCACATGAAAAAATACCACGGTTTACTATAGAATACCACAGTATTTACTATAGAATTATATAGTAAACTAGTATACTGTAGAATATTATACTACACAATGTAGTGTCCCTCGATCATGTGTAGTACTTAATATATAATGTTGTAGTGTACTGTAGAATACTATAGTAAATAATACAGTAATGTCCACAAAAACACTACAGACCGCAAAAACATACAACTTTTTTGACTGTAGTAAATACTACACTATGTCATTTGCATACACCCTATCCATTCCCCTCCCCCATATCGTCATTTCTGCCACCCATAAGTGTGAAACATAGATGCCAAGTGTAGACCATACATTGTGTTTCCTAGAGGTTACAGAAAAGAGTGGAAGCTCTCAATTATTTGTTCAGACCACAATCCTTCCTTCCTTCCTTCCTACCTACCTACCTACCTACCTACCTACCTACCTACCTACCTACCTACCTACCTACCTACCTACAGGTTATGGAAAATGTACTCTTTAAGTATTTCTTCAGTAGGTTTCCTCAAGGAGAAAGCCTCCACTTCCATGTCAAAGATAATTAAAAAGAAAATAATATAGCAAATACTACAGTAATGTCCACAAAACACTACAGTAAATACTACAGTATACTACAGTCTTCAAAAACACTACAGTGAATACTGCAGTACTGTCCACAAAAACACTACAGTAAATACTAAGGAATACTACAATCCACAAAAACACTAAATTCAATACTTTAGTCTATACCACAGTTCTTTTACTTCAGTATTTATACTATAGTTAACTGTAAATACTGGAGTATACTACAGTACATGCTACAGTTGAGTGCAAAAACACTACAGTGAATACTATAGAATTTATTCCATAGTATAGGCTACTACAGTATTTTTTTAATGTGGGTTAGTTCACAATTGACTACCTTCCCACGGTGTGTTTATGACTTATCATAGTAGAAGGTGAAGAACTGTGGTCTTTCAGTACAGATTTCAGCAGACTGCTTGCATGTCTGTTCAGTAAGTGATCTCCATTTTGTAAACATATCAAAGTGTCAAGCCCTTTGTCCTTGAGCTGTGCTCCCTGGAACTAATTTGCAGCAGACTAGCAGCGAGCCATGTGGGCAGAAAGCACACTAATTAAGCTGACATTCTGCGTGTTCTGTTCACTTGTCTTTCAAAAGCAGTCTATTATATGGAATGACAACAGCTGAAAAAGCCCGATGAGGATAAATTGCAGATTGAAAATCCCAGTGATCCCAGTGAGAGTAAAAGGTCATAATTACAGGCCAGGAGATGGTGATTAATTGTGGCAGTCGATTCCCCTTGCATGTTATAAAATACTAGGCAGACCAGGCAAGATGGAGCATACAGAAACCTTCTTGCTTTCTAATACTCTTTGCACCATGTTCTTTATTGCGTGTACTATTACATCTGACTACATGAGCTTATGTTTAAATACAGTTTATTGTATCGTATTTCCACAAAGGTGGGTTAGAGTGATGGAGTCATTTGACATCACATCTTCTATATGTGACTTGACAATCACATTTCATGATTATACCAATCACTGTATGAGGTGTATACACTACTCAATACCCACATAGTGAGGCAGATTACTACCATGCTACCATATTTTGTCAAATACAGTAGAGGACAGAGAGGGAAGAGACAATCTGATACCAATCTTCAATCTCGCTGATTAAGATCTTTCTTGGCTAAAGGGTTTGGGCTGGCCCACTCACAAGCTTTAAATATCAAGAAATCAATGAGATGTTGAAATGATGAAGTAAAGGGGCATGGAATATGCAACACTAAGGACTAGGAAGTACTATAGCAATGTCATTTTGAAAATATGATATGGATTGAGTGATGAAGCCTGACATATTTGAGATCAAACCAGAAATCCTTTTAAAGTAAATCAATCCATGTCCTTAAGGTAAGCTCAATCTTCACATACGATTTTATACTTAAACATAACTCAGTTTGGGGTATAATCACACTTCTTGGTTGTTCATATTTAGACTTCAAATGGGATAAACAAGGCATACAGTACCTTTGGTTTGCTGCCTCAGTAATAAGCTCAAAGTAGCTGTCACTCATTGACTCAAATACCTCTCTCTGTATATGAGCTACTGTACTTGGAGTGACTTGTTCTTTTCAAGGTCAGGAAAGGTCAATGATGATCTGGTGCAGTGTTTGGCACCGAGTGCTATGTCTTTTAATCCCTATGAGCCCAATGGTTGGTTGGTGAGGGCCACAGCACAGGGGAAGAAACTGTTCAGGTTTTGGGTGGTTTTGGTCATGATTGACCTGAACCGTTTGCCAGAGGGGAGTTTTTGGAAGGTGGGGTGTCCAGGGTGGACGGGGTTGGAGATGATCTTTCCTAAACTCTTACTTGTCCTGGAGTCGTGCAAGTCCTCGATGGAGGGCAAGAGCCGATGATCCTCTCTGCAGACCGGACAATGCATTGCAGTTTTCCCTTGGAGCGGGCAGTTGCAGAGAGTTTGATTCTCTTCAGCTGACGTAGCACAGCTGATGTACTACACCTCTGGTAAGCCTTCTTGGTGACTGCTGTTATGTTGTCGTCTCACTTGAGGTTGTTGGAGCCGATGGTCCCGAGGAATTTGAATGATTCAGCTGTGCTAGCAGCTAAGCCATTGACTTCGAGAGGGACGTTTCCTATTCGTTTATTACTATCTTCATGGTTTTGACTGTGTTGAGTTCCAGGTTGTTGCGACTGCATCAAGCCACCAGTCGGTCAACCTCTCCTCGGCACATGGAGTCATCGCTGTCGGAGACCAGGGTTGTGTCATCAGCAGTTTGAGTAGTTTGACGGATGCGTCGTTGGTGGTGCAGTCATTTGTGTAGAGTGAGTTAAAGTTAAAGTCATTTTTGATTGTGTTTGATTGTATTTGATTGTATTTTGTGCTGCCTGTGTTGTAGATGGACCTCATGCGAGTTCTGAGATACAGTAAATAAAATATATCTTGCTTTTCAAAAGGGTGAGGAAGTGGCTATTTTCCTATTCATCTGTTTCCTGTTAGAGATTAAACATTATATTTCTGAAAGCTGTTTAGTATCCTACCATCTTACTATAACTCAGCTCGCCTGCACCCCGTAAGAACAACAAGTATAGATCATGTTGGTGAAACCCTCATAGATTTATGAAGATGAGAGATGGACAGGCTAATATGAAAAATTGCTAGCCATTGCTAACCATTGACATTTCTCAGGAGCATTGCGGTCAATCAAAAGCAAAGTCAAAGTGGGGAAGACCATTACCTTTCTTTGCATAACAGCCAGTAATATGCTGTAAGCCAATCACTGCGATGCCTTGGTCGCAGTGTAAAGCAGAAACTGATTAAATGCATGCCAAAAGCATCATATGATGGAACTTTAGGTGAGATGTTTGATCATTTCCACAGACCACCCGGAGGAGGACTGATCTGATGGGGGTACACAAAGGCGACAAAGCAGAGGCTTTTGAATAATGAACGCATTGAAGTTGTGAATGGTCCCCTCGGTCAGTCTGAAATAGTTACAGAAGTTGAGAGAAGCGCCTAGGCAGCAGCACCCGGCTGGTATTCTCCATGATGAAGTGGTGGGTTATTTTCAGCCCGGCTCCCAGCAGAGCCCACTGGCACAGCTCCAGAGAGGGCTCAGGTTAGAACTTCGGACGGGCCCAGGGAGGAAGAATCAGCCGGACTGGGACTAGGTACAGTGGGCACCCGCCAGTCCTGTGAAGTGGATCCTGCAGGACAGCAGATGGAGGACCACAGTTATAGAGACACCCTCCCGGGGCTCACTCAATCGCTCCAGTGGAGTCAGCCGGCTGGGCTTTGAATCACTCTCATCTGGCTCCCTATCTCTACGGGTCTCGGAAGTGAAATCAAAACTTGGTCTTCCAGATGGAGGGACATACAATCTACAACATGTCCTGCTGCACTCCATGCAACAGATTTATGACAGCCATAAAATGAAACGGCAAAAATTGAAAGGGCTTGTAAATAGTCAGACTTGATAGTTCGTTGGAGGCTTGAAGTTGAACATTTTTGCCTTACATATTTCTGATGCTCACATATCCTAAATTGTATTCACCGCAAAGTAATAAATAGCGATGGTGGCACTCCACTCATCTGTATCCTAAAACCATTATGGCCACTTACTTTAGGATTGAATTGATATCATGTGCCACATATAATTAGCAAGGTTGGTAAAGGGTTTTTATAAACAATTAGAATACATGTTGGACAATGGATGAGGATACACTAAACTTCCATCTAAAATCCATCAGCTAACCACTGAATTATAGCACATTAAATATTATACTGGCACGGGCAAATAATTCATGTTCAGGTATTTTGGTGGGAATTCAGGTATTTCGTTTGTCAAATTTCAAATATTTTCTTGGAATGCACTCATACATACATTTTCTAATGGTATCAGGTATTTTTTGTTCAAATAAAGAAAATAATGTGCAAGTAATGTGCATAAATACACTGAGTGTATTTGCATATATTAATACATTAACATAAAGGGATGGCAAAGGCCTGCACCCACCAAAAACTGTCTAGGCCAATGATTGTGGTCTAGGCCTACCTGCACTCACATGCGCTGTCTAGACTGCCTCATTAATTACTGTTGTGGTCATGTTCTGTTGCATTACTCAACAAGTGTGTCAAAAATCAACATGCTTGGCTCTAGATTACACCTTATCTATACATACTTTACATTGTTTGTGCATACTTCACATTGTTTGTGAGATCAGACATAATATCACTATAATCCGAATGTTCATTTTCAGAAGTTGCTTTGATTTCAGAGCATCCAATTTGTAAACATTTCAACTGTACTAAATTATTTTAAAAAATTATTTCACAAAAAAATGAACACCCATCAAAATAAAGTTATATTTCTTCTCTTTCTTGTGATGTAAGTGTCGAGACGATGCGTTAAATTAGCGTTCTTATAGATGCAAACGAAAAACTGTGCATTACACTGAGCCCATTTCAGCCATTACTGGGGGGGTGTTTGACAGGTCATTAAAAAACATTTCAACGGTCTTAACATTAACGGGGGAAAACGACAGGCACAGGCAAGAGTAGGAAAGAGTCGCAGGAGTAAAACGAAAGCAGTCAATCCAGCAAGATTTAAGTGACACGTGTTTTCTGCACCCCTCAAACACAGGAAAAGGATGGCTGAAAAAGACAGATCCTCAGGTGGGTGGGGCATGCGTGTTGCTAACATAATATAGGTCAACATACAATACATTTAATGGTGATATCTTCCGAGCAAAAAAATAATAAATTGCAACATAAAGTGTAACAGCAATAAATAATTGTTGTTGCCTGAAAATGCTGCTTCACTCTCAAGGAATATGAGAACAGTGATACTTTACATTATGAATTCCAGTGAGCCCTCTCGCTGCCAGTTTCTGTCACTAGCAGTTCAAGGGCACCACACACGTATTCCAAACCTAGCCTGATTGGCTGGAGGTCTGTCAGATATAGTGTGTGTATGTGTGTGTGTGTGTGTGTGTGTGTGCGTGCGTGTGTGTGTGTGGGAGGTTCTCCTGACAACGGGCCCACTTTCAATGAAGCACACCTGGCCCTCATTCATAATGGAAGGCGGATTTCATATACATTTGGTGGCAATCTCTCTGTCCAGAGTGATGTTTAACAGCTGTAGAAACCCAGTAACGGCTGCACAATGTGTAGATACGTCACATTTGTTTGAACCAGAAAAGAAGGTCTCCATTGTTGAATCCCTCTCTCTCCGCATCCAGAATTGGCACTGCAAAAGATCCAGAGGTAAACAACAACGCAGCAGCCACCCTGACACAATTAGATCATATCTGACACAAAGTTTTATTTGACAGTAGTTGCAGAAGCTGCAGCCAAGACAGCATGTACTGTACGTACTGCAGGCTGCTACTTCCTTCAGCAAGGTTTGTAGTGCAAAGGTCGAATTCCAAGGCTTCCGTCAATAACAGGAGCAAAACTTGAATGTCATATTTGAAATTGTTGTGCAATGCAGAAGGTTGTTAATCAGTGAATAAGTCTATTCTTTGCAGGGCTGCTTTTCCAGTTATTGTTAGAACACTGTGGCACTTTTGTTTCAAGGAGAGATGCATTATATGGGAACAGGCTTGATTATTCAGGTGGGATGACTCATGCACATTGCGTAAATGGATGTACTGTTTAGGCAGTGAACAAAATGTACATCCTTGATGTGGATGTACAGTTTGTTCCGTGCACATCCCTGGACATTACCTTACCTCTGCTATTCCATTTTTGTATGGTATGTATATTTTTGGATGTCCATCACCCATTTATGATATATTACGAATTACAATTTGTATTATATTTTACGAATTTGCAAAATGTGCAATATGTTACAAAAATGCAAAACGTATGATATGTTATGAATTCTAGCAAGGTGACTAGGGGTCTAACGTTAGCTAGGATGGGGGTTAAGGGTTAGGGTTAAGGGTTAGGGTTAAGTTTAGGAGTTAGGTTAAAGGGTTAAGGTTAGGGTTATCTAAAGGGGTTAAGGTTAGGGTTAGGGTTAGTTGCAAAGTAGCTAAATTGTAGTTAGTAGTTGAAAAGCTGCTAATTAGCTAAAATGATAGAGTTGTCAGTGATGAGATTCAAACTCACAACCTTTGGATTGCTTGACGTTAGTGTTATATGCCTATCCATCCACCTGGCCAACCACCCTACTTTTGTTTTTTTGCCTTAAGTAACAATCTGTCTTATGTAACCATACCAAACATTACAGTTCATATAAGGAAATCAGTCAATTGAAATACATTCATTAGGCCCTATTCTATGTATTTTACGTGACTGCGCAGGGGCGCTGGCCCCACACACTGGGGAGCCAGGCCCAGCCAATTAGAATGAGTTTATCCCCCACAAAAGGGCGTTATTATAGACAGAAATACTCCTCAGTTTTTATCAGCTGTCCGGGTGGCTGGTCTCAGATGATCCCACAGGTGAAGAAGCTGGAGGTGGAGGTCCTGGGCTGGTGTGGTTACACGTCGTCAGCGGTTGTGAGCCCGGTTGGATGTACTGCCAACTTCTCTAAAACGATGGAGGAGGCGACTTATGGTAGAGATATTAACATTCAATTATCTGGCAACAGATCTGGTGGACAGTCCTGCTGTCAGCATGCCAATTACGTACTCCCTCAAAACTGGAGACATCTGTGGCAATGTGTTGTGTGACAAAACTGCACATTTTAGAGTGGCCTTGTATTGTCCCCAGCAAAAGGTGCATCTGTGTAATGATCATGCAGTTTAATCAGCTTCTTGATAAGCCACACATGTCAGGTGGATGGATTATCTTGGCAAAGGATAAATATATGCTCACTATCATGGATGTAAACACATTTTTGCACCAACTTTGAGAGAAAATGTTTCTGGCAGCTCATGAAATATGGGACCAACACGTTACATGTTGTGTTTATATTTTTGTTCAGTATAAATGTAGAGTCTCGGATGTACGTACATCATAAGACAAAATGCTCTGCGAACAGGTTGTATAGTTAGGCCTGATTCAGCCTGATTGATGATCGCCCTCTCTCAACAGATCAAGAAAAATGAAACCCTTTGGACAGGAGCCATCATAGAGGGTAAGTGAAAAATGGACTGGGACGGCTTGACAGCATGAGATAAGATAAAAGGAACGAAGAGATGATTTATCAAATGATCTGTGTCATCTGGAAAATACATTAGACTATTTTTAATAACAATCCCTGTAAAGCATTCAAATACGAACATGCTATTGATACAGTCCACAAATCCTGCTATCCCGCTATACTGCAGATTCCCTTCAATAGTTCACAGGAGATGAAAAATAAACGAACGCCCTGCAATCGACTCCTCTACATGCTGTGGTCAATACGGCATTTTGGAAATGATCAATGCTGTACAAGAGGTTAAACCCAGCTGCTGAAGTGCTCTGAATGAAAGCTGCCCTGGCTCATGTGAGGTCATAGCTATCTTACACAAGAACAAGGTCTGTTTTAGTGTGTAATGTTTGAGCTGTGGTGCAGACCTACTTCATTATAATCAAAAGAGAAGTAATCAGCTTTCCTAAGTGGACTGAAGCTTTGATGAAATGAATAAATGTTTTTTGATGCTCTGTACAAATACTTTTTACTGTGTACCAATTATCTACTATTAATATCCACTATCCAGAGGTAGATTTATTGCAGTGCGTGTTTGATTGATTTGGCATATGGATAGAAACTCTTCCACCTCTTCAGAGAAACTAATACTGGATCATTCTTAAAGGTCCAATGCAGCCATTTTGTATCCAAACGTCAAATGTTTTCTGAGTAACAATTAAGTACCTTACTGTGGTTGTTTTCAATTAAAATGAAAAGAAAAAACAGCTTCTTAGCAAAGAGCAATTTCTCAAGCATGAATGTTGCTATCACTGTCTGGGAGTGGTTTGAGTGGAGAGGGGACAACTGAAATGTGATGTTATTGGTAGAGAGATTTGGAAATCTCTTTCTTGTTGGTCTATTAATTAACGAATATACTGCATGGTGAATTCTGAGATATTCCGCATGGTCCTAAAGCACACCGTTGCCTCATTTTGTATCACATTCCAATGATAAAACTGGGGGGGGAACAAAAACGCAATTTCAGAATGTGGGTGAGGCAAGTCTCCCCCCCCCCCATCTGTAATAGTCTGTTGTATAGCAATACTCAGCATGCTAAAATGAAAGGTGTGCTCTGTAATTTCTTGAGTTGTCCCAACAATTTAACACAAATTATCTCTAAAAAGGAACTTTGGTGATTATAAACTTTTCTGTCCCTGAACAACTTAAAATTGTGCTCTGTAACCTTATGTTATTAATGTGCTACTTAATAATTCTGTAGCAATTAGTTCAGTGGCTAGTTGACAAATATATCAGAAATGATGTAATTGGTGATTGGAGAAAATCCAGCCTTTTTGCAATCCTCAGCAGCCACAAACCAATACATACTTCAGTAGGCCCTATAATACAATATACTATATGCTATTTTTCCATAAATAGTGTAACTAGACACGATCTAGAAAGACTGTAAACCTAAGGCTTTAATACTTCACCAGCTATGTAAGTTGATGCCCTCATCATCAGGCGGTTTGTTAGAGTGTTATGTTGGAATGCAGTGAATGTGACAGGATTCAAGACAAAGATTTTATATAAAAAAATATGGTATAATATTGTACATCATTGTAATCACTACAAACCAGTGAAAGATCCCTTTAGGAATATTACGGCTACCTTTTTAATTGATTGAAAATCAAATATAGAAATTTGCCATGCAAATACTGACTAAAACCAGTTAGTGTTTTTTGTATATTTTTGGAACAAGTTGGTAAATGTTTTACAAATATGATATATTTAGCTCACCTTGCTACATTGGGTGTGTTATCTGCATAACTATAACATATTTCTAATTACCATTAGGCATATTCCACCTATTATTGAAAGAGTTTTGGCAATGTCAGACCAATCCATTTAAAACCAATCAAGCCTGTTGGTGGGCATATTGGAAAATGTGTATCCTATGGTTAAATCAGCAATAGCTGGGCATCATTGTTTAGACTTTTCCTAGCTTCATGTACAGTTTAGTACTCTCATTATGAAAGCATTTTGAGAAAATGGTTATCTATACCTCTCTGCTGGATGTAATGCATTCCTATGGGATTTCATATAGGGTGCAACGTACAGGGCAGGTTTCACATCACATTTCTTGGTGTTAACACAATTTATAGAGTCAAGTTGTATATAATTTTTATTAATAGACATCAGTAAATGCTTCTAGCAGTTTTTTTGTTACTCTTTAAATGCAGTATATATTTGAAAAGGATACAAAAATCAACAATACAGACAGCCATTTTTACCTATTGTTAACCACCATTAACCATTCTGGTAACATTTTGCTAAATACATATAACTGACATACTTGGGCCATAAATGTTGTGTTGTAAACACACATTGTAAACAGACATTTTAAGACATTATTTGTCTTATTCAATCAATAATTTATTCAGTTATGTCCATGCAAAACCAATGCAGTTCCTCCCAATGAAATGAATGGCAGCCATCTTAAAAATAGGCTGCTGGGACTGATTATAGACTAAATCTATGATGACTCTATGTAGCTAAATCTATGGTACCATGTGACAATAGAGTGCATCCCAATACTGCCCATTCTGTCTCGATGTACTCCAAAATGGATACATGTAGGACCCCCTAAGGTGGGTCCATAGAGATATCATTACCAATCCAATTGTTTCATACCTTAATTTGTATTGTTTTATGAAGTTAATAATATATAAATTGCCTTACTATGAGAAGATTGTTCTCTGACAATACAACATTACATTTCAAACCCTCAATCCTGTTGGTCTAACTATCCGCATAGGGGTTATAACATAATCTATAATATAGTTAGTTACTTCCGATAAGTGGTTATCATACCAAAACATAACCCACAGACATGGATCTTAATGAAAATCGTCATTAGACTTCGCCACCCCAAAGTGGACAAATATGTGAAAACTGGCGCTCTTGCCCATGGCTTAATGGTGCTGTGAGGTTAAGAGACATCAAAGCCAGCACATATTTTGTTATGTCTTACCATGTTGAATGGAGCCTAACTAAGCAGCTTGAAGCAGTAAATCAATGATCCTTTAACTGTTAATCAATGAAATCTCATACCTCCACTCTCAAAACACCACTAGCCTCATTGACATCAAACAATTAACACACAGCCTACAGAATGAGAGTTTATTCATGTCATGTGATGGTTAATGTTGACATAAAGAACATGGCAGAGCAGAGGAAAGTCCAACTTCAAATACTTTACCATTGTCCAATACAGTATATCATGGCAAAACTGTAAATGTTGAGTTTGATTCAGTGTTATAGTCAACTCTTCTCCAAGCTCAATTATTATTTATGTACTCTATGCATGAACTATGCATGGTGTAAAAGTGTTGTTTTGAAGTCATTGTACATCGCAGGGGTATAAACACCAGGATAGTGCTGGGTCAGTCTATTTGAGCTTGCAGAGCTTGTTACTGTTGTCACAAATCACTGAGCCTAGTAATTACTATTGTATTCTCAAACCTGCTGTTAAATATATTGTTTTTGAGCAACATGGGAAGCCTCAGACTTTTGCCATTGATTGGCAGTAATCAATTGGTTATACTCCCACATCTAACACCACAAACTAGGTCCCATTGTGAGTCCATTAAGGAAACGTGACTAGAGATAGAAACAGGTTTCCATCTTTGTTACTCTCTATTCCCTTGAGGCGCTCACTATGAGTAATCCTTGTATCACACTGTCTCTTTTTCTCGCCGAGTCCCTAATATTATTTCCTGGTCTCCTTGTCACAGGCTATCTGTCTGTCTGTCCTACTATTTATTTATTTGATTATTCATTGTCTGTTCTATTCTCCTCCTCAAAAACGGTTCTGTCTCAAAACCCCTTTTCTTCTGTTCAGATGTCTTTGTTTGCCTGTCTCAAAACACACAGCTCTATTATTTAGGAGATTATTTAATTCAATATTTCCCATCGGCAGCCAGCCGGCACCATCAGCAGGCTAGGAATGTTGTACTTGGTAGGCCTATGCAAGCTTACTTTAGTCTTCTTTTCTTTCGTTTTTTTTTTGTCCCTCACATTTGAAACCGAAAACAATTCAGCAACGTAATACGATGTTTTATCATTTCATTGCGATAGAACATTTTGGTTCAAAGTCAATATTTTGATCATAGCAGTATTGTTTCAAATTCATTATCCTAATTGAAGTCTTATGATAAACAGAAGAGCTCCTTGTCCCTGATTGCGCATGCTGGAACTCTCTTTCTCATTGGTCTATTCATAACTAATATACTGCACAGTGATTTCACCACGGAAGGCCAAAACTCCCTCTCACCAAAACAGGCTGAAATTTCAGGCAGTGTTCTCAAACAACTCTTAAAACTAAAAGGGCATCATCATCATTTTCACTATTTCACAGTATTATTCCAACCTCACAGTGTGGAAATATATACATATAACACACAGGAAACCACGTTTTTGACGACCCTGGTCCTTTGACCTGTTATGTTGCACCACATACTTCAATTGATCCCTTGTTGATCCTGGGTACAAATTCTCGAATGACAGTATGATAATATACAACCCATGGCAAAATGAATTAACCATCTGGGATTAATAGGATCTGGGTAATTTAGTCATTACCAAAGACTATAGTACAATTGACAGTGATGTGCCATTCAGGCAATCCCCTTTAAACAAGTTGTTTAGGCAAAAAGCCCTGCAGCCTTTCAAATCTCATCCCAAGCCATTTGTCAACATGCCCGCCAGACTTGTCCAGCTGTTCACAGCCAGAGGAGAAGGGAAGTTTCTTTCTATGTAATTTAGTCCACGGGGCCAGCAGAAAAATGTGCCCACTTTGGGATGGCAAAGGTTTGATGGTATTACATTGTTCCCCGCAAGCCCCTGATCAAATCGATGTATTCTTTAAAAAAAGTAGCTTTCTATGTTTTTCATACCTTTATATATCTTGCTGCATGGGAGTCAATGCAATAGAATGTTCCCGGGCTGATGAACGAATGTTTTGAGACCAGTTGGAATGTTCCGATTCTGATTGAAAATGACTGTATCTCATCTTTAAAACCATGGGATTTGGTACATTTTTGCTATCAGATCCAATGATTTACCTAGACTGATTCATCATTGAAACAACAATGTTACAAATAGCAGAACTACAAGTTTGTTTTGGGCCAAGTCCAAGAGATCCAAATCTGGTAGCGTATTGGTTTGATACAGTGCCGTGTATTCATGGATGCCAAGGAAAGCCAGGCTTCACAAACATTTGACCAATAAAAAACAAAAATGTATATTTAGCCTCTCTGTGTTATCTTAATTTTCCGTCAATTGTGGCTGAATCTCACAGGAGAAATCATCAGAACGAGGGAAACAGCGCACCTCTGTCTCAGTATGTGTAGCCCATGTATCTGATGCTGTCTTGACCAAAAGACTATGACATGTGGCGGCCGTGGCATTTGATTGACTGATGCCAACCAAGCACTTGGCCTCCCTTGATAAAAAAAAGATTGAATAACTAGCCAATCAGCGATGAGGTGAGCTCAACTGTGGGTTGTCCTGGTGCAGCAAAACGAGGCCTTTTTGTTGTTGGCTTCACACCAATTAAATCACATTCTAAGCAAAACTGCATTTCAGATTCTGGTCTGTTTGTGTTGATGTCCTGCAGGGGCTAGCTTTCTAAATCATCCCTTTCCTATACCATGGATGGATTTGGGGTTTTGGACTTGTGGTTTTGACTGAATTCTCTGTACAGGTCAATGATTTATGACGGTGATTCTGATCTACGTGCTCCACTAAGGCAGTTATTTATCTTATAACTTGTCCTTGTGGTAAAAATTATGTAGGTAAAACAAAAGCGCGATTTTAAAGTACGTATCTCAGAGCATCATAACACCATTAGGTGTAAAAACTTTACTTATCCAGTTGCGGCCCACTTCTTGGAGGCAGGCCACTCGATTTCGTCTCTGCGTTACATTGGCATCGAACATGTCACCCTTCCTAGGAGAGGGGGTGACCTTGATAATTTATTGTTAAAACGAGAGGCTGCCGGGATCTTTAATTTAAAGACCCTTGCGCCCTTCGGTCTCAACGTAGACTTTGATCTGAAGCCATTCTTGTGACTATTGTGCCTTTGCCATTGTAATTGTTTGTAAACTTGTGTAGTTAAATTAATCTATGATCGTATGCTATCCATTTGTTGTTTGTATGCTGTTCTTTGTATGACATTTTAATATTGGATTATTAACCAATGATATTAGGCCACTCTTGGCCATGATTACAGACACCTGTGTCTTTTGACACTATATAAACGAGTCATCCCGCAGTGTTTGTGATTATACCCTCATGAAGACAGCTTGACTGTCGAAACGTTGGTATTACATTTTTGCATTCTTAGCTCTTAGAGTGTGCGGCTCTCTTTTATTTTCAAGTTTCTACTCCGCTAGCCAGCACCTCGTCTTAATAGGTGTGCGTTTCTTTTTCTTCTAGGTGATTCTGATCTAACCATAAATGTATATGTTGTGCCACTGGCCTTAGACAATTTAGGTTCAATATGTAGCCTAGACGTGGCCTAGCCCTTTTAGGCTCACATTAACTAGCTAGCTAGCTTACCTGGTTTACTGTTGCCCATGCAAGGATGTTAGGCTAGCAAGCGTTTTAGATAGGTAGCCTATGACAACAAAAACATAAAGTGTACTGTTTGACAGAGCCATAGACCGTTTTGCGAACATGAAAGAGGAGGATGGCATTGGCGTTCACCGAGTCTACAAGTATGGTGAGTCAACATTTTGGTGAGTCAACATTTTCTGTCTTACTTACACGTGTACACACACACACACACACGCTGCAGGTCATATAACTGTTTTTTACATGCAATATTTGCTTTGTGGACTTGTTGTTGCTCTTGTGATGAAACAAACGTATGTGTAGTTGAATTTGACTGTTGACTGTTGTCTTTTTGTTTTCCTGGCCTTATTGTATATCATGGTGGCGTATGAACCAATGGGTTATAGAGCAAACAACGCAATTATCACACCATAGGTTGTAATATGGCTTGTTTACAGGCTTGGTATGGCTTCCTCAGGGATTTTACCAACGCACCACTACAGGTTTTATAGTTGCCACCTGTAATGGTCTGTTGTATAGCAATACTCAGCATGCCAAGATGAAAGGTGTGCTCTGTAGTTTGAGTTGTCCCAGCAATTTAACACAAATACTTAGGTAAACACAAATTCTCTAAAAAGGAACTTTGGTGATCAGACTCTTCTGACCCTGACCATCTTAAAATAATGCTCTCTAACCTTATGTTGTTTAATGAAATCTGCTACTTAATCATTCTGTAGCCATTAGTTCAGTGACTGGATGACACATTTATTAGAAATTATGTAATTGGTGATTGGAGAAAATACTATATACTATTTTTCCATAAATAGTGTAACTAGACACGATCTAGAACGGCTGTAAACCTAAGGCTTTAATACTTCACCAGCTATGTAAGTTGATGCCCTCATCATCAGGCAGTTTAGAGTGTTGTTGGAATGCAGTGAATGTGACAGGATTCAAGACAAAGATTTTAAATAAAAAAATATGGCATAATATTGTACATCATTATAATCACTACAAACCAGTGAAAGATCCCTTTAGGAATATTGCAGATACATTTTTAACATGGGTAGTGTTTTTTGTATATTTTTGGAACAATTTAGCAAACATTTGACAAATATGATATATTTTGCAAACCAGGCTACATTGGTTGTGTTATCTGCATAACTATAACATATTTCTAAT
The DNA here is from genome assembly GCF_013265735.2 of Oncorhynchus mykiss. Classification (NCBI taxonomy): domain Eukaryota; kingdom Metazoa; phylum Chordata; class Actinopteri; order Salmoniformes; family Salmonidae; genus Oncorhynchus; species Oncorhynchus mykiss. Next base: position 45,356,947 of record NC_048571.1, read on the forward strand.
TACCATTAGGCATTGTAACGGTTTTCTTGGTGAGAAGGAGAGTCGGACCAAAATGCGGCGTGTCTATTGCAATCCATGTTTAATGAAGTAACACACTAAACACACACTATCAAAACAATAAACTTAACGAAAACCGAAACAGCCTATACTTGTGTAACCTAACACAGAACAATGACATCAGGACACTAAGGACAATCACCCACGACAAACTCAAAGAATATGGCTGCCTAAATATGGTTCCCAATCAGAGACAACGATAAACACCTGCCTCTGATTGAGAACCACTTCAGACAGCCATAGACTTAGCTAGAACATCCCACTAGCTACAATCCCCATACACACCACATACAAAAACCCCATGCCACACCCTGGCCTGACCAAATAAATAAAGATAAACACAAAATACTTTGACCAGGGTGTGACAGAACCCCCCCCCCCCTAAGGTGCGGACTCCCGAACGCACCTCAAAACAATAGGGAGGGTCCGGGTGGGCGTCTGTCCATGGTGGCGGCTCCGGCGCGGGACGTGGACCCCACTCAATCAATGTCTTAGTCCCTTCTCCTCGCGTCCCTGGATAGTCCACCCTCGCCGCCGACCATGGCCTAGTAGTCCTCACCCAGAACCCCACTGGACTGAGGAGCAGATCGGGACTGAGGGGCAGCTCGGGACTGAGGCAGCTCGGAACTGAGGGGAAGCTCAGGAGTGAGAGGAAGCTCAGGAGTGAGAGGAAGCTCAGGAGTGAGAGGAAGCTCAGGAGTGAGAGGAAGCTCAGGCAGGTTGATGAATCTACCAGATCCTTGCAGACTGGCAGCTCCTTGCAGACTGGCAGCTCCTTGCAGACTGGCAGCTCCTTGCAGACTGGCAGCTCCTTGCAGACTGGCAGTTCTGAACAGGCGGGAGACTCCGGCAGCGCTGTAGAGAAGGAAGGCTCTAACAGCGCTAAACAGGCGGGAGACTCCGACAGCGCTGGAGAGGAGGAGGGCTCCGACAGCGCTGGACAGGCGAGGCGCACTGTAGGCCTGATGCGTGGTGCTGGCACTGGTGGTACTGGGCCGAGGACACGCACAGGAAGCCTGGTGCGGGGAGCTGCTACCGGAGGGCTGGGGTGTGGAGGTGGCACAGGATGGGTTAGACCGTGAAGGCGTACTGGAGATCTTGAGAGCGGTGCTGGCACAGGACGTGCAAGGCTAGGGAGGTGCACAGGAGGCCTGGTACGTGAGACTGGCACCATCTTCACCAGCCGACTAACACGCACCTCAGGACGAGTATGGAGCGCTGACCCAGGTGCCATCAAATCCCCGACACGCTCCGTCGGGCGAATTCCATGTTTAAAACACCAACACAGCAACTCCCTCATTTCTCTCTCCTCCAATTTCCCCATTAACTCCTTCACAGTCTCTGTTTCGCTCACCTCCAACACCGGCTCTGGTTCTGGTCTCCTCATTGGCTCCTCACGATAAACAGGGAGAGTTGGCTCAGGTCTGGCTCCAGACTCTGCCACACTCTCCCTGAGCCCCCCCCCCCAAGAAATTTTTGGGGCTGACTATGGGGCCTCCGTCCGCGCCGCCTTGCTTGCTTCGCAAACTCCATTCTCCTATATCCTTCCGCGCACTGCTCCATCGAATCCCAGGCGGGCTCCGGCACTCTCCCTGGGTCGACCGCCCACCTGTCTATCTCCTCCCAAGAAGTATAGTCCATACTGTACTCCACTTTGGGCTGTTCTTGCCTGTTGACACGCTGCTTGGTCCCTTTGTGGTGGGTGATTCTGTAACGGTTTTCTTGGTGAGAAGGAGAGTCGGACCAAAATGCGGCGTGTCTATTGCAATCCATGTTTAATGAAGTAACACACTAAACACAAACACTATCAAAACAATACACTTAACGAAAACCGAAACAGCCTATACTTGTGTAACCTAACACAGAACAATGACATCAGGACACTAAGGACAAACTCAAAGAATATGGCTGCCTAAATATGGTTCCCAATCAGAGACAACGATAAACACCTGCCTCTGATTGAGAACCACTTCAGACAGCCATAGACTTAGCTAGAACACCCCACTAGCTACAATCCCCATACACACCACATACAAAAACCCCATGCCACACCCTGGCCTGACCAAATAAATAAAGATAAACACAAAATACTTTGACCAGGGTGTGACAGGCATATTCCACCTATTATTGAAAGAGTTTTGGCAATGTCAGACCAATCCATTTAAAACCAATCAAGCCTGTTGACGGACATATTGGAAAATGTGTATCCTATGGTTAAATCAGCAATAGCTGGGCATCATTGTTTAGACTTTTCCTAGCTTCATGTACAGTTTAGTACTCATTATGAAGGCATTTTGAGAAAATTGTTTTCCTGTACCTCTTTGCTGGATGTAATGCATTCCTATGGGATTTCATATAGGGTGCAACGTACAGGGCAGGTTTCACATCACATTTCCTGATGTGAACACAATTTATGGAATCATATTGTTTATAATTAGTAAATACTTCTAAAATTATTTTGTTGCATTTTAATGCAATATATGTGAAAATGATACAAAACCCAGCAATTCAGGCAGCATTTTTGCCATATTTGTACCACTATTTTGGTAACATTTTGCTAAATACATATAACTGACATACATGGGCCATAATATTGTGTTGTCTTCATTGTAAACACACATTTTCAAAACCAATGCATTTCCTCCCAATGAAATGAATGGCAGCCATCTTAAAGATAGGCTGCTGGGACTGATTATAGACTAAATCTATGATGACTCTATGTAGCTAAATCTATGGTACCATGTGACAATAGAGTGCATCCCAATACTGCCCATTCTGTCTCGATGTACTCCAAAAGGGATACATGTAGGACCCCCTAAGGTGGGTCCATAGAGATATCATTACCAATCCAATTGTTTCATACCTTAATTTGTATTGTTTTATGAAGTTAATAATATATAAATTGCCTTAGTATGAGAAGATTAATAATAATACATCATTGACTAATTGTGCTGTGAGGTTAAGAGACATCAAAGCCAGCACATATTTTGTTATGTCTTACCATGTTGAATGGAGCTAACTAAGCAGCTTGAAGCAGTAAATCAATGATCCTTTAACTGGTAATCAATGAAATCTCATACCTCCACTCTCAAAACACCACTAGCCTCATTGACATCAAACAATTAACACACAGCCTACAGAATGAGAGTTTATTCATTTCATGTGATGGTTAATGTTGACATAAAGAACATGGCAGAGCAGAGGAAAGTCCAACTTCAAATACTTTACCATTGTCCAATACAGTATATCATGGCAAAACTGTAAATGTTGAGTTTGATTCAGTGTTATAGTCAACTCTTCTCCAAGCTCAATTATTATTTATGTACTCTATGCATGAACTATGCATGGTGTAAAAGTGTTGTTTTGAAGTCATTGTACATCGCAGGGGTATAAACACCAGGATAGTGCTGGGTCAGTCTATTTGAGCTTGCAGAGCTTGTTACTGTCGTCACAAATCACTGAGCCTAGTAATTACTATTGTATTCTCATACCTGCTGTTAAATATATTGTTTTTGAGCAACATGGGAAGCCTCAGACTTTTGCCATTGATTGGCAGTAATCAATTGGTTATACTCCCACATCTAACACCACAAACTAGGTCCCATTGTGAGTCCATTAAGGAAACGTGACTAGAGATAGAAACAGGTTTCCATCTTTGTTACTCTCTATTCCCTTGAGGCGCTCGCTATGAGTAATCCTTGTATCACACTGTCTCTTTTTCTCGCCGAGTCCCTAATATTATTTCCTGGTCTCCTTGTCACAGGCTATATGTCTGTCTGTCCTACTATTTATTTATTTGATTATTCATTTTCTGTTCTATTCTCCTCCTCAAAAACGGTTCTGTCTCAATATTTCCCATCGGCATCCTGCCGGCACCATCAGTCGCATTGAAATGTTCTACTTGGTAGGCTTATGCAAGCTTACTTTAGTGTTTTTTGTTTATTTTTTATAATAATTCAGTAACTAAACAAGATCTTATATAATTTCATTGTGATATAACATTTTCGGTTCAAAGTAAATATTTTGATCATGGTAGGATTGTTCCAAATTGAAACCTTACAATTAACAGAAGAGCTCCTTGTCCCTTATAGCTCATGCTGGCCATTCTTGTTTTTCTAAGGCAGGTGTTCAGCCATTTGCAGAGGTAAGCATTACCTTGAGACTATAGCCGATATCAAGTGGAACAAACAAGCCAAGGATGCAATTTAAGTTCTCATCAGAGCCTTTATCTCTGATAGCACAAAGTGTGTGGTGTCAGCACTGTTAGCCATAGTGTACACTCTATAGTCAAAACATGCTGCATGGGTGATCGGGAGTGACCATGGTCAGAGAAGGTTTGCGTTAAATGCGGAAGACACATTTCGGTTGAATGCATTCAGATGTGCAACTGACTAGGTATCCTCTTTCCTTCCATACAGTAACTTGACTCTGAGTAGATAAAACGTGAAAGATATGTGTTTTGAATGACATGTTATAAAACTGTGATTTCCCACTATGCAATTTGATTACAAATGTGTGTTCCAGCCTATTTATGCAAAATGTAAAGCTGGTCTCTGGTCTGATCACACATCTGGCATCATGCATACATTAATTCCACACAGTCACACATAACATTTAACATACAAGCTACTGACATCTGAGTCAATATTTTTCTGAGTTTATTCAAGGGCATACTGTGGTTCTCTTAAATTGTTTCCTATCTTTGGTGTAATTTAGCTATTCGAAATCCAAACCTCAGCCTTAACACAGAACTCCATTCAACATTTTGAAAGGTATTATTATCACGTTTCAGGTATGACCCAGATGCAGACAGTGTCGAAGAAACAAATGTTTATTTCTAATACAGGTGCAGGCAAACGACAGGTCAAAGGCAGGCAGGGGCCAGCAATCCAGAGGAGGTGCAAAGGGTTAAGAATGGCAGGCAGTCGCAGGGTCAGTTCAGGCAGGGGTGAGTAATCCAGAGAAGGTGCAAAGGGTCCAGAACGGCAGGCAGTCTCAGGGTCAGGGCAGGCAGGGGTCAATAATCCAGTGAGGTGGGACAAGATATAGAACCGCAGGCAGGCTCAGGGTCAGGGCAGGCAGAAGGGTCAAAACCGGGAAGGACTAGTAAACAGGAGCAAGAAACAGACAGGAGCAGGGGAACAAACGCTGGTAGGTTCACAAACAAAAACGAACTGGCAGCAGACAAACAGAGAACACAGGTATAAATACACAGGGGATAATGGGGAAGATGGGCGACACCTGGAGGAGCGGTGGAGACAATCACAAAGACAGGTGAAACAAATCAGGGTGTGACAAGTATTCCCTTTCAAGGGTTGGTAGTAGCTGTTGGAGTTGGCCTGCTTGAATCTTCTATATTGTTGAGCATACAGTAATACCTTTGGCCTGTGGTCCCAATCACAATTGTGTTTCTCGACATTCGTTCCAGCTAGCCAAGGAATGTAATCCCTTCCCAAATTGTATTCTGATGTAACCATAACAGTGGAGAAATGCCCAAATTCTGAAGGGTCTGTTGAGTAGCATTTTTGAAATTGTTCTGGCAAGAAATGTATTATGAGAGAAGCAACACCTTGCCTCCACAGAGGACAACAAACTCTTAAGTTTGTGTATTTGCCCTGCGTTGAGGGTTTACTTATATATCTGTTACAGAGAGGCAACATCCCACATTCCCTTCTGATTATAAATCATACTCTTCTTAGACAGCCGGAAAACTTCAACACCAAACTTCACCCATCTTGTTCAATTTGATCACTGCTATCAAGACCTAAAGTAGAAGAAATAAAAACCTTGATCCACTCAGAATCTCTAATCTAGTGTGGCTTGTATTTGATTTCCTTTGCAGCTGGTCCACATTTGTCATCCTGTAATATTTATCATTCCTGAGCATTTACCATTTCAGAAACATTTGTCATCCTGGAACACTGCTTGTCATCCCCCTGCCTGGTCCCTTTGGCAATTTCTCTTTGTCTATTTGACTCACAAGACAGCACTACTGTATGCAGGCTCCTCTCAAAGTCTGGATGGAACATTACTGCTCCTGCAGATATATTCACAAACACCCCTGCAGTACGGACATTTATGGCGGCGTTACTTCATCATGTGAATATCAGATAGAAATAGCTGTCCTTGGAGACATCTCTGTGGGGGTGTGTCCTTTGAAAGAGAATCCAAATTATTGTTAGGGGAGAGAAACAGATTTGACCTTTAGAGACATGTCTAGAGAATCCCAGATACGCCATTTGAAATAAGCCAAATTCGATCTGGAAATGAAATGACTAATTGCAACAGAGGGCTTCAATTCCCATTTCTCATTATTTATGTTGACTGCGTGGCCCTGGGTATGGAAGTGAGTGAATTCTACAACGTTTTCCTCTAATGAAATGAAATGGAGTTGATGGAGTTTCCAACACACCCTGAACAGTATAGGAGCGATCTTAAGTTGTATGATAAGGCATACTAAGGTAGAGGCTTTGTGTGCACTGAGATTTAGTTTCATGTATTTTCTGTTGTTCATTTAATATACTGTATGTCCATTTATAAACATCTAGAAAATGTGCTTTTCAGCTTTTTTCGCAGTTTAAAGTGCTGTTGATTCCCATGGGTTATCCATTTTTGATGTGCCCTTTGGGTTACAGTCCCAGTATATGCTTTTAAACCATCTAAAAGGAACAAAGAGGTTTGTGTGCAAATTGCCTTTGTTTTTCTAATTTAGATGCGAGTTTTGCTGAATACTTGCAGAATACACATTGGTAATGGTGAAAGGAAATCTAAGTTCAACAAATACTTCTTACTACATAGTAACTTAGGACTCTTAACTATTATCTTGCACCTTCAACTCACACATTCTTCTCATCAAAAGACACTGGATTGTCTGTTGTTGTGAATGTGCCATCTGAAGAGTTGAGAGTGTCCTAAGCCTAACTATCTGGCGAACTTGTCACATTTACACCCGCTCTCCCTCTCCGGCGCTCGACCTCGGCAGTTTATTCATCATTACGCAGACCTGCCACCATCGTTACGCGCACCTGTGCCTCATGAGACTCACCTGGACTCCATCACCTTCCTGATTACCACCTCTATATCTGTCACTCCCTTTGGTTCTTTCCTCTGGTGTTATTGACTCTGTTTCTGTGTTTCATGTCTGTATGCTACTCGTGTTTCTTGTTTTGGTCCATGTTCCGTTATTTATTAAATTCACTCCCTGTACTTGCTTCCCGATTCTTAGCGTACACGTTACAGAATAACGCCTCACCAAAGGGAAACAAATGGGATTTTTTTTTATTTTTAAAATGTTTTTTTACTGGTGACGTCGGTTCCAAGTGCCGCTGCCGAAGCGACCGGGGATGCCTCAGCTGGCTCTTCAGGCTCCCAAACCTCAGCTGGCTCTTCAGGCTCCCAAACCTCAGCTGGCTCTTCAGGCTCCCAAACCTCAGCTGGCTCTTCAGGCTCCCAAACCTCAGCTGGCTCTTCAGGCTCCCAAACCTCAGCTGGTTGGACAGGTTTCCAAGCCTCAGTTGGCCCGTCAGGCTCCCGTGCCTCAGCAGAAGTGACTGGCCCGCTCCTGGTCCTCGGGACCGTCCCTCTGGTCGCCGTCCTGCAGCCGGAGCCGCGCATCAGAGAGGGGGTACTTTCACGTCTACTCCCGCTCCCCCTGTACTTGCTTCCCGACTCTTATAGAACTGGGCAGAAATCACAGTTCACAGTGATGATTCAGTCAAGGTGCCTTGCGACAAGAAAGGCCAAAGCCTGACAGTTTGCTATGTGGGAGCAGACCAACAGACCAAAGAGGAAAGATGGTCAGCTGTTTAAAATAGCTTTGTGTATCCGATGAAGGATATTAACCTATGCTTTGGACGAGAACCCGGCATGTTTCTGAACCTGTTGTGGTAATAAACCACATCCCCATTGATATAATGAAGTGAGCTGGTTATTCTCTTGTTTTTGATTGTCTGGTGCATGGCTGACCTTTACCCAGGGTGATTGTGACAGCCAGAGTACGTTGAGTCAGGATCTGAAAGGAGCTGCCCATAGAATCATAAAACTAAGCACTAACTCTGGTGTGGAGATGAGGCTATTACTATGGTACAATTTAGGGGTGACAGTCTGTCTATGAAATTTCCTCCTAGGGCTACAGATCTCCAACTGCACTTCAGAAACTGGAGTAAGGCTCTTACAGTAGTCAAACCAGTTGCCATAGAAACCAATCAAGGGGTTTGAATTTCAATATCAAAAGCAACATAATTATTTGGCATGTGGAGAAATGATCTTTCCAGTAGCAACTCTAACTCAGGGGTGTTGTCATTGTCTTATATCAGATAAGACAGTGACAACATTGGAGCAATCTGACGTAAGACAATGGGGTGTAGTGCAAGCCATTGCCAAGAAACATTCCAAATAGAAAACGTGTTTTCTGTTTACTTGCTAGCTTATCTGAAGTTATTGAAATATGTGATCTGTGTTCCACCAAAGTTATTCCCGAAGGCACCTTGGTGAGCATCATCGAGTGAATTCATAATTATATTAGACAGTGGGCACTGTCCTGGTCCCTGAAGGCATACTGCATAATCATGGTACAGTATAAGCAATAACTCAGGTACCCACAACATGTTTCAGGTTACTTCTCCTGAAAGCTTTTACCAACAAGCAACCTTTAGGGAGACAGCTCTGGGGGGGGGGGGAATCACTTGAATATTGTGTGGGTGGGAAATGTTTGGTTAAGATGAGTGTGAAGCATGCTATTAAACTATACCACTAGGCACTCTCAAAGTCCCGTTTTTGAACATAACAATTCATCTTCCATGATAACATGATGTGGTGTCATGTTCACTGTCAATAATGAAGATGTGCCTCTAGGAAGAGGGATCACAGGTGTTTAATTTTTCAGACATTGTATTTACCCAGGAGCATACACAAGCAGATTACATAAATTATGATTAAATGTAAACCCTGCTGAGAATATCATCAAATCTCAACAAATTACTCCTTTTGTACTTGCACACATATATCCTATGTATTTTTCCCTGTTAGAGGTGGGATGCAATCTTCTGCTCTTAAAAAATGTGATCTCTATGCCAAAAGCACCTTTGTGATGGAGGGTTCAAGTAAAGTGCAACCAGAAATGCACCCCTAAGACTACCATCTCTGCACTATCGCATGGCCTCAGTTGTGGCTAAGTAGTCTTCTTACAGATGAACTAGAAAGCCTGATTAACACTGCCAGACTCTGCCCTGCTTCCCAGTCAGGTTTCATACAACTTCTGCACTTGTACATTTCACCCTGCACTTCTCCAGAGAATAGCAAGGATGTACCCTTGTATACACTTAGCCTTTGCTGCAATCCCTTTAGCATGGCAAGGCTGTCTCTCTTTCCACTTCCACTGTAAATTAATGTGCATAGATCAGAGGACTATTTGTCCCCAGCTCTGCAGGCTGAGATTGTTGTCCGGCCCTGAGGATGCAGCCCGACCTCACTCCAGCCATAGCGTTTGCAATGTGTGGAGAATAATGGGCAGACTCGCTGGTGCTGTGAGCATGCCAATGCCAAATCTGCTATCCATGTGGTTCTCCAAGCATAAAAACTATGGACGGGTAGGCTCCAAAAAACCTCCACACTTGTTCGGAGGGGCTATGTGAGTAAGCAAACTTGATGAAACACAGACTGACATCCTCTGGTTTTGTTTGGAGGAAGAACAGTACTTCCCCATGATTTAGAGCCTGATGACAGTCCTCTGTCACAATCATTCAGGGCTTAGACGGACAAAATAACAGGGGAAAGAAATTGTACTCCAATAGGCAGACATTTTTTCTGCACTTCAAATCTCAGCTAGTAACTAAAAGTAGTGCAATGTAAAAAATATATATATATAAAAAATAAAAAAAATTCAACACTGTACAGATTCGTTCACGATTGCCATTTCTAAAGCCTTTAATAACGGATAACACGATTGATATCTGCAAGGCATTCCAAATATATCCAAGGCTTTCATAGAAGTTGGGGACATCATAGTGGAATTTAAAGGAACAAGATATGAAAGGGTACTGTCAGCAAACTCCCAAACAAAATGTCAACATATTTGGTGTCTTAATTGCCCTCGTTGCTGCACACTCCAAAGAACATCCACCATTCTGCTGTGATGTCCTTATTGTTAGCGGAATGCCAGCATCATACTACTCCATTCTCAGATCTCTCTCCAAGGCTTGTTATGTGAAAAGTAGTGTGGTCATAGGATTTCTAAAAAGCCCGAAGTGTATCGCAGTCTTAACAGAACAGGATTTTACACAGAGAGGCTCTGAGATTGAGCCGGCAGTATACCATCCATCCCCCTATGATGGAACAACCTACTAACACTGTGATATACGGTGGTGGCTGGTGGCACTTCAAATGGGGAGGACGGGCTCATAGTAGTAGCTGGAAGGGAATGAATGGAATGGTCTCAAACACATCAAACACCTGGTTTCCATGTGTTTGATACCGTTCCATTGAATCCATTCCATCCATTATTATGAGCCATCCACCTCTCTCCAGCCTCCTCGGATGAGATTTAATGATGGAGCAGAGAACATGTGAATGTGAGAATGCACTTGGAATGCATTGCTAGGGAACTTAGAGTTGTGTGTGACGTGTGTGAGATGTGATTGATTGTGTTGTTATTGCTAAGGACTCTCTTCCGGCGGCCTCCGGGACTCTTTTCGATCCATCCACTGTCTGTTTGTACTGCTGCTCATAAATTTTACAGCTGCACTGGGACCTGCTGGGAGCTTAAACAATTGCTTTATTGATGAATTCCCTCATACAAGGAAGAGCACCACAGCGCAGAATGAGACTTGACGCCACAAGCATCTATTTTTTAACTGTCATTGTTTGAGCAGAAGTAAATGTTTGCATTTATTTCTATCTGAGCATTGTCCTTTAAAGTTAAGAATAGCAGTTATAAACGGTATGTACTACATCAGGTATTGTGCTGTCCTTGATTAGTGACAGAATAGGAGTCAGTCTGTAATAACACATACGGAGCCTTCAGAACGTCTTCCCACCCTTGGACTTTTGGTGTGTTACAGCCTGAATTTAAAATTGATTAAATTGAGTTTTTTTAGTCACTGACCTACAAAAAATACTTCACAATGTGAAAGTGGAATTATGTTGTTCAAATATTTACAAATGAATTCTAAATGAAAAGCTTTTCCTTCGCCCGCTTTGTCATGGCAAGCCCAAATAAAATCAGGATTAAAAATGTGCTTAACAAATCACAATAAATTGTCTGGACTCACTTTGTTTAAAATAATTGTGTTTAACATGATTTGTTAACGACTAACTCATTTCTGTACCCCACACATGTAAGGTCCCTCAGTTGAGCAGCGGATTTTAAACACAGATTCAACCACTAAGTCCAGGGATGTTTTCCAATGCCTTACAAAGAAGGGTACCTATTGGTAGACGGGTTTAAGTTTAAAAAAAAGCTGCCATTAAATATCCCTTTGAGCATGGTGAGTGATTAATTACACTTTTGATGGTGTATCAATAAGCCCAGTCACTAAAAAGATACAGGTGTCTTAGTTTTCGGAGAGGAAAGGAACTGCTCAGGGATTTCACCAAGAGGCCAATGGTAACATTAAAACAGTTACAGAGTTTAATGGCTCTGATAGGTGAAAACTGAGGATGGATCAACAACATTGTAGTTACTCAACAATACTAACGTAATTGACAGAGTGAAAAGAAGGAAGCCTGTACAGAATAAAAATATTCCAAAACACGCATCTGCAACAAGGCACTAAAGTAATACTTCAAAAAATGTGGCAAAGCAATTCACTTTTTGTCCTGAAAGAAAGTGTTATGTTTTGGGCATATCGAAATCAAAACATTACTGAGTATCACTCTCCATATTTTCAAGCATAGTGGTAGCTGCATCATGTTATGGGTATCCTTGTAATTGTGAGTTACTTTCCAAGAAGAGAGTGAATGTTCCTGGGTGACCAAGTTGCAGTTTTGACTTAAATATAAATCTACTTGAAAATGGCAGTCTAGCAATGATCAACAACCAACTTGACAGAGCTTGAAGAAATATTGTACAATCCAGGTGTGCAAAGCTCTCAGGGACTTATGCAAAAAGACTCACAGCTGTAATCACTGCCAAAGATGATTCTATCATGTACTGACTCAGGGGTGTGAATACTTATGTAAATTAGATACTTCTGTATTTCATTTTCAATACATTTGCGCAAATGTCTAAAAACATGTTTTCACTGTCATTATAGTGTGTAGATACATGAGAGAAAAATGTGATTTAATCCAATTTGAATTCAGACTGTGACATATCAATGTGGAATAAATCAAGGGGTATGAGTGCTATCTGAAGGCACTGCATTCAGGCTGTGACACATCAATGTGGAATAAGTCAAGGGGTATGAGTGCTATCTGAAGGCACTGCATTCAGGCTGTGACACATCAATGTGGAATAAGTCAAGGGGTATGAGTGCTATCTGAAGGCACTGCATTCAGGCTGTGACACATCAATGTGGAATAAGTCAAGGAGTATGAGTTGTATCTTAAGGCACTGCATTCAGGCTGTGACACATCAATGTGGAATAAGTCAAGGGGTATGAGTGCTATCTGAAGGCACTGCATTCAGGCTGTGACACATCAATGTGGAATAAGTCAAGGAGTATGAGTTGTATCTTAAGGCACTGCATTCAGGCTGTGACACATCAATGTGGAATAAGTCAAGGGGTATGAGTGCTATCTGAAGGCACTGCATTCAGGCTGTGACACATCAATGTGGAATAAGTCAAGGGGTATGAGTGCTATCTGAAGGCACTGAATTCAGGCTGTGACACATCAATGTGGAATAAGTCAAGGGGTATGAGTGCTATCTGAAGGCACTGTACACATAAATATACATATGAAATAGAGTTCAGATAGACTGCTAGGCTAGATATCAGAGATTGTACATGTTCAAACAATATCTATCACATTTCTGATACTATAGCTCATATTTAATATGAGAGCCTGTTGCACATGATTGGTTTACAGATAGGAAATGACTGCTTCATTAGCCAGTGAAGTCAATTAAAAGTCATAATAGACAGAGCCACACAGCTAGTGGGAAAGTAGGCTTCATTCTCCCTATAATTATTGCTATAATGGAGAGGCGTGGAATGCTCATCCTATTTTCAACCTGTCACTGAATAACTATTTTCTGCACATTTAGTGTTAAATGTGTTTTTACCTCAGCGCTCCCTGAAAATGTATGCAAAGCTCTTATTCTGAAAGGACTGCCTTTTAGAGAAACTAAGTTGCAGTGTTTATTAGGGATTAGCATAAACCATCTGTGAAATTGTTCAGATGACACTCTGCCTACCTTTTGTTGATCATTCACATTGAGAGTGTTTATTGTAGAACATGGTTCTACTTGCAACCAAAAAGTGTTATCCTATGGAGACAGTCGAAGAATCATTTTGGAACCCTTTTTTTCTAAGAGTGTATAGTATTGTTGGATAAAAAAAGAAAATGTTTATGAGAGTTCCTGGTGAGAAACTGTGACATGCATATAGTTACACTGAGGTGTGTGTGGAGATACCCTGTGTCATTGCATCCATTGCGGCAGCTGGTCATTCTGACTTGGAGGAGCAATTAGGCTTCAGTGCCTTGCTCAAGGGCACATCGACAGATGCTTTGCCTGTTTGGCTCGGGGATTCAAACCAGCGGCCTTTCGTTTACTGGCCCAACGCTCTTAACTGCAAATGCACACAGATCAAGCCAGTTACAGCCACCTCTTGCAACCAACAATTCTGCGAGGCATTTACTGTTTAAGAATAAATATTGCAAGCAAAACATGTTTAATTCTTGCAAGGATCAGCTAGAGGCGCATGGCGAGTCAACAGGGGGCTGGGGAAATGGAATGCTGAAATATTTATCTGAGCATTGCATATTCAGCTGAGGGTCCTTTGTGAGTGCCTGTGTGATCTTCCGCAACACGTTCACAAATTAAATATTTATCGCATTTAAATAAATAGGCGAGTGGCAGGCCCCGGTGAGAGGGGGGATGCCTGGGTGAAAAAGGAGAGCAGCGAGTGGTGTGCTATCAGGGATGATTGGTGTCCCAGGAGGAGTGGGTGTGTTGAACCTGTCAATGTGTAGATATGAGACTAACCACAGTATATTCCTCATTCTCACAGAGTGGAATCAGCCTCAGTGTAAACAGCACATTGTAGCTTCAGAGAGCTGGAGAGGTACACAGAGACGTGTCATCACATCTCTCTCTGTAGCTGAAAAACTACAGCGGGGAGAATATGCCACACAGCAGAGATATAGGCCTATGTGAGAATATAGATTTTCCACTACATTAATATTTCACAAACATATTAACCAAATAACCAGCCCCTGAGGGCCTATGACCTCTGCAAATGGCAACACACATTTGGGTCAAAGGTCATTCCTAGGTCTGTGTTGAATTTTGATTTAGTCGCAAAAAGGCAATGTAAGTGACTGTCATGGGTGGAATGAAGTTGCATTGACAGCCTCAAGGATGAAAATCATCTGCCAAATTTAGTACATTTCTCCCTAACTTTACTTAAAACTGGAAAGGGATGTCAATTTGTGTGGTTTGGTCTACCACTTCCAGGTTGAAAGTCAACATCGTATTCCCTTCATTTCTTCTGAAGAGTTTGTGAACATCAAATCTGCAAAGAAATTCCCACATGCCATGTCAGAATGGCTGGTGACATAATTTTCCCTTGCCATGCAGGAAGACCATGTTCACTTATCGCCAATCAAACTCTATTAATCCACCAACTAATTTAAGTCTGTCAAATTGTGCATGAACATTTACAAATGTAAAACAGCGAAACCATTGTTTTCCATTTCCAAAGCTTGTGAAGGGAATGATTTGTACTGTGGGCATACGTGATCCAGCCCTTTTTATGAAGCCCTTGCTATATGAGCCTGTGTATGAAACCAACAGCCTGAAAAAGCTTTGTTCTCCTGAGATGATGAAGTGATACTTTGAAAAGGGCCAACCTGCTGAGCGGAGGACATCTAAAATGAGCCAAACATGATCAGCAATTATAATTGTCAGTATGTGGGAGTGTTTTACGTGAGGGAAGATAATTCTCCATCCACGAAATTGCTAGCATGTGTCAGAATGACTATTGATTAGAACGTTTTCGCTTGCACCCTGCATAACTGAGATCTATCCACTGAGGTAGGACTCACTCAGTTTGACAGTTCAGAGTATTTCAAAGAATACGTGTCAAAATATGATTTGAAACATCTATAGCCCAGTTCAGATAGAACAGCCAAGACGAGACGGTTTTATGCAGTTTTAAAACTAAGTTTGCTTGATCTCAACAGTCTTGTTTTAGAACGTCTCATGTTAGCTGCTGGAGTTTAAGATTCAACGTGTTAAATCTTAGCAAAAGACTTGAGACGAGACAGGTCCGTTGAGACAGAGAACAGTGCACTGAAGTTGTGTGTTTAGCCAGGCAGCTAGCTAGTTAACCAAGCAGACAGCTAGCTAGCTATTTTGCTGCAGTTATCTAGTCTAGCTTGCTGATATTTATCTGACAAGTCACAGTGTGCTCTGTTTTTGGTGCATGCATTTCATGATACTAATTGGCTACAACGCCTTGCTTCAGTAAGTGGCAACTTTGTTTCAAAGTTACACCACGCCATTTTAAAGAGGTACCGTTACCGTGGAAACATTTGACCTGAATGCCCCATCTGCAGCTGCTCTACAACACCACATGTTTCTCCTTATGTCAGCTGTTGTGTCTGAACCGGGCTTATGTAAGTATGTTTCTAGATAATATGGTGCCATGGTGTCAAATGTTGCATGTTTCAATCCATACAAAAACATGCATGGGTAAAATGTCCTGTAGCCTACATTCAACGCATACAAGCATAGGTCACAGGGGTCAGAGCAGACCCTTAATATTCCTTATAGAAATAGGAGAGGAGGGATCAGATCTGTTGCTTTCATGGGCATCTAATTTTCCTTTGGAAAGGGCCCATTTAAATGGACCCATAAAGAACATTTACAACAACATAACTTCACTCTCCCCTCGTTATACTTGGTATGGACTTCCTGATGGTGAGAAGGTAAATCTTACACACCCAGATGCGTTACTTTCCAGACTCTCAATACTTCTGTAATCACCAACATGAAAACATATAATTGTATAATATGGTATAAATACTATAGTATTCACTGTAGTGTTTATGCAGACATTACTGTAGTATTTACAGTTTACTATAGTATAAATACTGTAGTAAAATAACTGTAGTATATACACTATAGTAATTAATGTAGTGTTTTTGCAGCTTGTAGTATACAGAAGTATTTACTGTAGTGTTTTTGTGGACTGTAGTATACTGTTGCTACGCTCATCGTCTGATGATAAATGACCGGACCAAGGTGCAGCGTGGTAGGCGTACATTCTCTCTTTATTTGAAAACATAACACCGGGAAAAAAACAATGAACACAAACCGAACTTAAAGCTAGTCGTGCATAATGCAACAAACAAAGACAAGATCCCACAACCTAAATGTGGGAAAAAGGGCTGCCTAAGTATGATCCCCAATTGGAGACAACTATAGACAGCTGCCTCTGATTGGGTACCACACTCAGCAAAAAACAAAGAAACAGAAACCTAGAATGCCCACCCAAATCACACCCTGACCTAACCGAATAGAGAAATAAAAAGGCTCTCTAAGGTCAGGACGTGACAACTGGAGTGTTTTGCGGACATTACTATACTGTTTTTGTTTCATTATATCTGACATACAAGTGGAGGCATTCTCCTTCAGGAAACTACTGGAAAAACATTAAAGGACACATTTTCCATAACCTGTAGGTAGGTAGGTAGAGCTTCTGCTCTTTTGTATAACATGTATGTAACACAAATCAAATTTACAGTGAAATGCTTACTTACAAGCCCTAACCAACAATGCAGTTCAAGAAATAGAGTTAAGAAAATATTTACTAAATAAACAAAATAAAGTACAGGGGGTACCGGTACCGAGTCAATGTGTGGGGGTACAGGTTAGTCGAGGTAATTTGTACATGTAGGTAGGGGTAAAGTGAATATACAGAGTAGTAGCATTGTAAAACAGGGGTCAATGTAAATAGTCCGGGTGGGCATTTGAGTAATTGTTCAGCAGTCTTATAGCTTGGGGGTAGAATCTGTTAAGGATCCTTTTGGACCTAGACTTGGCGCTCCGGTACCGCTTGCAGTGCAGTAGCAAAGAGAATAGTCTATGACTTGGGTGACTGGGGTCTGACAATTTTTTTGGCCTTCTTCTGACACAGCCTATTATATAGGTCCTGGATGGCAGGAAGCTTGGCCCCTTATGGTCGAATGCTGAGCAGTTGCCATACCAGGCGGTAATGCAACCGGTCAGGATGTTCTCGATGGTGCAGAAGTCAAACTTTGAGGATCTGGAGACCCATGCCAAATCTTTTCAGTCTCCTGAGGGGGAAAAGGTGTTATCGCGCCCTCTTCACGATTGTCTTGGTGTGTTTGGACCATGATAGTTTGTTGCTGATGTGGACACCAAGGAACTTAACTCTTGATCCGCTCCACTACAGCCTCGATGTTAATAATGGGGTCCTGTTCGGCCCTCCTTTTCCTGTAGTCCATGATCAGCTTGTCCTGGCACCACACTGCCAGGTCTCTGACCTCTTCCCTATAGGCTGTATTATCATTGTCGGTGATCAGGCCTACCACTGTTGTGTTGTCAGCAAACTTAATGATGGTGTTTGAGTCATGCTTGGCCACACAGTTGTGGCTGAACAGGGAGTACAGGAGGGAACTAAGCACGCACCCCTGAGGGGCCTCAGTGTTGAGGATCAGTGTGGCAGATGTGTTATTGCCTACCCTTACCACCTGGGGGAGGCCCGTCAGGAAGTCCAGGATCCAGTTGAAGAGGGAGGTGTTTAGTCCGAGGGTCCTTAGCTTAGTGATGAGCTTTGTGGGCAACATGGTCTTTACTTGACATGTAGGTTTTCACTCATGGGTGGCACAAATTGGGATATGGGGTAGTGGACAGGGCAGTATGTATGCAAATTAAATACTATAGTATTTACTATAGTTAAAAAATGTGTAGTGTTTTTGCAGACGTTATTGTAGTTTTTACCACAGTGTTTTCTTGCAGATAATACTGTAGAATTCTATGATCTCCTACAACATTCTATAGTACTACACATGATCAAGAGATAGTACAGTGTGCAGTATACTACAAGGTAACTAGTATTTTTGCATGTACGGAATAGGAGGTATAAACGGTAACATGTTATGGCTGACTAACAGGCTCTGAAAAAAATAGCAAAAGAAATGCAGGTTTTAAGATGCCTGGGAAAAACAAAACACTTTGTAAAGACATACAGTTGAAGTTGGAAGTTTACATACACCTTAGCCAAATACATTTCAACTCAGTTTTTCACAATTCCTGACATTTAATACTAGTACAAATTCCCTGTCTTAGGTCAGTTGGGATCACCACTTTATTTTAAGGATATGAAATGTCAGAATAACAGAAGAGAAAATGATTTATTTCAGCTTTTAATTCTTTCATCACATTCCCAGTGGGTCAGAAGTTTACATACACTCAATTAGTATTTGGTAGCATTGCCTTTAAAATGCCTTTAAACTTGGGTCGAACATTTCGGGTAGCCTTCCACAAGCTTCCCACAATAAGTTGGGTGAATTTTGGCCCATTCCTCCTGACAGAGCTGGTGTAACTGAATCAGGTTTGTAGGCCTCCTTGCTCGCACAAGCTTTTTCAGTTCTGCCCATACATTTTCTATGGGATTGAGGTCAGGGCTTTGTGATGGCCACTCCAATACCTTGACTTTGATGTCCTTAAGCCATTTTGCCACAACTTTGGAAGTTTGTTTGGGGTCATTGTCCATTTGGAAGACCCATTTGCAACCAAGCTTTAACTTCCTGACGGATGTCTTGAGATGTTGCTTCAATATATCCACATAATTTTGATGTCATCTATTTTGTGAAGTGCACCAATCCCTGCTGCAGCAAACCACCCCCACAACATGTTGCCATCCCCGTGCTTCATGGTTGGGATGGTGTTCTTCAGCTTGCAGGCCTCCCCCTTTTTCCACCAAACATAATTAATGATGATCATCATGGCCAAACAGTTCTATTTTGTTTCATCAGACCAGAGGACATTTCTCCAAAAAGTACGATCTTTGTCCCCATGTGCAGTTGCAAACCGTAGTCTGGCTTTTTTATGGCTGTTTTGGAGCAGTGGCTTCTTCCTTGCTGAGCGGCCTTTCAGGTTATGTCGATATAGGACTCGTTTTACTGTGGATATATATAGATAGATAGATGATTTGTTTTGATTTCCCATGAAAACAAAGAGGCGCTGAGTTTGAAGGTTGGCCTTGAAATGCATACACAAGTACACCTCCAATTGACTCAAATTATGTCAATTAGCCTATCAGAAGCTTCTAAAGCCATGACATCATTTTCTGGAATTTTCTAAGCTGTTTAAAGGCACAGTCAACTGACCCACTGGAATTGTGGTACAGTGAATTATAAGTTAAATAATCTGTATGTAGACAATTTTTGCAAAAATTACTTGTGTGCACAAAGTAGATGTCCTAACCGACTTGCCAAAACTATAGTTTGTTAACAAGACATTTGTGGAGTGGCTGAAAAACGAGTTTTAATGACTCCAACCTCAGTGTATGTAAACTTCCGACCTCAACTGTAAAAGCCATGAAGTCCTCACAGAGCTGCACAGTCGCTGCCACAATTGTATGTTTTCATTTGGTGATAGCCTTTGTCGGTAATATTCATGTTAAGGATCAGGCGAAATGGGAGAGTAGTGAGTGATCATAATTGTACACATTTTCAACATCAATCTTTTGTCACACCCCATTGTCATCTCATCACCTGGTCGTCTGGGGTCCACAGGGATGAAAAGTGAGTTTTCCATTGCAGACGCAACCACTTCCTACTCTTGTCTGGTGTCGCTCTTGAGCTGGTCCACATATGTTATATCTGGCCTGCCCCTTCCACAGGTGCCACACGATGGTGTCCAAAGGATCCATTCACCAGCAGGGATGTCCTGTCTGTAGACCCCAAATAGTTAAAAATGAAATTCAAAACATTATCAGTTTAATTTCACTTCAAACTAAAGTATCCTGCTATTGTAGTAGAGCAGACAGGTTTGAAATCAGTTGAAATTAAAGAAAGTTGATCTTTATCGCCTCGCAAGAGTTCTAAAACATTCACTTGTTCACTGTTACCCATCACTGACTCACATTATTTATCTAAAATTCTACTGCCTCAAATCTCTGAAACAGCCTATCTTAGTGCAGCTAATTGCAGGGGAAGTCTGTGGAAGGTCAGGGTTGTGTTGGGAGGCTCTCTTAATTAATACCAGGGGGCCAAAGGCCTCTGAGTGAGATGTCATGAAAGACGAATGCTCAGTCAACTATTTTTTTCCGACAGGGAGGAATCCACAAGCATCAGCCAAATATTTGTGTTTATCTTTTTGTGCAACGCCCATACACAATATATTATTGCAACTCATTGGGCAGTTTATATTGAGATTGTCAGGAATGCGTCAGCAGTTGTGTAAACATTTATGATGTGTTGAAAGGTGCTCAAAAGTAACTCTGCTTTGGAACTTTAGTTCTTTAGTATTGATCAGTCAAAACAGTTACCCACACATGTACAGTGCATTCGGAAGGTATTCAGATCCCTGGACTTTTTCCACATTGTTAGGTTACAGCCTTATTCTAAAATGGATTCAATTGTATCCAGACCCTTTACTCAGTACTTTGTTGAACACCTTTGGCAGCGTTTACAGCCTCGAATCTGACGGAGTATAACGCTACAAGCTTGGCACACCTGTATTTGGGGAGAATCTCCCATTTTAATCTGCAGATCCACTCAAGTTCTGTCAGGTTGGATGGGGAGTGTCGCTGAACAGCTATTTTCAAGTCTCTCCAGAGATGTTCGATCAGGTTCATGTCCGGGCTCTGGCTGGGCCACTCAAGAACATTCAGAGACTTGTCCCGAAGCCACTCCTGCGTTGTCATAGCTGTGTGCTTAGGGTCATTGTCCTGTTGGAAGGTGAACCTTCACCCCAGTCTGAGTTCCTGAGCGCTCTGGAGCAGGTTTTCATCAAGGATAACTGTATGTTACTCTGTTCATCTTTCCCTCGATCCTGACTAGTCTCCCAGTCCTTGCCTCTGAAAAACATCCCCACAGCATGATGCTGCCACCACCATGCATCACCGTAGGGATGGTAGCAGGCTTCCTCCAGACTTAACACTTGGCATTCAGGCCAAAGAATTCAATCTTGTTTTCATTAGACCAACAAATCTTGTATCTCTTGGTCTGAGAGTCTTTAGGTGGCTTTTGGCAAACTCCAAGTGGGCTGTCATGTGCATTTTACTGAGGAGTGGCTTCTGTCTGGCCACTCTACCATAAAGGCCCGATTAGTGGAGCGCTGCAGAGATGGGAGAACCTTCCAGAAGGACAACCATCTCCACAAAGGTGTCACGTCCTGATCTGTTTCACCTGTCCTTGTGATTGTCTCCACCCCCTCCAGGTGTTGCTTATATTCCCTGGTGTATTTATCCCTGTGTTTCCTGTCTCTGTGCCAGTTCGTCTTGTGTGTTTCAAGTCAACCAGCGTGTTTTCAAAGTGCTCCTGCTTTTCTGTTCTCTTTTACTTGTCCTCCCGGTTTTGACCTTCCCACCTCCATTCCCACCTACCTGACCATTCTGCCTGCCCTGACCACGAGCCTGCCTGCCATTCTATACCTCTGGAACTCTGAACTGGTTTTGACTTTTTGCCTGTCCACGACCATTCTCTTGCCTACCCCTTTTGGATTGTTAATAAACATATTGGACTCTAACCATCTGCCTCCTGTGTCTGCATCTGGGTCTCGCCTTGCGCCCTTATAAGAGGAACTCTGGAGCTTGGTCAGGGCGGTCACCACCCTGACCAAGGCCCTTCTCCCCCGATTGCTCAGTTTGGCCAGGCGGACAGCTCTAGGAACAGTCTTGGTGATTCCAAATTTCTTCCATTTAAGAATGATGGCCACTGTGTTCTTGGACTGTCAATGCTGCAGAAATGTTTTGGTACACTTCCCCAGATCTGTGACTCGACACAATCCTGTCTCGGAGCTCTACAGACAATTCCTTCAACCTCATGGCTTCATTTTTGCTCTGACATGAACTGGCAAGTGTGGGACCTTATATAGACAGGTGTGTGCCTTTCCAAATCATGTCCAATCAATTGAATTTACCACAGGTGGACTCCAATCAAGTTGTAAAAACATCTCAAGGATGATCAATGGAAACAGAATGCACATGAGCTCAATTTCGAGTCTCATAGCAAAGGGTCTGAATACTTATGTAAATAAGGTGTTAATTATTTTTAATACACTTGCAATTCTAAAAAACATTTTGGGGTATTATGCGTAGATTACAGATTTGTTATTTATTTTTAATCCATTTTAGAATAAGGCGAACATAACATGGAAAAAGTCAAGGGGGCTGAATACTTCCTGAAGGCATTGTATATTTACAAAAATAATACATATGGGAGGAGTCAGCCTAATACATCAGGATGCACAACTGCAACGCATTAAGACTTGTATTCTCTTGGGTATATTATGTTAATGGTGGTCCAACTCAAGGTGTTTATAAACATGGATATCTACTTCCCTTTTATGGCACAGTCAATGCCAAACAAGCAACTAGCCAGAAGCTTGAGGGTTCTGACGACCAGAGGAGGAGCTAATTCTCCATGCCTGTTTCATGATCAGAGCCGGTTGCTGCCAATGATCAACAAGGGGGAAATCTGATTTTCATTTGTCGTGATTTGACTTTTAACATGAATCTCTCTAGGGTAGGGGTCAGCATTCGGAATTTTGGATGAAAAGCATGCCCAAATTACACGGCCTGCTATTTGGGCCGAGAAGATATGATATGCATATAACTAGATATAACTAGATATAACTAGGTAGATTTGGATAGAAAACACTCTAAAGTTTCCAAAACTGTTAAAATAGTGTCTGTGCGTATAATAGAACTGATTTAGCAGGCGAAAACCTGAGAAAAATCCATTCAGGAAGTTGTTTTTTTTATTGGTTTTTTATTTTTCATTTTCAATGCCATTACGGTATCCATTGACTTAGGACTCCATTTGCAATTTCTATGCCTCCCACTAGATGCCAACAGTCTTTAGAAATCATTGCTTGTATTCTTATAAATGATGGAGTAAGACCAGTCTGAACGACTGGACCCTAACGTGACACAGAGTTTTTTTCAGGTGCAAGTGCATTTCTTGTTTACCTTTTATATTGACAACGTTAATGTCCGGTTGAAATATTATAGATCATTTAGGCTAAAAAACAGCCTGTGGATTGAATATAAACATTGTTTGACATGTTTCTATGAACTTTACGGTTACAATTTTGATTTTTTTGTCTGATTTGAGCCTGTGGATTACTGAAGAAAACGCGCTAACAAAACTGAGTGTTTTGGATATAAAGAGACTTCATCAAACAAAAGGAACATTTATTGAGTAAATGAATGCCTTCTGATTGCCACCATATGAAGATCATCAAAGGTAAGAGATTAATTTTAAGTTTTGTAACGCCTCTGCTTGGCTTGTTACTGTTTGTAATAATTTGTCGACTGGGCTATGTTCTGGGCTAGGTATGTTTTGGGCTAGGTATGCTTTCGCCGAAAAGCATTTTATAAATATGATACTGTGGTTGGTTTAACAAGAAGTTAGGTTTAAAGACTATGTAAAATATGTTTTGTTTTCTGAATTTTTATAATGAGCATTTCTGTAATTGAATTTGGAGCTCTGCAACCTCATTGGATGTTGGCCAGATGGGACGCTAGCGTCCCACATACCCTAGAGGGGTTAATCTGAACACTGTTATTTATCTAAACAACTAACTATGTTTAATTGTTACCCAATTAAATTAATAATGCAACAATTAACTTTGAGAGCAGTTCTTTAAACCTCTTGCGGATCAGTGGGAAGCTAGCGTCCCATTTTGACAACTTCCGGTGAAATTGAAAGTGCCAAATTCAAATTACTATAAATGTTAAACTTTCATGAAATCACAAGTGCAATATATCAAAATAATGCTTAACTTGTTAATCCAGCCGCCATGTCAGATTTCAAAAAGGCTTTACGGTGAAAGCAAATCATGCCATTAATTGAGGATAGCGCCCAGGACACAAATGTATAACAAATCATTTTCAACCAGGGAGTTGTGACACGAAAGTCAGAAATAGTGATATAATATATGCCTTACCTTTGAAGATCTTCTTCTGTTGGCACTCCAAAAGGTCCCAGTTACATTACAAATGGTCCTTTTGTTCGATAAACTCCTTCTTTACATCCATAAGAACTCAGTTTAGCTGGCGCACTTCAGTCAACAATCCACAATAATCCATAATCAATAATCCCTCCTTCAAAATGCATACATATTGAATCCCAAATGTTACCAATCAAGTCAATCAACGTTTATAATCAAACCTTAGGTACCCTAATACACAAATAAATGATACAATTTAAGACGGAGAATCATTATTGTCTTTACTAGAGAAAAATACCAAAGAACGCGCTCTCATTCACGTGCTTGGAAACACTACAGCCAAAATGGAAGCCACCTAGAAAAACTACAATTTCTGGCTCAATTTTCCAAAAACCAGCCTGAAACTCTTTCTAAAGACTTGACATCTAGTGGAAGCCCTAGGAACTGCAATCGGGCACGATTTCACCCTATTATAAAAGTGGCAGTCATTGAAATCAGTGGTAGGATGAAATTTTTTGTGGGGGATGGTTTGTCCTCGAGGTTTCGCCTGCCATTTCAGTTCTGTTATACTCACAGACATTATTTGAACAGTTTTAGAGTTTTCTATCAAAATCTACCAATTATATGCATATCTTAGCTTCTGGCCTGAGTAGCAGGCAATTTACTTTGGGCACGCTTTTCATCCGGATGTCAGAATACCGCCCAATATTCCAAAGAAGTTAAAGAGGTACCATCTCCCGAATTAAACTCTAAAGGTCTTTACCTATTACATCCAAAACAGTCAACTTATTAATCATAACCTTATACCATATCATCCTTCTGAACAGTCATAACCTCCTTGCATCTGCAAAAACCTGAGCCTTACTTATGATTCAGTACTACACAAATTGGTAAAATTATTTATTTACTAGCTAACTAGTAACACAGGATAAACATACACACGTAATACATTAAAAACAGGTCCCTAGCGGACTGACAACATATATGTGTTACAAAATACATGGAGAGAGGGAGAGAGAGAGGGACAGACATATTTAACATTGATATATTAACATTGATATATTTAGAAACTACTCACTTATACTTTGCACACAAACCGCCGCTTGCTTGGAGTAAGAATGTATTATTATATATATTATTATATATCAATGTATTTACGTGAAAGGTTGTATCTCTCGGAACCGGGCCACCTTGGAAAGTTGTTTGGGCATTTCTTGCGGCACACTTGTAAGGCTCTGATTGTCCAAGAGCGACATAATTTACATATACAGAGAAAAGAGTCGGCCTGAGAATTTAACCCAGTGGCATTCCCATAGACTGCCAGAGGTCCGGACAACAGGCCCTCTGATTTGACACACAGAACTCTATCTGAGAAGTAGTTAGTGAACCAGGCGAGGCAGTCATTAGAGAAACCAAGGCTGTTGAGTCTGCTGATAAAAATACGGTGATTGACAGTCGAAAGCCTTGGCCAGGTCGATGAAGACGGCTGCCCAGTACTGTCTTTTATCGATGGCGGATATGATGTCGCTTAGGACCTTGAGCGTGGCTGAGGTGCACCCGTGACCAGCTCGGAAACCGGATTGCCTATCGGAGAAGGTACGGTGGGATTTACATTTTGGAATTAGTGCTACAGGATGCAAATTTCTGTTTGAAAAAGCGGGTGACTTAAAAGCTTTCCTAACTGAATGTGTGTTTTGGTTCCTGACTTCCCTGAACAGTTGCATATCGCGGGGACTATTCGATGCTAGTGCAGTACGCCACAGGATGTTTTTGTGCTGGTCAAGGGCAGTCAAGTCTAGAGTGAACCAAGAGCTATATCTGTTCTTAGTTCAATTTTTTTTTAAAGGGGCATGCTTATTTAAGATGGTGAGGAAATCCCTTTTAAAGAACAACCAGACATCCTCGACTGATGGGATAATGTTAATATCCTTCCTGGATACCCGGGCCAGGTCGATTAGAAAGTGATGAGGGGTGGTAATTTAACCGCGGACCCCTAATGGATGCAGGCAATGAGGCAATGATCACTGAGATCCTGGTTGAAAACAGCGCAGGTGTATTTAGATGGCAAGATGGTCAGGATGATATCTATGAGGGTGCCTATGTTTTATGGATTTGGGGTTGTACCTGGTAGGTTTCTTGATAATATGTGTGAGATTGAAGTCATCTAGCTTAGATTGTAGGACTGCCGGGGTGTTAAGAATATCCTAGTTTAGGTCACCTAACAGTACAAACTCTGAAGATAGATGGGGGGCAATCAATTCACATATGGTGTCCAGGGTATGTGAATTGTAGCTTCTTGTGTTTCTTGTTTTAGTCCATGTGCCGTTTATGATTCCACTCACCACCTGCACTTGCTTCCCAACTCCCAGCGTCCACATTACAGAATACTGCCTCACAAAATGGAAGCAGCAGGAAATCAGAAAATCTCCCAGACGGTCGACGAACAAAGATTACTACTTCATAAGCACCACGACCAGCTGGCGCAACTGGGGATGGCTATGAAAGAGGTTCTTCGCAGACTTCAATGTCTCGAACATGCCCGAGAGGCGTTGTCTTTCACTAGCAAAGGATACTCTGCCACCAGCCGAGCCAGCACATCAGTCCATTCAGCAGTCCGCCCAGGTCAGCGATGCTCGTTTGTCCCTCCCGGATAAATATGATGGAACCCCATCTAAATACCATGGCTTCCTACTCCAGTGCTCCCTCTATTTTGTGCAACAAATAGGAGCCATAACCACCGAGAGGTCCAAGTTTGCCACGGTTATTTCTCTGCTGATTGGGCAGGCGTTGTAGTGGGCTACTGCCGTCTGGGAGAGAGGAGAGGAGGAGCTGGCTTCGTATGAGGGGTTCATGGCTCTATTTTTGATCATCCACCAAAGGGCAGAGAGGGGGGGTGAGTGCCTATTACAACTACGACAGGATGACCAGACCACTGCAGAGTACGCTTCACCTTCCGGACAGTAGCAGCATCCAGCAGATGGAATGAGCCAGTGCTCCGTACGTTATTCCGAAGAGGACTGCGCAAGGAGGTCCAAACGGAACTGGCAAGTCATGACATCAACCTCTT
Organism: Oncorhynchus mykiss; assembly: GCF_013265735.2. Taxonomy (NCBI): domain Eukaryota; kingdom Metazoa; phylum Chordata; class Actinopteri; order Salmoniformes; family Salmonidae; genus Oncorhynchus; species Oncorhynchus mykiss. Next base: position 45,384,384 of record NC_048571.1, read on the forward strand.
CTTGAAAGCACACATCGCGATGGCCAAACCCTTTTTAGTGTCGATCACATTAGCTGGCTGTCCCTTATGTACTGTTTCTAAAGCGCTAGTGTATTCCGGTGCTTTATTACCCTTGCCTTCTCTCAGAACATCCCCCTCATACCCGTTCTCCTTTCTGGTTCAAGCCATTGATAATCGGCCACTAGGATCCAGAACCATCACACACATCACCACACCACTCACCCTCACCATGGAGTCCATTCACCAGGAAAACATCCCCTACATCACTAGTGCACCAGCTCACAAGATCATCCTGGGGCTCCCATGGTTCCAACGCCATAACCTTACCATCTCATGGAGGATGAGAATCACAGACTGGTCACCCAAATGCCGGAGGACCTGTTTTCCTGCTCCCTCTTGTGTCGTAGCCCCTGTGTTCTGGGATGTGGATTTGGACATTCGTAAAGGTCTGGAGCGGTAACCCGCTCCCACTACCTGTCCCCCTGAGCGCATCTACATTCCCACAGGAATAAGGGCGCAACTGTTGACCTGGGCACGCACAGCTGTCATCGCTGGAAATCCTTGGATCATCCGTACTATACAATCACTCTCCGAAAGGTATTGGTGGCCCATCTTGGTGCAGGATGTAAGTCGCTACTTCAAATCCTGTTATGTGTGTGCCCAAACTAAGTCTAAGTCTCCCCTGCATGCTCCGGCAGGGAAACTCCTTCCCGTGCATCAGCGTCCCTGGTCTCATCTGTCCATTGTGGACAGATTTTCAAAATCATGTCGGTTTATTCTTCTCTGGTCTCCCTACCTCTCTCCAGGTCGCTGAGGCACTGTTCCAGCAGGTCTTCCGGCACTATGGCCTTCCAGAGGACATCGTCTATGACCGTGGCCCTCAATTCATGTCACGGTATGGAGGGCTTTCATGGAGAAACCAGGCATCACGGTCAGCATCACTTCCGGGTACCGGCCTCAGTCCAACATGCAGGTGGAGAGGATGAACCTGGGGCTGGGGAGGTGCCTGAGTCACTGGCAGGACCAACAGGGGGAGCGGGCCCAATTCCTTCGCTGGGTGGAATACGCCCAGAATTCATTATGTCACTCCTCCACTGGGCTTACTCCCTTCCAGTGTGTCCTGGGTTATCAACCGGCCTTGGCTCCATGGACTCCAAGCCAGACAGAGGCCCCTGCAGTGGACGAATAGTTCTGGCACACAGAGGAGGTTTGGTGTAATGCTCATGTGAGGCTCTAGCGTGCCGTCCGTCACCATCCTGGTGATCGCATCTGGATCCCCACCAGGAACCTCCCACTCTGCCTGCCCTGCAAGAAACTGAGCCCCCGGTTTGCGGGGCCATTCAAGGTCCTCCAGAGGGTCAACGAGGTGACATATAGGTTACAGCTTCCCAGTGACTACCGTATCTCACCTAATTTATATGTACATATTCTTATTCCATCCCTTTAGATTTGAGTGTAATAGGTAGTCGTTGGGGAATTGTTAGATATTACTGCACTGTTGGAACTAGAAGCACAAGCATTTCGCTACAATTGCATTAACTTCTTATGGAGGAGTGTTCCTGTGGCGGGATTTGAGCAGCGGAAATTTAGAGCGCCACCTATAGTTTTTGCTAAAACTCAAACTTTAATTAAAACACACATGCAAGGTACTGAATTAAAGCTACACTCATTGTGAATCTAGCCACCCAGTCAGATTTGTAAAATGCTTTTCGGCGAAAGCATGAGAAGCTATTATCTGATAGCATGCACCCCCAGAATAGCAGACCGTCACCTAAACAACAGATTTTGCGGTAGCCGGCGCTACCCAAAACGCAGAAATAAAATATAAAACATTCATTACCTTTGACGAGCTTCTTTGTTGGCACTCCTATATGTCCCATAAACATCACAATTGGGTCTTTTTCCAGATTAAATCCGTCATTGTATACCCAAAATGTCATTTGCTGAAGGCCAGTCTGATCCTGGAAAATGCCCCTTTACAAGACGCAACGTCACTTTTTAAAATTACAAAAGTTGCCTATAAACTTTTACAAATCACTTCAAACTACTTTTCTAAACCAACTTTAGGTATTAATAAACGTTAATAATCTATAAAATTGATCACGGGGCGATCTGTATTCAATAGCAGCAAGTCTGGAAATCATCGTCCATGTTTTCAATTTCACAACATCCTGTGGTGCGCCTCAAGACAGGAAGGGCCTATTCGTGATCTAACCAAGGATAAATCAGACATGAATTGACAGTGCTGTAGACGTTTACAGGGGATTCTCATTTATTTACTGTCTCCTTAGACAATTCATTGAATAGCGGATTAATATTTTTGGTAAACAGTTTTACCAGGGATTTTTACTCCTAAACACGTTCTGTTATAGCCACAGACCCAATTTAACCAGTTTTAGAGACTTCAGAGTGTTTTCTATACACACATACTTATCATATGCATATACTATATTCCTGGCATGAGTAGCAGGACTTTGAAATGTTGCGCGATTTTTAACAAAAAGCTGCGAAAATTCGCATCATCCCTAACAGTTAACATCTGCTAACCATGTATGTGACCAATATAATTTGATTAGATTTTCTTTTCATGTCTCGATTCTCAGGCCGGTGGTTCCTGGTCCCCTAGCTGATGTTGCCCCCCCACCCCCCGGATATTGAGGGGAGTCTGGCATATGCCATCAGATCCCTACTGGACTCCTGATGTCATGGGGGTCGTCTCCAGTACCTGGTGGACAACCCCTCATCCTCGGGGTTGTCCATCTGGTTGGAGTTATCCTGCGGCGGGAGCCATGCATCAGGGGGGGTACTGTCATGTCTACTCCCGCTCCTCCCATCCGGCTTTTTGATGTTGCCGGTATATTAAACACTGGTCCTGGGATCCATCATTACGCACACCTGGCATCCATCATTACCCGCACCTGCAGATCATTATGATACCCACCTGGACTCCATTACCTTCCTGATTATCTCCCCTATATCTGTTACTCCCTTGGGTTCCTTCCTCAATATTGTTCTTGTGTTCATGCGTAAACGCCACTGTGATGTTGTCTTGTTTCATGTTGTTTTATTAAACGTTTCACCTGCACTTGCTTCACGACTCACAGCGTGTCCGTTACACTTAAATTCCCATGTACCGAATATAAATACAAGTTAAATGAGTTTCCATCACATTTTCAACTCCAGGCCTACTGACAATTTTGTTACAAAAAAATAGAAAAATAGAAAAAGGTATAGAAAATGTTCCCACTCTGGTATTGGCATGTACACTCTAGCCAACAGCTTGCAGATACAGTGCTACTACCAGGTTAGGTTATCATTTTACATCTAAGTCATTTAGCAGAGCGACTTAGTTAGTGCATTCATTTTAAGATAGCAAGGTGGGACAACCACATATCACAGGCATAGTAAGCATGCTTTCCCTCAATGTGGCTATCAGAAAAGTCAGAGCTAGGAAGGGGGGTGACAGGGGTCAAGAGCAAGTGTTGGTTTTGTGGAGGAGGGGGCTCAAGGTGAGGTGGGGGATTATTTAAGATACTCTTTGAAGTAGGGTTTCAGATGCTGTCGTAAGATAGGCAGGGACTTCGCTGTCCTAGCTTCAGGGGGAATCTGGTTCTACCACTGGGGGACCAGGACATAGAAGCGCTTGGACTGGGCTGAGCAGGAGCTGCCCTCCAGTAGTGGTATGAAGGCCGAGAGACCAGAGGTGGCAGAATGGGGTGTAAGGTTTGACCATAGCCTGAAGGTAGGGAGTGGCAATTACTCTTGCTGCTCCGTAGGTAAATACCATGGTCTTGTAGTGGATGCGAGCTTCGACTGGAAACCAGCTGAGTGTGCAGAGGAGCCCCAGTCTTGACGGGGTAGAGAGGAGGATCTGCGCGTTCATAGTGTCGAAGGCAGCGAATAGATCTAGGAGGATAAGAACAGAGGAGAGAGTCAACTTTGGCAGTGCGGAGAGCCTCCATAGCACAGAGAAGAGCAGTCTCGGTTGAGTGACCCATCTTGAAGCCTGATTGGTTTTGGTCAAGAGGATCGTTCTGAGAGATATAACGAGAGTTGATCAGAGATAGCACATTGAAGTGTTTTGGAATGAAAAGAAAGAAGGGATACAGGTCTATAGTTTGACGTCAGATGAGTCAAGTGTTGGTTTCTTGAGGAGGGGGAGCAACTCGGGCCATTTTGAAGTCAGAGGGGACACAGCCAGTGGTCCGGATGAGGGAAGTGAGGAATGGGAGAAGGTCTCCAGAGATGGTCTGGAGAAGAGATGAGGGGATGGGCTGAGCAGGCAGGTTGTCGGGCGGCCAGACCTCACTAGTCGTAGGATTTCATCTGGAGAGAGGAAAGAAAGAGGTCAAGGTGTTGGGTAGTTCTGTCTGAGTGGGATGAGTGGACTCAATAGAATGAGTGAATGAGGAGCGGATGTCATCAACCTTCTTTTCAAAGTGGTTGACAAAGTCGTCCGCAGAAAGGTGGGAGGAAGGGGGGGTGGAGGATTAAGGAGGGAGGAGAAGGTGGATAAGAGTTTCTTATGGTTATAGGCAGAAGCTTGACATTTAGAATGATAGAAAGTGGCTTTAGCAGCAGATACAGAGGAGGAGAAGGTAGAGAGGAGGGAGTGAAAAGATGATAGGGCCTCTGGAAGTTTAGTTTTCCTCCATTTTGGCTCAGCTGCCTGCAGCCCTGTTCTGTAAGCTCACAATGAGTCACTCAGCCACGGAGCAGGAAGGGAGGGCCAAGGAAAGAGGACAACATGAGTCAAAGGATGCGGAAAGGGAGGAGAATAAGGTTGAAGAGGCAAAATCAGGCGACAAGAGGGAGAAGGATTTAGCAGAAGGGAGAGATGATAAGATACAATAGGAAAGAGTAGTAGGAGAGAGAAAGCGAAGATTGCGACATCGCATGACCATCTGGGCAGGGGCTGAGTGGCTAGGGTTGGAGGAAAGGGAGACAGAAAAGGAAACAAAGTAGTGATCAGAGACCTGGAGGGGATTTGCAGTGATATTAGTAGGCAAACAGCCTCTAGTAAAGACGTGGTCAAGTGTATAGCCTGTCTTGTGAGCTGGAGGGGATTGGGAAAGGGTGAGGTCAAAAGATGCAAGTAGGGGAAAAGGAGAGTTGGAAATAAATGAAATCGCCAAGTGCGAAGAGCGATGAGCCATCATCAGGAAATGAGCTTATCAAGGTGTCAAGCTCATTAAGGAACTCTCCATGGACACCTGGTGGGCGATAGATGACAACAATGTTAAACTTGAGTGGACAAGTGACAGGGACAACACGGAATTCAAATGAGGAGATGGACAGGTGAGTGAGGGAGAACTTCTCCAATTAGGAAAAATTAGTAGCCCTGTGCCACCACCGTGATAACCAGATGCTCTTGGACTACGAGAGAAAATGTAGTCAGATGAAGAGAGAGCAGCTGGAGTAGCAGTGTTCTCTGGGGTGATCCATGTCTCTGTCAGGGCAAAAAAAGTCAAGGGATAGTGAAGGGATGCATGGGTATAGCAAATGTGCCCACTTTGGTATTGGCACGTGCACTCTAGCCAACCATTTGCACATACAGTGCTACTACATGTTGAGATTATTATGGACAAAAGTGCCAGATTATTTATATTTGCCAAGCATTGATAATCATGTCATCAGAATAAGACCCTCAATATTTATTGAAAGGAGCATCAACCTCATCCCTGTACACTTTCACCACCCTGTGAAGTTCATCATAATTAATTTAATCTCTAGGCAGCCTAATGAACTGCATGCTCTTCCCATAATGCGGTGACATTTTATCAGACATGTAGACTACTTTACTCGCATTAAAAAGGTTGGATGGACCTAGTTCATGTCAAGCCTTTTTGAGGGTGCTGGAATTATATTTTGGATGAACGTGCACATGCTTAGAGGATATGTTTTAAGTAGCCTAATCAGATTAAAACATTGTGACTGGTTGTGTTTATGCCAAAAAAGTTCAATGTTAAATATTTTGGTTATATTGAAGCATTAGGTTCGAGGTGAGCGAGGAATAGTTGCTCAGATTGGAGAGGAGGCAGAGCGTGTGCTAAGCTTTCCTGAGTGACTGGGCCTGCTGGGAGCATGTGTCCGTGTTATCATAGCACGACTTGGGAGAATGATGATCTGCAACAGACAGCATTCAGCATCAGAAGTCAAAAACCGGCCTGCTACTGTAACTTTCTAGACCTTATAGACTGTCGAGAGTAGACCCACAACTGATCCAAATGAAATGAACCATTCAAATTAAAGGACATTTGCGCCATAATTCAAAATACATTTTCACTGCATCCTAGAGTGAAATGTTGTACTCACTTGAAAATAATAATACAATATTCATTGGATTGCAGCGTTGTAGGCTAGTCTAGGCAAGACAATTGTATTGTCCCTAAACAACATCAACATCATGCTCAGTGATGCACCTGGCCTCTCTGCTACCTATCAGCTATTCCTATTAATTCTTGTCGATTCATATAAAAAATGTATGAAGCTTTGAATGTTTTTATGTGTGGTATGATTGCTAGTTAGCTTATTGCAGATCTGGACAAACGATCCACCTACCACTATTGTCACTATGAATGGTGGATAGAGGGCAGGATAGACCAATATACTGGTAGACTGTACTGACCTGTGGTATAGTAAAAGTAAGCACATGGAAATGGTAAGTGCATAAGGGAAGTACCAGAACACCTTTATACAGGGGAGGTGCGCATGAAGCGCATGAAGAAATGTGGCTAGGATGCAAGAAATTACTGTGTGAGTGGGTGTATGTGTGGGTATGTGTCTGGGTATATGAATGGGAGAGTTAGGGAGGGTGCATGGGGATCTGTGTGCGAAGGAGGACGGGGGTTTATGTTGTGTGTAAATGGATGAGTGGGTGGAGGTATAAAGGGATGTTTAATATATATATTTAACATTTATTTCACTAGGCATGTCAGTTAAGAACGCATTTTTATTTACAATGACGGCCTACCAAAAGGCAAAAGACCTCTTGCTTTTTTTAATTAAATAAAAATATAGGACAAAACACACATCACGATAAGAGAGACAACACTACATAAAGAGAGACATAAGACCACAACATAGCATTGCAGCAACACATGACAACACAGCATGGAGTAAACACAACATGACGACAACATGGTAGCAACATAACATGGCAGGAGCACAACATGGTAGCAGCACAAAACAAGGTACAAACATTGCTGGACACAGACAACAGCACAAAGGGCAAGAAGGTAGAGAACAATACATCACGCAAAGCAGCCACAACTGTCAGTAAGAGTGTCCATGATTGAGTCTTTGAATGAAGAGATTGAGATAGAACTGTCCAGTTTGAGTGTTTGTTTGCAGCTCGTTCCAGTCGCTGGCTGCAGCGAACTGAAAAGACGAGCGACCCAGGGATGTGTGTGTTTTAGGGACCTTTAACAGAATGTGACAGGCAGAACGGGTGTTGTATGTGGAGGATGAGGGCTGCAGTAGATATCACAGATAGGGGGGAGTGAGGCCTAAGAGGGTTTTATAAATAAGTAACAACCAGTGGGTCTTTTGACGGGTATACAGAGATGTCCAGTTTACAGAAGAGTATAGAGTGCATTGATGTGTCCTGTAAAGAGCATTGGTGGCAAATCTGATGGCCGAATGGTAAAGAATATCTAGCCGCTCGAGAGCACCCTTACCTGCCGATATATAAATTACGTCTCCCTAATCGAGCATGGGTAGGTTGGTCATCTGAATCAGGGTTAGTTTGGCAGCTGGGGTGAAAGAGGAGCGATTACGATAGAGGAAACCAAGTCTAGATTGAACTTTAGCCTGCAGCTTTGATATGTGCTGAGAGATGGACAGTGTACCGTCTAGCCATACTCCCAAGTACTTGTATGAGGTTATTACCTCAAGCTCTAAACCCTCAGAGGAAGCAATCACACCTGTGGGGAGAGGGGCTTTCTTCTTACCTCCTGTTTTGGAGGTGTTCAGAACAAGCTTAAGGGCAGAGAAAGCTTGTTGGACACTAGGAAAGCTTTGTTGTAGAGCATTTAACACAAAATCCAGGGAGGGGCCAATTGAGTATAAGCCTGTTTCATTTACATATAAATGGATGAGAGAGCTTCCTACTGCCTGAGCTATGTTGTTGATGTAAATTGAGAAGAGCGTGGGGCCTAGGATCGAGCCTTGGGGTACACCCTTGGAGACAGGCAGTGGCTGAGACAGCAGATGTTCTGACTTTATGCACTGCACTCTTTGAGAGAGGTAGTTAGCAAACCAGGCCAAAGACCCATCAGAGACACCAATACTCCTTAGCCGGCCAACAAGATTGGAATGGTCTACCGTATCAAAAGCTTTGGCCAAGTCAATAAAATAGCAGTACAACATTGCTTAGAATCAAGGGCAATGGTGACATCATTGAGGACCTTTTAAAGTTGCAGTGACAAATCCATAAACCAGATAGCGTACCAGAGAGAACACTATAGACATCAAGAAAGCCAGTCAATTGATTATTGACAAGTTTTTCCAACACTTTTGATAAACTGGGAAAAATAGAAATAGGCTTATAACAATTACGATCAGCTTGATCTCCCCATTTAAATAAAGGACTAACCGTGACTGCCTCCTCCCAAGCAATGCAAACCTCCCCAGAGAGGAGAGACCGGTTAAAAAGTAGATGGAGAAGGGAGGGGTGGTTAATGAAGGAGAGTAAGGAGGGGAGGTGGTCTTGGGGGGCAAGGGTGGGTAAGGATGGTAGGGTGGGACAAGCTTAGTTTGGGGCGCAAGGGGGAGTAAAGATGGGAGGTGGGGATAAGCTTGGCATGGGCGGGATAAAGGGGGAAACAGTGAAGGGGTGGTGGAGAGGGGTAGATTTTGTTTGGGATAGGACTTTGATTATATATTGTTGTTATTCATGACTTATAAACCCATGGTAAAATGAATTAAAGTTCTGGGTAGATTATTGTATTGGGAAATTTTGATTGTATGTGTCCACATAACTGAGTATGTGACTAACATTGTAGCTTGCATCTGCGTCCTTGTACAGATAAAGTCCTGCCCAAGAACAAGAAACTATAAAGTTATGTGCTTATCACCCAATGCTTCGGAATTGACTGTCTACAGTACACTGTGCTGTGTAACTCTGTTCCCTATGAGCTCAGAAATAAATAATCTTAGTTTGACTTGGACACCAGCAAATCCTTATGTTATAATATCCACCACAATTATCAAAAGTCTATTTTTCTAATATGCGTACAATGTATGCATCCACAGTCTAATTTTTGGTACATTAGGAGAGGAATTGTTTGCTTTATATTTTGTTGTGTGTTTTTTTTGTTAAATGTCTGCTCAGCCCACATGCCCACACGTTCTATACACACTATATATACAAAAGTATGTGGATTTGGCTATTTCAGCCACACCCGTTGCTGACAGGTGTATAAAATCGAGCACACAACTCACTACCGAGTTACAAACTGCCTCTGGAAGCGATGTCAGCACAATTCACTCATGCTGCCAAACATACCCTTGTAAAACTGACCATCCTACCAATCCTCGACTTCGGCGATGTCATTTACAAAATAGCCTCCAATACCCTACTCAACAAATTGGATGCAGTCTATCACAGTGCAATCTGTTTTGTCACCAAAGCCCCATATACTACCCACCATTGCGACCTGTACGCTCTCGTTGGCTGGCCCTCGCTTCATACTTGTCGCAAAACCCACTGGCTCCATGTCATCTACAAGACCCTGCTAGGTAAAGTCCCCCCTTATCTCAGCTCGCTGGTCACAATAGCATCACCCACCTGTAGCACAAGCTCCAGCAGGTATATCTCTCTGGTCACCCCCAAAACCAATTCTTTCTTTGGCCGCCTCTCCTTCCAGTTCTCTGCTGCCAATGACTGGAACGAACTACAAAAATCTCTGAAACTGGAAACACTTATCTCCCTCACTAGCTTTAAGCACCAACTGTCAGAGCAGCTCACAGATTACTGCACCTGTACATAGCCCACCTATAATTTAGCCCAAACAACTACCTCTTTCCCTACTGTATTTATTTTATTTATTTATTTATTTATTTATTTTGCACCCCATTCATTTTATTTCTACTTTGCACATTCGTCCACTGCACATCTACCATTCCAGTGTTTTACTTGCTATATTGTATTTACTTTGCCACCATGGCCTTTTTTTGCCTTTACCTCCCTTATCTCACCTCATTTGCTCACATCGTATATAGACTTGTTTATACTGTATTATTGACTGTATGTTTGTTTTACTCTATGTGTAATTCTGTCGTTGTATGTGTCGAACTGCTTTGCTTTATCTTGGCCAGGTCGCAATTGTAAATGAGAACTTGTTCTCAACTTGCCTACCTGGTTAAATAAAGGTGAAATAAAAACAATACAAAAAAAATAAAAAAATAACTGTTCGTCTGGAGCTTCATGAAGTGGGTTTCAATGGCCGGGCAGCCGCACACAAGCCTAAGATCACCATGCACATTGCCAAGTGTCGGCTGGAGTGGTGTAAAGCTCACCGACATTGGACTCTGGAGCAGTGGAAAAGCATTCTTTGGAGGGATGAATCACGCTTCACCATCTGTCAGTTCGATGGACAAATCTGGGTTTGGCGGATGCCAGGAGAACGCTACTTGCCCCAATGCATAGTACCAACTGTAACGTTTGGTGGTGAAGGAAGAACAATGGTCTGGGGCTGTTTTTCATGGTTCGTGCTAGGCCCCTTAGTTCCAGCGAAAGGAAATCTTAACGCTACAGCATACAATGACATTCTAGACGATTCTGTAATTCCAATTTCCAAGCGAGGTCCATACAGAAATGGTTTCTCGAGATTGGTGTGGTAGAACTTGACAGGCCTGCACAGAGCCCTGGCCTCAACCCCATTGAACACCTTTGGGATGAATTGAAACGCTGACTCCAAGTCAGACCTAATCACGCCCATCATCAGTGCCTGACCTTACTAATGCTCTTGTGGCTGAATGGAAGCAAGTCCCCGCAGCAATGTTCCAACATCTCGTGGAAATCCTTCCCATAAGAGTGGAGGCTATTATAGCAGCAAAGGGGTGACCAACTCCATGTTAATGCCCATGATTTTGGAATAAGATGTTCTACAAGCAGGTGTCCACATACTTTTTGTCATGTATTGTACAGTATATAATGTAAATAATAACTATTTATACTATGATCCTCCCATTATATGTAATGCCCACCACCCTTATATGTCAGGTCTGTTCAAATGTTTTACTTGGTTCTTTAATGACAGACAGAACGGAAAAGGTTAAGTTAGATTCTATACAAGTAAAGACCAACAAAATCCAAATTTACCACATGGAATTTGCACGGGCTCCATGATGGGGGAAAAAATGGTTCTCGAAACCTTAAAGAGATGGTCAGCAGATCAAATCAAATTGTATTTGTCACATGCGCCAAATACAACAAGTATATATATACAGTGCCTTGCGAAAGTATTCGGCCCCCTTGAACTTTGCGACCTTTTGCCACATTTCAGGCTTCAAACATGAAGATATAAAACTGTATTTTTTTGTGTAGAATCGACAACAAGTGGGACACAATCATGAAGTGGAACAACATTTATTGGATATTTCTAACTTTTTTAACAAATCAAAAACTGAAAAATTGGGCGTGCAAAATTATTCAGCCCCTTTACTTTCAGTGCAGCAAACTCTCTCCAGAAGTTCAGTGAGGATCTCTGAATGATCCAATGCTGACCTAAATGACTAATGATGATAAATACAATCCACCTGTGTGTAATCAAGTCTCCGTATAAATGCACCTGCACTGTGATAGTCTCAGAGGTCCGTTAAAAGCGCAGAGAGCATCATGAAGAACAAGGAACACACCAGGCAGGTCCGAGATACTGCTGTGAAGAAGTTTAAAGCCGGATTTGGATACAAAAATATTTCCCAAGCTTTAAACATCCCAAGGAGCACTGTGCAAGCGCTAATATTGAAATGGAAGGAGTATCAGACCACTGCAAATCTACCAAGACCTGGCCGTCCCTCTAAACTTTCAGCTCATACAAGGAGAAGACTGATCAGAGATGCAGCCAAGAGGCCCATGATCACTCTGGATGAACTGCAGAGATCTACAGCTGAGGTGGGAGACTCTGTCCATAGGACAACAATCAGTCGTATATTGCACAAATCTGGCCTTTATGGAAGAGTGGCAAGAAGAAAGCCATTTCTTAAAGATATCCATAAAAAGTGTTGTTTAAAGTTTGCCACAAGCCACCTGGGAGACACACCAAACATGTGGAAGAAGGTGCTCTGGTCAGATGAAACCAAAATTGAACTTTTTGGCAACAATGCAAAACGTTATGTTTGGCGTAAAAGCAACACAGCTCATCACCCTGAACACACCATACCCACTGTCAAACATGGTGGTGGCAGCATCATGGTTTGGGCCTGCTTTTCTTCAGCAGGGACAGGGAAGATGGTTAAAATTGATGGGAAGATGGATGGAGCCAAATACAGGACCATTCTGGAAGAAAACCTGATGGAGTCTGCAAAAGACCTGAGACTGGGACGGAGATTTGTCTTCCAACAAGACAATGATCCAAAACATAAAGCAAAATCTACAATGGAATGGTTCAAAAATAAACATATCCAGCTGTTAGAATGGCCAAGTCAAAGTCCAGACCTGAATCCAATCGAGAATCTGTGGAAAGAACTGAAAACTGCTGTTCACAAATGCTCTCCATCCAACCTCACTGAGCTCGAGCTGTTTTGCAAGGAGGAATGGGAAAAAATGTCAGTCTCTCGATGTGCAAAACTGATAGAGACATACCCCAAGCGACTTACAGCTGTAATCGCAGCAAAAGGTGGCGCTACAAAGTATTAACTTAAGGGGGCTGAATAATTTTGCACGCCCAATTTTTCAGTTTTTGATTTGTTAAAAAAAGTTTGAAATATCCAATAAATGTCGTTCCACTTCATGATTGTGTCCCACTTGTTGTTGATTCTTCACAAAAAAATACAGTTTTATATCTTTATGTTTGAAGCCTGAAATGTGGCAAAAGGTCGCAAAGTTCAAGGGGGCCGAATACTTTCGCAAGGCACTGTATTAAGTAAGGCCCGGGCCACTTTACTTCCTCCGCACTGATCCTATGACTGCGAGTGTCAACCTTCTCCCTGGCACCACACCACCCGGGGGGCAACTGTACTCTCTGACGGTGCCAGACCAAGGCTATAGAGACCTACAGCGAGGCGTCCCTAGCTGCAGGGTGTATGCAGGGCGTCCTTCTCCCTACCCAATCGGCAAAGGGTTCTTCTTTGTGGAGAAGAAGGACAAAACCCTGCGACTGTGCATTGACTGCAGGGGCCTCAATGACATCACGGTCAAGACACGTTACCCCCTACCACTCATCGCCTCTGCCTTCGAGCTGCTCCAGGGAGCCACCATTTTCTCCAAGTTGGATCTGCAGAACACCTACCACCTGGTGCGGATACGGGAAGGGGACAAGTGGAAGACTGCCTTCAACATGGCCAGCGGTCACTACGAATATCTGGTCGTGCGATTTGGTCTCACCAACGCTCCAGCTGTGTTCCGGGCCCTGGTTAATGACATTCTCGGCAAAATGTTGAACCGGTCCATCTTCGTCTACCTCGATGGCATCCTCGTTTTCTCCCACTCACGTGCTCCATGTCCGACAGGTCCTCCTGCGCCTCCTGGAGAACCAGCTTTTTGTGAACGTGGAGAAGTGAGAATTCCATCGCTCCACCATCCCCTTCCTTGGTTCCATCATTGCTGCTGGGAATGGACAGATGGATCCTGGAAAGGTGAGAGCGGTGGTGGATTGGCCCCAGCCTACGTCCAGAGTGCAGCTGCAACATTTGCTTGGATTTTCCAAATGTTATCACCACTTTATCCAGGGTTACAGCACCCTGGCTTCCCCCCTGTCTGCTATCACCTCTCCCAAGGTCCCGTTGAAGTGGTCCCCAGCTGCTGACTGGACATCAAGCACCACTTCACCACAGCTCCCATATTGGTGCATCCTGACTCGTCCCGTCAGTTCCTGGTGGAGGCCGACACTTCGGATGTTGGAGTGTCCCAGCGTTCTGCCCGGGACCTCAAGTTCTTCTCTCATTGTCTTAATGCCACAGAGAGAAATTATGATGTGGGTAATTGTGAGCTTCTCGCCGTGAAGATACCATTGGAGTAGTGGAGGCACTGGTTGGATGGGTTTTGAACATCCTTTCATTGTGTGGACGGATCACAGGAACCTGGAATATCTCCACACCACCAAGCATCTCAATTCCAGGCAAGCTAGGTGGCCCCTGCCTTTCACCTGGTTCACACTCTCCTACCGACCGGGATCCAAGAATGTCAAGCCGGTTGCGCTGTCACGCCGCTATAGCCCCATGGCTAGACCCTCAAACCTTGAGACCATCCTTCCCAGCTCGTGCCTGGCGACGGCACTCAGCCGTCCCTGATGCCGCCCGCCCCTGAAGTGGGCCCACTCCTCCAGACTTGCCTGCCACCCGGGCTCCCATCGGACCCTGGCAACACTTTTGATGGCTTACCATGGTCCTTGATGTCTCCGCGTTTGTCCCCACATGCACGATCTGCGCGCAGAACAAGACTCCTCGGCAAGCTCCAGCTGGTCTGTTTCAACCACTTCCTGTCCCTCACCGTCCCTGGTCTCACATATCCTTGGTCTTTGTCACAGGTCTCCCCCCGTCTGATGGCAACACCATCATCCTGACAGTAGTGGACCTGTTTTCCAAAGCTGCCCATGTCATTCCTCTCCCCAAGCTACCCTCTGCCAAAGAGACGGCATAGCATGTCTTCTGGATCCATGGATCTCCTACCGGGGTTCTCAGTTCTTGTCCCGGTTCTGGAAGACGTTCTGCACACTCATTGGGTCGTCGGCCAGCCTGTCCTCTGGGTTCCATCCTCAGTCTAATGGCCTGACAAGAATTCTCTGCTGTTCATCTTGTGTTGCACCGTACCGTATACTGTACATCCCACATTTCATGTGTCTAGGACTAAACCTATGTCTCACAGCCCTTTGTCTCCCGTTTCCCTGTTTTCTAGTTTTCCTGGATTTTGACCATTCTGCCTGTCCTGCGGTTTTGTACCTTGTGACACTGCCCTGGATTACTGTCCTCTGCCTGCCTTGACCCTGAGCCTGCCAGCCGTTCTGTACCTTTTTAACTCTGCTTTGGATAACTGACCTCTGCCTGTCCTTGACCTGTCATTTGGCTGCCCCCTGTTTTGGTAATAAACCTTTGTTACTTCAAACTGTCTGCATCTGGGTCTTCTCCTGAGCCGTGATAGCCATCCTATGGGACTCCCAATCACGGCCAGATGTGATACAGCCCTGGAGTCGAATCAGGGACTGTAGTGATGCCTCTTGCACTGAGATGCCGTGCCTAAGAGAGCAGCGGTCAAATGTAGCAGATATCAGTATTGGTAAACATTAATATAAACTCAATTTATTTGCAGATGATCGCTTTATATACCTGACCAATATTGAAAACTCAATGCCCGCTTTAGTAAAGATGTTCTCAGAATACTAAAACAATATTAGGTTCTAAATTTAACTTTGAAAAAAACGAAATAATGGCAAAAGGAAAAAAATGAATAACTCATAATTTACAGTAATTCTTTAAGTGGACCACAAAAAATATTAAATACTTGGGATGCTTAATAATTGAAGAAACAACAAATATATAAAGATACCTTTATTCCATTACTCAAAAATATGACAGCAGATCTGATTAAACGGAAAAAACATTTTTATTTCACCTTTATTTAACCAGGTAACCTAGTTGAGAACTACAGTGTGGAGAACAAGTATTTGATACACTGACGATTTTGCAGGTTTTCCTACTTACAAAGCATGTAGAGGTCTGTAATTTTTATCATAGGTACACTTCAACTGTGAGAGACGGAATCTAAAACATAAATCCAGAAAATCACATTGCATGATTTTTAAGTAATTAATTTGCACTTTATTTCATGACATAAGTATTTGATACATCAGAAAAGCAGAACGTAATATTTGGTACAGAAACCTTTGTTTGCAATTACAGAGATCATACGTTTCCTGTAGTTCTTGACCAGGTTTGCACACACATCCCTGCAGCAGGGATTTTGGCCCACTCCTCCATACAGACCTTCTCCAGATCCTTCAGGTTTCGGGGCTATCGCTGGGCAATTCGGACTTTCAGCTCCCTCCAAAGATTTTCTATTGGGTTCAGGTCTGGAGACTGGCTAGGCCACTCCAGGACCTTGAGAGGCTTCTTATGGAGCCACTCCTTAGTTGCCCTGGCTGTGTGTTTCGTGCTGGAAGACCCAGCCACGACCCATCTTCAATGCTCTTACTGAGGGAAGGAGGTTGTTGGCCAAGATATCGCAATACATGGCCCCATCCATCCTCCCCTCAATACGGTGCAGTCGTCCTGTCCCCTTTGCAGAAAAGCATCCCCAAAGAATGATGTTTCCACCTCCATGCTTCACGGTTGGGATGGTGTTCTTGGGGTTGCACTCATCCTTCTTCTTCCTCCAAACACGTTGAGTGGAGTTTAGACCAAAAAGCTATTTTTTTGTCTCATCAGACCACATGACCTTCTCCTATTCCTCCTCTGGATCATCCAGATGGTCATTGGCAAACTTCAGACGGGCCTGGACATGCGCTGGCTTGAGCAAGGGGACCTTGCGTGGGCTGCAGGATTTTAATCCATGACGGCATAGTGTGTTACTAATGGTTTTCTTTGAGACTGTGGTCCCAGCTCTCTCCAGGTCATTGACCAGGTCCTGCCGTGTAGTTCTGGGCTGATCCCTCACCTTCCTCATGATCATTGATGCCTCACGAGGTGAGATCTTGCATGGATCCCCAGACCGAGGGTGATTGACCGTCATCTTGAACTTCTTCCATTTTCTAATAATTGTGCCAACAGTTGTTGCCTTCTCACCAAGCTGCTTGCCTATTGTCCTGTAGCCCATCCCAGCCTCGTGCAGGTCTACAATTTTATCCCTGATGTCCTTACACAGCTCTCTGGTCTTGGCCATTGTGGAGAGGTTGGAGTCTGTTTGATTGAGTGTGTGGACAGGTGTCTTTTATACAGGTAACGAGTTCAAACAGGTGCAGTTAATACAGGCAATGAGTGGAGAACAGGATGGCTTTTTAAAGAAAAACTAACAGGTCTGTGAGAGCCGGAATTCTTACTGGTTGGTAGGTGATCAAATACTTATGTCATGCAATAAAATAAAGAAAAAAAATCATACAATGTGATTTTCTGGATTTTTGTTTTAGATTCCATCTCTCACAGTTGAAGTGTACCTATGATAAAAATTACAGACCTCTATATGCTTTGTAAGTAGGAAAACCTGCGCAATTGGCAGTGTATCAAATACTTGTTCTCCCCACTGTCTGTTCTCATTTACAACTGCGACCTGGCCAAGATAAAGCAAAGCAGTGCGACAGAAACAACATGGAATAAACAAGCGTACAGTCAACACAATAGAAAAAAGAAATTACAATTTAGCAGATTAACATTGGAGTGATAGATGAGCAGATGATGGTGTGTAAGTAGTGATACTGGTGTGCAAAAGAGCAGCAAAGTAAATAAAAACAATATGGGATGAGGTAGGTAGATTGGGTGTGCTATTTACAGATGGACTATGTACAGCTGCAGCGATCGGTTAGCTGCTCAGATAGCTGATGTTTAAAGTTAGTGAGGGAAATGTAAGTCTCCAGCTTCAGCAATTTTTGCAATTCGTTCCAGTCACTGGCAGCAGAGAACTGGAAGGAAAGGCGGCCAAATGAGGTGTTGGCTTTGAGGATGACCAGTGAGATATACCTGATGGAGCGCGTGCTACGGGTGGGTGATGTTATTGTGACCAGTGAGCTGAGATAAAGAAGAGCTTTACCTAGCATAGACTTGTAGATGACATGGAGACGTTGGGTCTGGCGACGAATATGTAGCGAGGGCCAGCCGACTAGAGCATACAGGTCGCGGTGGTGGGTGGTATGAGGCGCTTTGGTAAAAAAAGCGGATGGCACTGTGATAGACTGCATCCAATTTGCTGAGTAGAGTTTTGGAAGCTATTTTGTAGATGACATTGCCGAAGTCGAGAATCGACTAGATAGTCAGTTTTACTAGGGTAAGTTTGGCGGCGTGAGTGGCTTTGTTGCGAAATGGAAAGCAGATTCTAGATTTGATTTTGGATTGGAGATGTTTGATATGAGTCTGGAAGGAGAGTTCACAGTCTAGCCAGACACCTAGGTATTTGTAGTTGTCCACGTATTCAAGGTTAGAAACGTCCAGAGTAGTGATGCTAGTCGGGCGGGCGGGTGCGGGCACCGAACTGTTGAAAAGCATGCATTTGGTTTTGCTAGCGTTTAAGAGCAATTGGAGGCCACGGAAGAAGTGTTGTATGGCATTGAAGCTCGTTTGGAGGTTAGCAAACACAGTGTCCAAAGAAGGGCCGGATGTATACAGAATGGTGTCATCTGCATAGAGGTGGATCAGAGAATCACCCGCAGCAAGAGCGACATCGTTGATATATACAGAGAAAAGAGTCGGCCCGAGAATTGAACCCTGTGGTACCTCCATAGAGACTGCAAGAGTTCCGGACAACAGGCCCTCCGATTTTACACACTGAACTCTATCTGCAAAGTAGTTGGTGAACCAGGCGAGGCAGTCATTTGAGAAACCAAGGCTATTAAGTCTGCCAATAAGAATATGGTGATTGACAGAGTCGAAAGCCTTGGCCAGGTCGATGAAGACGGCTGTACAGTAGTGTCTTTTATCGATGACGGTTATGATATCGTTTGGTACCTTGAGTGTGGCTGAGGTGCACCCATGACCAGCTCAGTAACCGGATTGCACAGCGGAGAAGGTACGGTGGGATTCGAAATGGTCAGTGATCTGTTGATTAACTTGGCTTTCAAAGACTTTAGAAAGGCAGGGCAGGATGGATATAGGTCTGTAACAGTTTGGGTCTAGAGTGTCACCCCCTTTGAAGAGGGGGATGACCGCGGCAGCTTTACAATCTTTAGGGATCTCGGACGAAATGAAAGCGGTTGAACAGACTGGTAATAGGGGTTACAACAATGGCGGCGGATAATTTTAGAAAGAGAGGGTCCAGATTTAGACAATCTGATTTGTACGGGCCCAGGTTTTGCAGCTCTTTCAGAACATCTGCGATCTGGATTTGGGTGAAGGAGAAGCTGGGGAGGCTCGGGCAAGTAGCTGCGAGGGGTGCATAGCTGTTGGCCGGGGTTGGGGTAGCCAGTAGGAAAGCATGGCCGGCTGTAGAGAAATGCTTATTGAAATTTTTGATTATCATGGATTTATTGGTGGTGACCGTGTCGCCTAGCCTCAGTGCAGTGGGCAGCTGGGAGGAGGTGCTCTTGTGAAAAAGCTCTGAGCTTTTCACAAAAGTCTCCACCTCTCTAGGTGGAGTTCAATTTTGGATGTGTGATGACATCTGACTGCTTTGTATTCTATCACATAATTTCTTAATTAAAGATGCACTCCTGGTTCTTAAGCAGCACAAATTGGATTTGTAACATACGCAAAATTCATATCATATCACATGAAATGGATGACGTAGTACACAATTGAATGACTTAGTACACAAATAACAGGGACACGTTTTGGCTCGTGGCACCACTTCCAAATTACTGACTGAAATTATAAGAAAGTTTAGAGGGCTTAAGGGCTGCAATCCATTTTACAAGCTGTTAGCTAGAAATATGATACATTATTTGATTTGTTGAGGGAATTCAGAGATGAAGAGGGTGAAACGAGATGCTTGAATCTGCACCAAACTCTGTCTGTGCGGAAAATACAATGAGAAGCAAATCAAGTGGGGATTTGTGTGTTTGGAGGTCAATGAGAAATTGATGAATTCGGTCAACATAAAATTGAATAGCTAATTTGATGTGAGGCTTATTTGATCAAATAGAAGTTGTCATGTTTAGGTTCTTACGAATGTACTGATATAGGTGCCATTCCGGAAACTTTGAGAAAAATTATTTTATATCAGAGTTGTCTCTGTTGTTCACACACATAACTGTCCTCTCATTGGCTAGAATGTCCCCGCCTGATCCCCACCTCCCCCTGCCTGCCTTCGGCCTATGTGGTCATTTATTCCCAATGTTAGTGCTGCCAGTCCCATTACTCGTCATTGTATAGATCATCTTTGACAAAGTCGATGCAACATGGCATATGCTGTCATTCACTGCATCAGGATTGTTACGATAAAACAAGGAGTCATGGCGATCAGAAACTCATTGCATCTTGTGGAATTGTTAGTGTAATTATTATTAATTTAATGTATCAGTATGAGCAAAAGTTCAGAGTACTAATTTAAAACAATCTGTGTTGTCCTTGCAAGCATCAGTATTTATTGAGATGCCCATGGAGGTTATGGGGGATATCTAGTGGGCCATCTTCCACACCTCTCTAAGCAAACATCTAAGCTAATTTCCTGACTTCAGGGGGAGTTTTGTCTGTGCTTTCCATCCATGCAATTTCCTCCTTCTATCTCTGATGGGTACCTGCAGTGAATTTGTTTGTTAGACACTGCTGGAGGTGTCTGATGGCTAATATTTCCAAGGCAGTCTAATTTGTTTTTATTAGATCTGTAACTCGTGTCTTTCTCCCTCTCTAACCTCAGATGCTTTCTGGATTTTTTTTCTCTGCATCTTTGGGGGATGTACCTAGAGTAGCTTCTGTAATTACTGAACGTCTAAGGGAATATGGAAAAACTGAGTTCATAAACAGTTCAATGTGGGTATTAAAAGTCAAATTTCATTCAGATTGTGCTGCATCTACATACGCACCTAATACGTACATTAAACATTACTTGCTTGCTGATGAAAGTTGTCTTTATCGATATGATTATGAAATTGTGCATTGGAACATTGACAGTGGACCACAATGAAAGGCTTTACCTTACAATAGCTTTTACCACAGATAAGTAATGATCAACAGCACCTGTGAAATATAATACAATTCCAAGTGTGAATCTACTACCCCAACATTGTTGATGCCTCTGGCTGAATCCTGTACCTGTTGTTATCAGAGGGCTGAGTCAAAATTCCTAGAGGCTGCGTTTCCTCTCGAAGTGGCTCTGTTAAAATTGCATGAATACATTTCCACAGTAATATTCTATCAATAATGTCTGAATGAAGAGCCATTAATGATGCTTGAGAAGAACTGAGGAAGAAGTGTCAGGCTACTTCACTGGGTTTTCCAGGCAATGCCATCTGTCATTTTCAAAAGCTTGGCTCCGAAGACGATTAACGGAGTTTAGAAAAGGCAAAATTGTCAATTGTGTGTCTTCACAATGTTCAAAAATCAGCAACTCAGCACTTGACAATCAGTAAAGGGAGTGAAGGACCTTATATTCATGCTCAACACAACATTTGCTCATCTGTTTGGAGAATCGTTATTTACGATGCATACAGTGAATCAAATGCAAATGAGGAATTATACATACAAAGAATCGAGTGACACAGATACGCTATGGCAAATTAGAAAATGGCATTACCATTCATTTCAAAAAGGTCTCCTGAAGGAGCAGATAAACCAAATGGGATCTTCCACACCTGCTGCCTTTGATGTGAGAAATCCCAACAGGAAATTCCCCCAAATGAGGGATCAAATTCTGTTTGATGCTGTCTACCGCTGCATCGCAACATAAAACAATGCACTGACATGTTTTTGTGATGGGCCACTGACTAGCACATAACCAAGCTTGAAGTATTCCTCTCCGCACATGCACCTGCTTATGACCTGCAGTTGCAACTATGACACCACATTCAGGTTCAAATCATGTCATCAAGCCATCTGTTTTAATGGGTCACAATTTCAAAATGTGAATGCTCACAATCCATGAGGCTGGTTTAAAAAGTTTAGTGTTACCAGTTCACATGGTAATAACAATTATTCCTGAATCATTATTATTATTTTCTTTCTCCGTTATTTTGCCAGGTAAGTTGACTGAGAACACCTTCTCATTTACAACGACCTGGGGAATAGTTACAGGGGAGGGGACAGTAGGCTACGTATGAATCCTAATCATTCATACTATTGTCTTTAGTGTGTTAGCATCTGGTTGGTATGTCAGTAATTCTGTTAGAATGTTTATAGATTTAGTAATATCATATATGAAAGCAGCAACCATGTACACGGTGGAAATTGCATTGCAGTGCTCACAGACTTATTGTTGACCTGGAAAGCAACATCTTTGCTGGATTACAAGACAGCACCCCAGGACATACAGATACTGTTGAGTGCACATGGTGTAAGGGCCGTGGTATTGACCACCCTGTTTTTATTAACCCACTGCCCCCTTTCACAAACATGCCGCATCTCTTATCTAGCCTGCTCTCTTGCTCTGACATGAGATTAGAGGATAGCCTACCCTCGGGCCTTTTAAAGCTCATTGAAGCTGTGTCCAACGAAATGGAATTGTATGCTCAAACCACAATGCTGCCCTAAGTTCATTAATACACTCTTAACTGTAGCATACGCGTGAACTTTATACCCTTAAATTCAGTGCTCTTACATTTTCATTTTATTTTTTAGGAAAACAGATAATATCCTGTATTTCTACACATTCTGCCATGGGGCAGAGAACAAATGTGTCATTTTATAGACGATCTCATGCCATTTACACATGTTTACATGTTTTAAAAGCTAATTTCCTGCAATTCTAATCATTTTGCAATGGGGCAGAGAGAAAATGTTGCAGTTTTCATGTGATCACTCAGGATGAGACTCAGATGCAAACACAGGAGGCAGATGGTTCGAGCCCTTGTTATTTATTAAAATACAAGGGGCAGGCAATAAGCAGGTTGAGGACAAGCAGTTCATTAACCATGTCAGTGTCTGAAAGGTACAGGGGGGCAGGCAGGCTCAAGGTCAGGGCAGGCAGAACAGATCGGAACCGGGAGGGCTAGAAAACAGAGACTAGGAAAAACAGGAACACAGAAAAACACGCTAGTAGGCTTGACAAGATAAGACGAACTGGCAACAGACAGGGAACACAGGTATAAATACACTGGGGATAATGGAGAAGATGGGCAACACCTGGAGGGGGGGGGGGGGGTAGACAACCACAAAGACAGGTGAAACAGACCAGGGTGTGATATGTAAAGCTAATTTCATGGAATTATAAACATTTTGTCATGGCTTATGACGTGTTGTGTACATTTGCTGTGCACTTTTTCAGAGTTTAACCTTTTACTGCAGTTGGCTAAATCAGGGCCACAGTGATTCTTGGTAGTCTTAAACAAATCTACTTTGAAACAAAAGTATACACCTCACACACACATGATTATGGGCTTAAAGAAAGACACCTGTACCACGTCAGGTATGTATTACATTGAGTTTACATCCCAATATTACACGCTATTTACAGTACATCACAGAAGACTGAAATATAAAACTTTGACATAGAAACACCGGATTTCCGTCGTAAAAATAAAATGTAATAAAATAGTAACATTCCACCCATGAGGCCAAAGGCCTTTTGGTCATTGACTGCAGGAAAGGGCTACAGCTAGAATTCTTAATTGAAACAATAACAAACCGGACACCCAGCCTCTGTTTTGGTATAAAGCTGAGGGATGGGCCCTGGAGAAATGTAGCCCATCTCAAATTCATAGACAGAGCTATGGATGCAAGGACCATCCATGATATATATTTTAAAAAATCTAGTTTTAACCATGTTTTGAGACAATAGTGTTTGTTTACAAACATTAGAGTAAATAAAACAAGCTTTTATTTTGGGTTCTCATGGGGTATGACAGTTGAACCAAGCTCATGGAGCATTTATAGGTTAAACTCTTCAAGAATCAATATATCATTCATTTATAAGTCCAACAATGGATGTGGCAACTCAGGATTCTAGCTTTAAATAATGAATGTTGACCTACTGAATATGACAATATTGGTTGTCTGTGAGTACACACTACAAACTGTTCTCTACAAACTGTTTTTGTACCTGGGTTTTATACCTGGGCACTGTACCATTTACTTTATGTGTTCAGTTCTGTTCTGGCATGCTTTGGTATTCCGTGTAATATTTGTGACATGCTCAATCATTTTCAGTCACGCTAGCTCATTAGCATAAAGTATTGGCTTGATATGTTTTCTGATCAAAATTAGAATTCACTAGAACGTGTTTTCTAGCCAATCCAATTCGTTTGAATGTAGAAATCATAGTGCAAGTACACTTTAAAAGCCTCAGATGTTAATCAAGATCCCCCTTTCAAAATGAGTCATTCATTAACAGTCAACTAAAAAGCTAGCTATCTAGCGGTTTAGCTTGCTAGCACTCCCACTGTATTGAATACTGAGGGAGAAAAAGGTGTACGCAGCAGATGTTTATTAAGCCTTTGCAGAAGGCAGGAATCATGGTCACAGGCAGGCAATGGTCAACCAGTAGGCAGTCAAAAAACAAACAATAAAAACAGAAAGAACTGAACTAAATTGGGAGCTGATTTGACCAGGTGAGAAACACAGGTGAAATCAATGAACCAAAATAATAATAATATTTTATTTTTTTTAAAGACAGGGCTATGTTCCAGAACACAAAGACAAAGGTTGTTCCGAATGAACAGGCGCTAGAAGTTACAGAACCCAATGAAACGTTGGAGTTCCTTAAGAGTGGTGGGTTTGGGCCAGTTACTGACGGTGGTGACTTTGTTCTCATCCATGCTGACCCCTCCAGGTATCAGTATGAAGCCGAGGAAGTCTACCGAGGTTACATGGAAGGTACTCTTCACATGAAAGTCAAGGAGCAGTTGAAGAACCTTTTAAACATGATGTACACGTATGTGTTCCTTCAGGGAGTAGGACAAAATCAGGATGTCATCAATGTAGACGATGAGAAATCGGTTGATCATATCCTGGACAACCTTGTTCATAAAGGATTGGAAAACGGCGGGGGTGTTCGTAAGGCATGACCAGGTATTCGTAGTGCCCTCGAAGCAGTGATGAAGGCCGTCTTCCATTCATCACCTTCATGTATACTGACAAGGTTACATGCACTTTGCAGGTCGAGTTTAGTATAGATGTTGGCGCGGCCCACTTGTTCAAGGGTCGCTCCAATCAGAGGAAGAGGGGAAACGGTTCTTGACGTCATTTAGGGAACGAAAGTCAATACATGGACGGAGACCACCGTCCTTTTTTCCAACAAAGAAGCTAGATGCAGCCGGGGAAGAAGGACGAATTAAACCGTTCGAGTGATTCATCAATGTACTGTAGTTCTCCATTGCCTAATTTTCCGGGATAGATGTGGGTAAATACGGCCCTTCGGTGGGGACACTCCAGGGAGTAAGTCCATAGCACAGTCTCCTGGGCGATGTGGTGGCAGAGTGGAGGCCTTGGTTTTTCGGAAGATATTGCTGTTCCCGGGTTTATTCAGATGGTATGGTGAGTGGCACTGCCGAGGCATCAATGGTGGTGGCTCTGCTGGGTAGGCTGAGACAACTGGAGAAGCAGGTGGAAGACCAGGACAGTAGTTCACCTTGTTGCCACGAGATGTCAAGGTCGTGACCACAAAGCCAGGGGTGTCCGAGGATGAGAGGCTGTTTGGGGGATGAGATTTCCATGAGTTGAAGGGTTTCGGTGTGGAAGATTCGAATCTGGAGGGTGACGCTCTGTGTCAGGTGAGTTATGAAGCCCGTGCCCAATGGCGGCCCGTCCAGGGTGTTAATCCTTAACCTCTCTGGGATATGGCCAAAAGCCAGTGAAAATGCAGAGTGCCAAATTCAAATGAATTACTATAAAATCAAACTTTCATTAAATCACACATGTAAGACAGCAAATTAAAGCTACACTTGTTGTGAATCCAGCCAACATGTCAGATTTCAAAAGCAAACGATGCTAGTATCTGAGGATAGCACCCCCGTAAACAAAGAGAGAAAGCATATTTCAGCCCTGCAGGCGCAACACAAAACGCAGAAATAAAAATATAAAGCATGCCTTACCTTTGACGAGCTCCATTTGTTGGCACTCCAATCTGTCCCATAAACATCACAAGTGGTCCTTCTGTTCGATTAATTCCGTCGATATATATCCAAAATGTCAATTTATTTGGCGCGTTTGATCCAGCAAAACACTGGTTCCAACATGCGCAACGTGACTACATAATATCTCAAAGGTTACCTGTAAACTTTGTCAAAACATTGCAAACTACTTTTGTAATACAACTTTAGGTATTTTTAAAGTAAATAATCGATAAAATTGAAGACGGGATGATCTGTGTTCAATACAGGAAGAAAACAAACTGACGCTACCTTTCTGGTCACACGCCTCTAACAGTACACTTGAAGTGACCCTCGTTTTGAACAGGGCTACTTCTTCATTACACAAAGGAAAAACTTCAAGCAGTAGGAACTGCAAGGAAGTCCCTTAGAAATCTGGATTCCCAATGAAACCTAATTGGGAATCTGAATGGTTAATCCTCGGGGTTTCGCCTTCTACAGAAGTTCTGCTATACTCATAGACATGATTCAAACAGTTTTAAAAACTGTGTGTTTTCTATCAAAATCTACTAATAATATGCATATCTTATCTTCTGGGGATGAGTAGCAGGCAGTTGAATATGGCCATGCATTTCATTCGGACGTGAAAATACTGCCCCCTGTCACCAAGAAGTTAAGGGAGGGGTGACAGGTGTTAGATCAATGTCAAGCGCTTGTACTAGCTAGTGATTGATCAAATGACCTGCTGCTCACGAATCTATCAAGCCCTCTACATACTTAGTAACCCCCTTCAGTTATCAATACTGGGATGGAGAATTGCCTCGGATATATTTAGAAATAAGGTCACACCTACCTGCATGGCAGCGGAGGGACCCTTCTCATCCCTCCGTGGGGGGCGAACGGGGCAATGGCTGAGTAGATGATCTTTCCCTCCACAGTATAGGCAGAGCCCTTCTTGGATTTGCTTTTGACGTTCAATACACGCGAGAGGAGCATGGCCCAACTGCATGGGCTCTGGAAGACTCGGACGGGATCATGAAAAGAAGGTTTCGGGTTCCTGGGTGGCAGAGTTCTTCGGCGGTCGGCAATTAGGTGGTCAATGGACATACGAATGTATTGATTTAAAGCCTGAAGGTCACCTCTACAGGCCAGCGCCACCTGAAGTTCCCTGTTGAGCCTTCCTCAGTAGACGGTAAGTAAAGCAGCCTCACTCCATCCACTCCCTGCAGCCATGGTGCGGAACTCGAGGGCATACTCAGAAGCTGAATTGTGTCCTTGTTGAAGTTCTATGAGGAGGTCTCCTGTAGAACGACCGGAGGGAGTGATCAAATACCTCTACGAAGAGGGGGTGGAAGTGGGTCTTGGATCCGAGTTCTGTGCTGTTGGCAGTCCATATCGTGGTGGCCCAATTCAGGGCTTTGCCTGTGAGTAGAGACAACAAAATACACCCTGCTCTTGTCGGCGGTGAAGTTAGTGGGGTTGTGCTCAATGTATTTGCTACATTGCATCCAAAATCAATGACATTTCCCAGGCAAACCATCATATTTTCCAGGCATGGGTGTGAACGAAGGAGGGCTATGGGTTACGATACCTGGCTGGCGGAGAAGATGGCAAATTTCCTCCATAAGCTCCTCTTGCTGGGTTAGGTGCTGCTGTAGCTCCACTGAATCCATTCCATTTTTAGGTGAGGTATTCTGTAATGAATACTCAGGGAGAAAAATGTGTAGATTCATGCGCAGAGCGTGGCAGATGTTTATTAGGCCTTCACAGAAGGCCGGAATCGTGGTCGCGCAGGCAATGGTCACACACCGGTAGTAAGTCAAAAAACAAACAATACCTCACAACCATACAAACAGAAAGAACTGAAATAAATAGGGAGCTGATGAGACCAGGTGAGAAATGAACACAGGTGAAATCAATGAACAAAAATGAAAGACAGGGCTAAGTTCCAGAACAAAAAGAAACAGGGCTACATTCAAGAACACAAAGACAAAGGTTAACTAAGAAAAGAAAAGCAGAACCTTACACCCACAAACTTATTTTTAAACATATTGACCACACATTATTTTGTGAAACTGTCAAATGAGTAGCGAACAAGCCATAGGTTATGCCAAATATTTACATTGCAACATGCAGAATGAAAAAAGCGCAGGGCTGAAAACTGAAAACCAGCTGGCTGGAGTGTTTTTGGAAATATTTGATCTCTCTCTATCCCAGTCTGCTGTCCCCACATGCTTCAAGATGACCACCATTGTTCTTGTATCCCAAGAAAGCAAAGGTAACTGAACTAAATGACTATCGCCCCGTAGCACTCACTTCTGTCATCGAGAAGTGCTTTGAGAGACTAGTCAAGGATCATATCACCTCTACCTTACCTGACACCCTAGACCCACCTTCATTTGCTTACTTACCATAGCCCCAATAGATCCACAGATGATGCAATCGCAATCACCCTGCCCTATCCCATCTGGACAAGAGGAATACCTATGTAAGAATGCTGTTCATTGACTATAGCTCAGCATTCAACACCATAGTACCCTACAAGCTCATCATTAAGCTCGAGGCCCTGGGTCTGACCCCACTCTGTGCAACTTGGTCCTGGACTTCCTGACGGGCCACCCCCAGGTAGTGAAGGTAGGAAACAACACCTCCACTTCGCTGATCCTCAACACTGGGGCCTCACAAGGATGCGTGGTCAGCCCCTTCCTGTACTCCCTGTTCACCCATAACTGCGCTCCCATGCACGCCTACAACTCAATCATCAAGTTTGCAGATGACACAACAGTAGTAGGTCTGATTACCAACAATGATGAGACAGCCTACAGGGAGGAGGTGAGGGCCCTGGGAGTGTGGTACCAGGAAAATAACCTCTCTCCCAACATCAACAAAACAAAGGATCTGATCGTGGACTTTAGAAAACAGCAGAGGGAGCAACCCCGTCCCCCCCGTCCCCATCGACGGGACCTTAATGGAGAAGGTGGAAGGCTTCAAGTTGCTCAGCATACACATCACTGACACACTGAAATGGTCCACCCACTCAGACAGTGTGATGAAGAAGGCGCAACATGGCCTCTTAAACCTTAGAAGCCTGAAGAAATTTAGCTTGGTACCTAAAACCCTCACAAACTTTTACAGATGAGCAAGCGAGAGCATCCTGTTGGGCTGCATCACCGCCTGGTATGACAACTGCACCACCTGCAACTGCAGGGCTCTCCAGTGGGTGGTGTGGTCTGCCCAACGCATCACCGGGGGCAAACTACCTGCCCTACAGGACACCTACACCACCCGATGTCACATTAAGGCCGAAAAGATCATCAAGGACAACAATCACCCGATCCACTGTCTGTTCACCCCGCAATCATCCAGAAGGCGAGGTCAATACAGTTGCATCAAAGCTGGGACTGAAAGACTGAAAAACAGCGTCTATCTCAAGGCCATCAGACTGTTAAATAGCCATCACTAGCACATTAGAGGCTGCTGCCCTATGTAAATTACTTGAAATCACTTTAATAATTGAACACTAGTCACTAATAACGTTTACATATTTTGCATTACTCATCTCATATGTATATACTGTATTCTATCCTATTCTACTGTATCTTGGTCTATGCCGCTCTTACATTGCTCGTCCAAATATGTATATATTCTCAATTACATTCTTTTACTTTAGATTTGTGTGTATTCAGGGCCTGAGCTACAGGCAGTTAGATTTGGGTATGTCATTTTAGGCGAATATTGGAAAAAAAGGGGATCCTTAAATTAAACAACATTTTGAAGCTAGGAATCTCCTCTTTTCAACAATATAAACAGCTGAAAATGTATGTTGGGGTCAATACGACTGATAATGATGGAGCAAGTCACATGTATTGCTTTTATTATACAATGGGTGGGTCTATTCCTGGATGCTGATTGGTTTAAACTGCGTTCCAGCTGTTCGATCAGAGAAATCACTGTGCATCCACTGTCCCATCAGCCCAGCCAGGCATAAACTTGATCTACACTGTAAAAAGGCCTTTAGAAAATTATTCCCCTTGCTTTTAACCTAGCATTTGGTTTGCAACAGCAGGGACTTGTATAAACCTTGCAGTCTGGTCTGTCTTTCTGACATCTGCGACGTTGTTTTAGTTTTGAAACGCGATCTCCAACATCATCTAGAGAGTGAATGTGTCTGGACAATATAGACAGCTTTTTTGAGCGAGGCAAAATCAAGATCAGCATTATTTTTATAGACAAATGCAACAAAAAAATCCAAATAGAAAACAGGTAAAATGAAACTAAATGCAGCTAGCATGCTGTCTTTCCATCTTCAGTTTTAAGTGATTTCTGTGTAGTTGGCTAGATAACAAGGGAGAAGAGCCTGCATAGCAACCATTTTTATTTGTCATAGTAACTGCAAGTAGGTTGTTATCAATAAACGTCACAATAAGGTGCAGAACGTTCGATTTGCCTGTTGGGGGCAAGGCACCGCCAGCTAAAATAAATGTTAATATTATTTGGTTGTAATGTGATCACCTCTTGAAGAGCAATTATTCCATGAAAAACAATTGAGCACATTTAGCTCAATATCATAGTTACACAGCAAGTAACTGCATTCATTCCATGATCAGTAAACATAATTTCAGATGTGCGAGGGTAGCCTATCCATTCGACATGTAGCTAGTCAAAAAAAAGGGTTTTAAACATCAGCAAGTAGCCTATATGTTGAGTCAACACTCAGCCTGGTAAAGTTGTCTGTCTGACTAACAGACAAACTGTCATCAGTACTATAAGCAAATATAAACAATATTTAGAGATAACTAGATAGGCTATCCAATGAGACTAAGCCAACTTGCCCAAGCGAAAATCAATGGCGTCTATATATTTTTTAGCAAGCAAGCTTCATACTTTTTTCTGACATGCCGAACATGCAGCCTTGTTGATTTAATTTTACACTTCACGGCCACCAGAGTTTGACATGTGACGACAGTTTGCATTGAATTGTGGGTCATACAACCCCGCAAGTGACCAAAGTTCTTCAAGGCAGAGGGGGAAATGTTTGTGAATTGTACCTCCACTTAAGATGGCAATCAAACTGCATCTGGTTTCGACAGGGATTCCCCGAGGGAAAGTGGCTAGTGGAAGGGCTGAGGGGGTAAAAATAAAATGCTTGGACTGCAGCACTATAGTACATTTTAGGTAGGGGGAATGACACGCTACAGTCACAGTCTGTACATGATCATCACATGGGGATTTACTTCAGAATTAAAGGGTTTTTCCACCTGGGTGCTGAACTTTACCGTACCCGAGCTGGTAATGGTGGGTCTTTTTTTCTATTACTTTTGGGTGAAGTACGGTTCAATTAATGTTCAGCTCAAGTCGGACGTTTACATAGCCAAATACATTTCAACTCGGTTTTTCATCATTCCTGACATTTAATCCAAGTAGAAATTACCTGTTTTAGGTCAGTTAGGATCACCACATTATTTTAAGAATGTGAAATGTCCGAATAATAGTAGAGAGAATGATTTATTTCAGCTTTTAATTCCTTCACCACATTCCCACTGGGTCAGAAGTTTACTTACACTCAATTAGTATTTGGTAGCATTGACTTTAAATTGTTTAATTTGGGTCAAACGTTTCGGGTAGCCTTCCACAAGCTTCTCACAGTAAATTGGGTGGATTTTGTCCCATTCCTCCTGACAGAGCAGGTGTAACTGAGTCAGGTAGGTAGGCCTCCTTGCTCGCACACACTTTTTCAGTTCTGCCCACAAATGTTCTATGGGATTGAGGTCAGGGCTTTGTGATGGCCACTCCAATACCTTGACTTTGTTGTCCTTAAGCCATTTTGCCACATCTTTGGAAGTATGCTTAGTGTCATTGTCCATTTGGAAGACCCATTTGCGACCAAGCTTGAACTTCCTGACTGATGTCTTGAGATGTTGCTTCAATATATCCACAAAATGTTCCTTCCTCATGAAGTCATCTATTTTGTGAAGTGCACCAGTCCCTCCTGCAGCAAAGCACCCCCACGACATGATTCTGCCACCCTCGTGCTTCACGGTTGGGATGGTGTTCTTCGGCTTGCAAGCCTCCTCCTTTGTCCTCCAAACATCACTATGGTCATCATGGCCAAACAGTTCTATTTTGTTTCATCAGACCAGAGGACATTTCTCTAAAAAGTACGATCTTTGTCCCCATGTGCAGTTGCAAACCGTAGTCGGTCTTTTTTTATGGTGGTTTTGGAGCAGTGGCTTCTTTCTTCCTTGCTGAGCGGCCTTTCAGGTCATGTTGATATAGGACTCGTTTTACTGTGGATACATACTTTTATACCTGTTTCCTCCAGCATCAAGGTCCTTTGCTGTTGTTCTGGGATTGATTTTCACTTTTTGCACCAAAGTACGTTCATCTCTAGGAGACAGAACGCGTCTCCTTCCTGAGCGGTATGACGGCTGCGTGGTCTCATGGTGTTAATACTTGCGTACTATTGTTTGTACAGATGAACGTGGTACCTTCAGGCATTTGGAAATTGCTCCCAAGGATGAACCAGACTTGTGGAGGTCTACAATTATTTTTCTGAGGTTGAAGGTAGGCCTTGAAATACATCCACAGGTACACCTCCAATTGACTCAAATTATGTCAATTAGCCTATCAGAAGCTTCTAAAGCCATGACATCGTTTTCTGGAATTTTCCAAGCTGTTTAAAGCCACTGTTTAAAGTCAACTTAGTGTATGTAAACTTCTGACCCACTGAAATTGTGATACAGTGAATTATAAGTGAAATAATATGTCTGTAAACAATTGTAGGAAAAATTACTTGTGTCATGCACAAAGTAGAAGCAGAAGTAACCGACTTGCCAAAACTATAGTTCGAACCTCTTTGGGGTGGGTGGGACGCTACCATCCCACCTGGCCAACACCCGGTGAAATTGCAGAGCGCAAAATTCAAATTACAAAAATCGTAATATTAAACATTTATGAAAATACAAGTGTCATACATCATTTAAAAGCTTCATTTATTGTTAATTAGAAGTTTCAAAAAGGCTTTAATGCGAAAGCACACCATGCGATTATCTGAGGACAGCGCCCCGCACACAAAAACATTACATTAATTTTCCAACCAAGCAGAGGCATCACGGAAGTCAGAAATAGCAATAAAATATATCACTAACCTTTGAATATCTTCATCTCGTTGCAATCACAAGGGTCCCAGCTACATAACAAATGGTAATTTTGTTTGATGAAGTCCTTCTTTACATCCCAAAAATGTCAGTTTAGTTGGCGCGCTTGATTCAGTAATCCACCGGTTTCCCTCGTTCAAAATGCATACAAATGAATCACGTAAGTTACCAATAAACTTCTTCCAAACAAGTCAAACAACGTTTCTAATCAATCCTCAGGTACCCTAATATGTAAATAAACAATAACATTTAAGACGGAGAATAGCATGTTCATTACCGGAGATAAATAACGAAGTGCGCACCCTCACCGGAACGCGTTACAAACACTACAAATTATATCAAATTTTTCAAAAAACAGGCCTGAAACTCTTTCTAATGACTGTTGACATCTATTGGAAGCCATAGGATCTGCAATCTGGGAGGTATTCTTTTTATATTCCCATTGACAGCCATTCTAATCAGTGGTGAGCTGAAAAAAATGTAATTCTGGATGGATTGTCCTCTGGTTTTCACCTGCCATATCAGTTCTGTTATACTCACAGACAGTACAAGTCCACTAACTGCAGTCGACTGTGCAATTTTGGACGCAGTAATTTCAGTGTACTGCAGTGGTGTAAAGTACTTAAGTAAAAATAAGTACTACTCAATTCGTTTTTTTTTTTTAGGTTTCTGTACTTTACTATTTATATGTTTGACTACTTTTACTTCACTACATTCTTTAAGAAAATATTGTACTTTTTACTCCATACATTTTCCTTGACACCTAAAAATACTCGTTACATTTTGAATGCTTAGCAGGACAGGAAAATAGTCTAATTCATGCACTTATCAACAGAAGATCCCTGGTCATCCCTACTGCCTCTGATCTGGCGGACTCACTAAACACAAATGCTTTGTTTGTAAATGATGTCTGAGTGTTGGAGTGTGACCCTGGCTTTCCATAAATAAATAAAAACAAAAAATGGTACCATCTGGTCTGCTTAATATAAATAATTTTAAATGATTTATACTTTTACTTTTGATACTTAAGTATATTTTAAACCAAATACTTTTAGACTTTTACTCAAGTCGAATTTTACTGGCTGACTTTTACTTTTACTTGAATCACTTTCTATTAAGGTATCTTTAATATAAATTTTACTCAAGTATTGCAGTTGGGTACTTTTTCCACCACTGCAGTTATACTGCACTCTGACTGCAATCTTTTTTCGTAAGGGAACTAACACGGAGGTGGACCGGTTAGTACTTAACAATTTCACCAGAGTGCAGGTGATAACAGAGAGTACTGGTAAAGCACACCATATACAATCGCCCTCTGGGCCACCATAATCACACCATATTTCAACTGGTCGATCAGTACAGTACCGTTTCCGTTTAATTAAACGTTGAACACAGTTCTGTCGTACTGAACGCACCCCAGGCAAATGCAATCGAGCAAAGCGCCGTGACATTGATCAACCAATGGGTGTGTAAGATACCACCCACATACGTTTGCTTGACACCCCCGCATGATAATACTGGAGGAACAAAGATAGATCCAACGGTAGGGAGTGCTGTTTTGTCACAGGTAGCTTGTGCACTGACGAGACAGGACTGTATTTGTTGAATGTAGCCTAGATAAATACAGTTATGTAAACCGTTGAGAGATCAACACAATTTGTGATACATTTTAGTAGACTATTGCATATAGACCTACTTGTAAATAGATCTAGTCTAATAGCCCTACAGTGGAATACATTTGAATTGGGCCTATTGACTTGAACACTGGTCTTAATGGCATAATCATATCAGTGACAATGTGATGCTCATTACATTCCCTATGCAATTACCACGAGGTATTCAAATTACCGTGACAGTCGTGAAAGGAAACTACTGCTGTAACTCCCTCTATCTGGATGGCTGTGACTAATTCCAATTGGGCAACGTATAGCCTATAAATGACCGTGTGCCATATAAAAAAAGATACTTCAGATCATCTTTTTGGCTTTGAATACGTGGAAATTAGAGCATGCTGGGTGAGTATTGAGCTCCCGACCAGTGGTGCATTTCATTTGTGCGCGTGTTTTCACGTGTCAACAGTGGGCGCTTCACTGCCTCTGTACAACGGGTCTGGAGCAAGGGGATGCGCAGAATGTAAATCTCAGCTCAGAGGTCTCTCTGTCTCACTCTCCGTCCAGACTGGCAGCATTTCCTGGGGTGTCTTCGTTGTTGAAAGACTAGACCAAAGCACCTGTGATTGAGTACAGTTGGCATCCCGACGTCGGAGCTGGAGCCCTGTGACTCCTGAGCTAATTGCGTGGGTGCTTCGGGGATTACAACGAGGAGCATCTCCTCCAAGCCAAGAGGAGAGACGGACTTGCGGGGCTCTTTACGAGAAGTGTGGTGCTGCGATTCCGTGGACCAGCGTTTATCCGCAAACTCTCGTTGGGATCCTGAATAAGAGAGCCACGGCTC
This sequence comes from Oncorhynchus mykiss, assembly GCF_013265735.2. Taxonomy (NCBI): domain Eukaryota; kingdom Metazoa; phylum Chordata; class Actinopteri; order Salmoniformes; family Salmonidae; genus Oncorhynchus; species Oncorhynchus mykiss. The sequence continues at coordinate 45,419,974 of NC_048571.1, forward strand.
TTATGAAAATGTTTATTCTTTAGGAAAATACATATAGGCAATCGATAAATACCACTGATGTATGTCATTTGGACAGTGGAATCAATTAAATAGACTAGCCTACTATTTTCTCTGGTCGTCCAATTCCTTGAAGAGGAAAAACAGCATTCTGTTTAATAACTCGGTAAGTGTTTATTAGTTTACGTTGATTTGATAAGCTTCCACATAAAGTAAGACGCTATTTTAATGTTTCATAATAGTGGTTACGTTGCATGCGAGTCCGAGTGTCTATCAATTTCACAATATGTCATAGGCTATAGCCTACTAGTATTTTTCGACATGCTGAGAAGTTTTTCTTTATGTTTCAATAATCGAAAAGGCAGTGTTAAATATAACAATTATTTGATAACTGAGCATGTTATGGCAACTACAGTGCAATTCACACGGTGCCTATAGTATAGCCTATTAGGCCAGGGTTATAGTTGGATTTTCTTGCTTGTTCCCATTTCCAAATATGGGAAGTGGCGAGGGTGACACATTTAAACAACACCCTGATTCAAGCACTTATTCAACTTTCTATCTTTTGAATTGCATAAAAAGCTATTTCCTCAACAACAGCAAAAAAAAAAGAAAAAAAGATGTGTGTAGCAGACATTTATCGAGATAATGGTTGTGCATGATCATCTCATGCATAATGCTGATATAGTACTCCACCAGGAGCCTTGAATGGCTTTTCCAGGCTACTGAGATTTATCTTGCTGCTCAGGCTCATTTTCTTCATCTAGGGCACAAGTCCACATGGGGCCTGCTTTGTGCCATGCAGTCAGGGAAGGTATAGCCTTCATAGCTCTGACTGCAGATAGGCTAATGCTGGTTGCAATACAGCCCCTTCCTCTACATACAATTCAGTCAGGAGCACCTTATGGATCTTTTGCTCTCTAGCTTTTTTTCATTTTAAGCTGTGATTAGTCATCCAACATAATTCAATTATGCTTTTAATTATGTTGCTGGCACTATTGTATTTCTCATTGACTCCTCTGACTGTGTAAAATGATTGTCTGCATCCCAGGTGGCTGCCCTCTGGGGGACCTTTGTGACCAAAACGGTCTCTCCTTTGTTCTATTTCCTTTAGATAGATACATATATTAATGTCTCAAAACTCTTCTGGTTGGACAGTATTTTGAACCCCTTAAAAAAGACAGAACACCAGCTGCAGCAGAATTGCAGATGCTCAGCCAATATACATCTTCAAAGTATGTGCTATTCATTGGGGAATTTGATCCCTCTCTCCTCTATTCATGTTTATTTATAGATTTCTCTAGCATGCTTTGCTCATCTCGTTTTGTGGCTAACAAGCACAGCCAAATGAGAGGTGAAAACATCATAAGCAGCTAGGTGCTGAATTATTCCTGAACACTGCAATATGCCGCTGACATTGCTACAGAGGAAAGGACTGTGGCCCTTCTATTTTAGCTTAAATGGTTTTGAGATCCCTTCTGAAGAACATAAGAGTGGCAATCTTGGTACAAAAAGTGCATTTCTGTTTGAAAAAATTTAGGCGGTTCGAATATACTGTAGTGCTGTAAATGGAGACAGATCCAGAGGTCTAGCTCTAATCTAGAAAGCATCTGTCCCTCTCTTCATCCCACACCTCCAACCCAGTGATGTATCTGTGGCTATTGGGATGGGGGTCTGGGGATATGTCACGACGATGATAGGGTGGTGGAACGGATCACTGCTCCCTGTCTCACTCTCTGTTAAGTGCACTTACTTTTCTGGCCCCATGGTTTGCAGTAGCTGTGGGGTTCACCGATGCACTGGCCCCTTGGTTAACATCTGAGGAAATCACTGGAGCTTCCTGTTGTCTTTAGAACAGTGAGGCCTTCCAGGAATTCTCCTGTTTTCTCAGTTACTAGATCCTTCCCTCTTTGGGTGAAATGTTTTCGACCCGATAATTATCAATCCTTTCACCGTTTGTGCACAGCTGCTATTCGGGTGTTAAACAAACTCTCACTCACTGGGTGAAAACAGTTCATATCTCCTCATGAAAGTATCTTGCTTCATTCCATTTAGTTTAATAGATAACATTTGTGACATTGATTGTGTCTTCAAATGCAAATCATTTTCAGTTTTGAGGTTTGGCCTCAAAAAAAAGAAGTATTTTTTTGTTGTTTTCAATTCATCCTGTACAGTATTTGCTATACTATAATGTACTGTATAATGCATAAAACAATTGTGACTCAATGTCACTATGATGTTTCTCTGAGTGACAAAAGTGAGAAACGTAATAACATCTCCCTTGTCTAAGAGCTCAGTCTATGTTAGTCACCGTTGCGTGCTGTGTATGTTTGGTCTTAGTCACAGCCAGTTTGTCAGTCCTAATCACATTTATCTTATGCACGCATGTATGTAACAACATGCCAATCAGACACCTTCATGGAGTGACTCAGTGTTCTGCGTTATGTGATGTGCTTCCATGGCAGCCGCACTTGAAGCGGCTGACAGAGACATCTCAGGAGAGGTATTCATATGATTATGTAAAACCATTCTTTAATTGGATGAAAATGGTACAAAGCTGTACGGAGAGGAAAGGGGGCAGTATAGTAAGAGATTACAAAAAATATTCCAAGTCAGTACACTTAATTGGTCTTGGACAAACATCATTCAGTTTCTCAGCACGGAGCATTTAGACCTTAATTGTGAAACAATCTCGAAGACTTCTTTCAATGCCCTTGTTCGAAGTCTTTAATACCTAACTTTGATATACTAACATTTATGCGTCCTCGTTGGCCCATGTGAAATTAAGTTTACTCAGCAGCTGGATCGCTGGATAAACTAAATAGTGAGGCACAGATGAGATGGGCTCATTATCTTTCTTGGGTAAATCACAGCTCATGTTGGAAGTTAGAACTTAAATCATTCCGCTTGTTCGTACTGGCCTTAGAGATTTTCTAGTGGAGGGCAATAATAGTGATTACAGTAATTATATGTATCCTTTCTCGAATTAGAGATAATCTTCAATATGAATGAGGTTTTGATGCTGCTGTCTTGTGATATGGTGAATAGCCTACCCAGTGTTTCCCCTAGGATTTATTTCAGAAGCATGGGGTCTTCCTGGGGTCTTCCTGCAGGGGGCGGCCGATGGGCTCTTCCTGGGGCATACTTCTATAACTCTAACAGTGCAGTGGCAGCAACGCACCAAAGCATATAGGGGAAACGCTGGCCTACCTATTATCTGTTTTTCTAACTAACTGAGTAACAGTGTCTCCTTTTGAGATGTACAATACAGTCCTTGCTGGTCCAGCTTTGTTTGCCATAGGTCTTGTTGCATCTGAAAACAGCTCAGCCTCCCTCTCATGTTGTGATAGAACCTCTCTCCTTTCTCCCACCCTTATTAGATTCTTTGCTATTATGCGTCCCTTCAGGGGGAAACGGACGCCTTTAACCACCTTTTCTATCAATTATGCACCAAACAACAGCCCCTTTAACCAATAAGTCATGTCATTTACTCAGGGGTACGTTTAGCCAACGACTTTCATTAGGCTTAGCTATTGTGGAGGTGAAACTGTGATGCATCATTACATTTGGCAGAGAAATCTCGTGTTCATAATTTCACTTCACCTCCGCCAGTGCATAGTGATAACCAGCCACCCTTACCTCTACAGTACACGGCCAAATAGAAGACAGACTTGAATGATAATGCATACCTATGGGTCCCGGCATTAGACTGGGAATGATAGGATGGGATGACTGGGATGGAGCAGAGCAAACCAGACAAACTGGGGAATGTTGCACACATTTCTACCCGGGTATGATCTCAAAGCATGTAATCCAATGTGACACGATTTACAGTGGCAAAATGCCCCCTAAAACTTGAAAGACACCAGGAAATCCACTCTGAGACACACTGTGTCCCACAATTACAGCAGATGAGGAACCATTACTGGCACCAGGAGCATGGTGCTAAGCCAGCACTGGCCGGAAGATTATGTAATCTATAACCAAATGAGATCACTCCCCTGAAGAGTGTGTACTGGGCGACAGTAGGTAGCTGCAGGAGGCTGGTGCTTTGGGCTCCTCACAGAATGTGACTCATAACAATGGTTATGGAATAACAGCTATATTCCTCCCCTTCAAACTAAACATACACAGTTCTGTAGCTATTGAAATGACTGCATGTTTTGTTTTGTAAACATTTGTCAGACGATGAAACAATAGTTTTATATGCCATTTTACTACTATATTAAGAATACCAAAGTTAGTAGCCTATTGGGTTAATCCACAAAAAAATGTAAAGTTTTAAGAAACTGGAGAAGGGTTAGGAATCTTAATCCTGAGAGGAATATCAGTTACCAGTGGTAACAGTGATGTAGGTCAAAGCATTAGGAAAGAAAGCTTTTTACCATTGAAATAATGATAGAATTGGAATTATATAACAATAGGCACCACTTCCAGATCCCAACATTTTTAAAGGCCCATTACATTACTTGTCAGACAATATTATGTACCAGGCATTGTGAATTCAGTTCACAGACTTTGCAAGCATGACACAGGCTCAATGGAAAAACGTCACTCAATCTACTGGCTATGGAACCAGGCTTTCAAAGCTTTGACAATTGAAAACCTTAGAGACGTATCAAATAAAATAAAATGCTATTTGTCACATGTGCCGAATATAACAAGTGTAGACCTTACAGTGAAAAGCTTATTTACAAGCCCTTAACCATCAATGCAGTTTTAAGAAAAATACCAAAAGAAAATTAAGAAATAAAAGTAACAAATAATTCAAGAGCAGCAGTAAAATAACAATAGCAAAGCTATATACAGGGGGTATGCAAATAGTCTGAGTAGTAATTTGCTTAGATGTTCATACCACACATATCTAAGCAAGTCATTCATGTAATGTATAATTTCAAAGGATCTGGAAGTCAAATGGTTCCTGAAATGAAAATGTATTGATCTTGACAGTCAATACCCCATAATGTCAAAGTGGAATTATGTTTCAGAATGTTTACAAATGAATTATAAATAAAAAGCTGAAATGTCTTGAGTCAATAAGTATTCAACCCCGTTGTTTTGGCAAGCCTAAATAAGTTCAGGAGTAAAAATGTACGTAACAAGTCATAATAAGTTGCATGGACTGACTCTGTGTGCAAGGATAGTGTTTAACATGATTTTTTAATGGCTACCTCGTCCAATAATCCAGAGGGCGTGATCAGAGAATTCATGCAATCCGCCTTGAAACTTCCTATGGAGACTGTAAACAAGGTGGCTTTCCACCGAGTACACAGACATGGAGCTCGGTGCAACAAGACCAAGGCTCCTGACCGATCATCGCAAAATTTGAGCACTACCAACAAAAAGAGCTGATCAAAAGCAGGGGATGTGAGCCTAAAGGGACCAAATTGAGTCTCAATTACCAATTTCCAAGGGAGATCAACAAACATCGTAAGAGACTGTATCTGGTACAGAGGCAACAGAGGGAGAAGGGTAAGCGTTTCTTTCTCATTGTGGACAAACTCTTTATAGATGGACAGCTATTCCAAGACAGCTCCATAACACCATGGATGTACTAAAATCTACAGGGACTTACGAAAAAAAAGTATTGGAACTAAAAATTTCTGAACACTATGAAGTGGCTATAAACACACAGGTACTCAATTACATGCTCGCTTACACATACGGACTTATACATACAGTACACACCTGATCTCGCGCTCTTCTCTCACTCTCTCTTTCTCTCTTTTCTCTTCTCTCCCTCTCTCACCTCTCTCTCTATTGTCAAACTGTTTGTGTATAATTTAATATGATTCTTGTTTGTCTCTTTTTTTATGTATTTGTCTACATGTTTATAAACTCAGCAAAAAAATAAATGTCCTCTCACTGTCAACTGCATTTGTTTTCAGCAAACTTAACGTGTAAATATTTGTATGAACATAACAAGATTCAACAACTGAGACATAAACTGAACAAGTTCCACAGACATGTGACTAACAGAAATTGAATAATGTGTCTCTGAACAAAGGGGGGACTCAAAATCAAAGTAACAGTCAGTATCTGGTGTGGCCACCAGCTGCATTAAGTACTGCAGTATATCTCCTCCTCATGGACTGCACCAGATTTGCCAGTTATTGCTGTGAGATATTACCCCACTCTTCCACCAAGGCACCTGCAAGTTCCCAGACATTTCTGGGGGGAATGGCCCTAGCACTCACCCTCCAATCCGACAGGTCCCAGACGTGCTCAATGGGATTGAGATCCAGGCTCTTTGCTGGCCATGGCAGAACACTGACATTCCTGTCTTGCAGGAAATCACGCACAGAACGAGCAGTATAGCTGGTGGCATTTTCATGCTTGAGGGTCATGTCAGGATGAGCCTGCAGGAAGGGTACCACATGAGGGAGGAGGATGTCTTCCCTATAACGCACAGCGTTATGATTGCCTGCAATGACAGCAAACTCAGTCCGATGATGCTGTGACTCACCGCCCCAGACCATGACGGACCCTCCACCTCCAAATCGATCCCGCTCCAGTGTTAAGTTCATTCCTTCGACGATAAACGCGAATCCCGACCATCACCCCTGGTGAGACAAATCCGCGACTCGTCAGTGAAGAGCACTTTTTTGCCAGTCCTGTCTGGTCCAGAGACAGTGGGTTAGTGCCCATAGGTGACGTTGTTGCTGGTGATGTCTGGTGAGGACCTGACTTACAACAGGCCTTTACAAGCCCTCTTGAATTCTAAATATCAGACATTTGAAGCTCTAATATTTACCCTCATAATACCTCTGATGGCAGTAACTTTACAAGCACTAATTATGGTCAATTTAGACTGAGAATAGTATCTAGTTATGGTAAGGGCTGAAATAAGAATAGCCAGTTAGAATTGTAACGGTTTAACAGATTATGAAAGAAGATCAGTTTCTATGTGGCTAAAAGGAATATAACATATAATGTTTACAGGAAACTCTACATCCTTAGATGAAGTTGCGTGGAAAAAGGAATGGGGTGGTGAAATAATTTTCCGTCATGGACAAAGGAACTCAAAAGGTGTGATATTAATTAGTCAGGAATGATTCGCAAGTAAGGTGAATCATTTTGGATATGAACGTGGTCGAAAAAGAGTTTTGGCTCATTAATCTATATGGTCCAAATCAGGATGATCCATACTTCTTCGAAAATATTTATACCAATTTATTGAACTTACAGGCAACAAATGATCAAATCATTATGGTAGGAGACTATAACACAGTGTTAAGTACCTCAATTGACCGTAAAGGAAATCACTCTTCAAACTATCATCACCATGCCCTTAAGGAAATCACAAATATTATGGACACATTAGAAATAGTGGATATTTGGAGACTAAAAAACCCAGACCTAGTGAGATATACATGGAGGAAACTTAATCAAGCTAGTCATCTTGACTACTTTCTTGTCCCTTTCTCTCTTGCATCAAAGGTTCAAAAAGTTTTAATAGGAGACAGAATGCGATCGGATCATAATCTAATGGGCCTTCACATAACTCTTATAGAATTTCCACGTGGTCGGGGATATTGGAAATGTAATCAAAGTTTACTGGAGGACAAAATAATTTATAACTGAATTTTTCCAGTATAAAATAGGTTCTGCAAATCCACTCATTGTTTGGGATACCGTTAAATGTACCTTCAGAGGTCATTCAATATCCATCAATAATAAATAAAAAAAAGCCGTGGCTAAAGAGACAAGACTAACAGGGAAAATACATGAACTAATAGTACAGGTAGATAGCAATAAAAACGATCCTACGTAGATGCAAAATAAGTTAGAGGAAAAAGAACTTGAGGAACTTATTCAAGAACGATCTAATGTAATCTATTGCAAAACAAAGCAAACTGGATGGAATATGGAGAAGAAAAAAAAATCTCCAATACAGGAACACTAACAAAATTAATTTGCAGAAACTCGTTACTGAAAACGGAGTCATTTATGATTCTCTGAATTATATTTTAAAAGAGGAAGCTAAATATTTTAGGCAGGTATATCAAACCTTTTTGATATACTAAAAGCTCCATTGTTAGATTGTTTTAACTACTCCTATAGAAATGGTAGTCTGTCGGGTACTCAGCAGGAAGGTCTGATTTCACTATTATTAAAACAAGACCCAGATGGCAAATATAAAGATCCAGTCTATCTAAAAAAAACTCACAATGTTGTGATGCAAAAATACCTGCAAAATGCGTAACACTCAGAATTAAAAGGGTTTTACCAGGTATTGTTCATCCTGATCAGACAGATTTTTTTACATGGACGATTCATTAGATATAATATAACTACTAGAAATAATTGAACATCATGAAACATCTAAGAAGCCAGGGCTGGTATTTATAGCGGATTTTGAAAAGGCATTTGATGAAGTAAGACTGGATTTTATTTATAAATGCCTGCGTTTTTTTTCAATATCGGTGATTCTCTTATAAAATGGGTAAAAATAATGTATAGCAACCCCAGGTGAAAGATAGTAAATAACGGTTACTACTAAAGTTTTCAATTGTCAAGAGGAGTTAAGCAAGGGTGTCTGCTGTCACCATATCAATTCGTTATGGCCATTGAAATGCAAACTATTAAAATCAGATCCAATAACAATATTAGAGGATTAGAAATCCAAGGCTTAAAAACAAAGGTGTCCATGTATGCCGATGACACAAGTTTTATATTAAGTCCACAAGCTAGATCCCTGCAATGTCTCATTGAAGATCTAGATAACTCTTCTGTACTTTCTGGGAAAAAAAACAAAATTATGATAAGTGTACAATATTACATAATGGATCTTTAAAAAATACAACTTTTACATTACCCTGCAGTTTACCTTTAAATGGGCTGATGGTGAAGTAGACATACTTGGTATTCATATCACAAAATATATAAATAAGCTCTCCACAATTCATTTCAATAGAAAACTTGTAAAAAAAAGATCCTGCAACCATGGAGAGGTAAATAACTGTCTATTTATGGAAAAATTGCCCTTATTCACCCCTTAGTCATATCTCAGTTTACTCACTTACTTATGGTGCTGCATACTTTTGATGATTCATTTTCCAAATTATATGAGCTAAAAATATTTTGCTTTATCTGGGATGCTAAACCAGACAAAATATAGCGTGCCTATCTAAACGCAAAAAAAAGAAAAGTCCCTTTTTCAGGACCCTGTCTTTCAAAGATATTTTCGTAAAAATCCAAATAACTTCACAGATCTTAATTGTAATGGGTTTAAACACTGTTTCCCATGCTTGTCAATGAATCATAAACAATTAATGGACATGCACTTGTGGAACGATCATTAAGACACTAACAGCTTACAGACGGTAGGGAATTAAGGTCACAGTTCTCAGAACTTAGGACACTAAAGAGGCCTTTCTACTGACTCGGAAAAACACCAAAATGAAGATGCCCAGAGTCCCTGCTCATCTGCCTGAACGTGCCTTAGGCATGCTGCAAGGAGGCATGAGGACTGCAGATGTGGCCAGGGCAATAAATTGCAATGTCCGTACTGTGAGAAGCCTAAGACAGCGCTACAGGGAGACATGCCAGACAGCTGATCGTCCTCGCAGTGGCAGACCATGTGTAACAACACCTGCACAGGATTGGTACATCCGAACATCACATCTGCAGGACAGGTACAGGATGGCAACAACAATTGCCGGAGTTACACCAGGAACGCACAATCTCTCCATTAGTGCTCAGATTGTCCGCAATAGGCTGAGAGAGGCTGGACTGAGGGCTTGTAGGCCTGTTGTAAGGCAGGTCCTCACCAGACATCACTGGCAACAACGGTTGTCTATGGGCACAAACCCACCGTCGCTGGACCAGACAGGACTGGCAAAAAGTGCTCTTCACTGACGAGACAAGGTTTTGTCTCACCAGGGGTGATGGTCGGATTCACGTTTATCGTCGAAGGAATTAGCATTACACCGAGGCCTGTACTCCGGAGCGGGATCGATTTGGAGGTGGAGGGTCCGTCATGGTCTGGGGCGGTGTGTCACAGCCTCATCCGACAGAGCTTAGTGTCATTGCAGGCAATCTCAATGCTGTGAGTTACAGGGAAGACATCCCCCTCCCTCATGTGGTACCCTTCCTGCATGCTCATCCAGCCATACTGCTCGGTCTGTGTGTGATTTCCTGCAAGACAGGAATGTCAGTGTTCTGCCATGGCCAGCGAAGAGCCCGATTCTCAATCCCATTGAGCGCGTCTGGGACCTGTTGGATCGGAGGGTGCGGGCTAGGGCCATTCCCCACAGAAATGTCTGGGAACTTGCAGGTGCCTTGGTGGAAGAGTCTCACAGCAATAACTGGCAAATCTGGTGCAGTCCATGAGGAGGAGATGCACTGCAGTACTTAATGCAGCTGGTGGCCACACCAGATACTGACTTTTACTTTTGATTTAGACTCTCCCCTTTGTTCAGGGACACATTATTCAATTTCTGTTAGTCACATGTCTGTGGAACATGTTCAGTTTATGTCTCAGTTGTTGAATCTTGTTATGTTCATACAAATATTTACCCATGTTAAGTTTGCTGAAAATAAACAGAGTTGACAGTGAGAAGACGTTTCTTTTTTTGCTGAGTTTATATAATGAATATGACTTGGGTGGGTTGAGATTATTAAATATAAAAGCACTAAACCTCTCTCTAATAGCTTCACTTATTCAAACGTTTACTTGATCCCTAAATGGTTCTCAAGTAGATTGCTAAGAAAAGCTCATCTTTTGTTTAAAATTGGCCTTTTTGCCTTTGTGTAGATTGTCATGTTTCATTTTCAATTAATGGAGAATGATAGTTTGAATAAAGTATCTTTCATTTTCAAACAACCATTGCAGAGCTGGCTACAATTTCACATTCATCCCCCTGAAAAGATATAACAAATATTATAGATGAACTCAAATGTTCTGGTTGATAAAATACCTTTATTTATGGGAAATATGTTTGAAAAAAAAATGTGCATATATGTGCATATATACACACAGTCTCATTCAAATACACATGGAATAGTGCCAGACATGCACTCAAACATATACAGTTGGCATTGCTGTTATGATTTTAGTTGTCCTTGATGTCCTTTGTGTTTTTGTTGTTTTTGTTGTTTTTTGCGTTGTTTGCTATTTTTCGTTTGTCTTTTTATTTTTTCTCTTTAGTTAAATTTCTTGGTTGTTGGTGCATTTGGGGTTCTTGGGGGTGGGGAATGGAATTGTATATATTTTTTCTTCTTGGAGGGTACTGTTGGAGGGGTCTCGGATGGTTGAGGGACAGCTATTGGGGAACTGTGGTGGGATCTTGGAGGGTTCGGGTTCACGTTTTTTAGTCTGGTGGGAGATCTGTCAATGTGCCCTTGAGAAGGGCATTGACCCTGGATGCTTCTGTGTGTCGCTCTGAATGGGAATCTGTTGGATGACTGGTGTGGTGTAGTTGTTGAGCGGCTTCACTGCAAGTATATTGTCTGTTTCGGATATTCAATAAAAATACAAAATAAAATAAATACAATTTAAAGAGTACTTGCAGGTGCCTTGGTGGAAGAGTCTCACAGCAATAACTGGCATAAATTCTCAGTCTGGCCTTCATATCATGGACACCTAATCATCCCCAACTTCCAATTGGCTCCCCCGTTGTCACGGCCGTCCTCCTCCTCCTGAAGAGGAGAGACGAGATGGATCTGAGGACCAATACGCGGCGTGGTAAGTGTCCATGGTAAATCTTTAATCAAGAAAGACTGAACACTATACAGACGAGTAAAAAAAACAATAAACCAAATTCAACCGTGAAGCTACAAAATGAGACCTGTGCTGAAACAAGCCATCAACATAGACAATCACCCCCAAACAAACAGTGCAACCCAGGCTACCTAAGTATGATTCTCAATCAGAGACAACTAATGACACCTGCCTCTGATTGAGAACCATACTAGGCCGAAAACATAGAAATGCCCCAAAACATAGAAAAACAAACATAGACTGCCCACCCAACTCACGCCCTGACCATACTAAATAAATACAAAACAACGGAAATAAAGGTCAGAACGTGACAGTACCCCCCCCCCCCAAAGGTGCGGACTCCGGCCGCAAAACCTTGACCTATAGGGGAGGGTCTGGGTGGGCGTCTGTCCGCGGTGGCGGCTCTGGCGCGGGACGCGGACCCCACCTCATCATTGTCTTAGTCCGCCTTATTGTCCGCCTCCGTGGCTTTCTCAGCATGACCACCCCTCTCAATGACCCCACTGGACAGAGGGGCAGCTCGGGACAGAGGGACAGCTGCTCGGGACAGAGAGACAGCTGCTCGGGACAGAGAGACAGCTGCTCGGGACAGAGAGACAGCTGCTCTGGGCAGAGGGGCTCCGGCAGAGGCGCCGGACAGGCGGGAGGCTCCGGCAGAGGCGCCGGACAGGCGGGAGGCTCCGGCAGAGGCGCCGGACAGGCGGGAGGCTCCGGCAGAGGCGCCGGACAGGCGGGAGGCTCCGGCAGAGGCGCCGGACAGGCGGGAGGCGCCGGACAGGCGGGAGGCTCCGGCAGAGGCGCCGGACAGGCGGGAGGCTCCGGCAGAGGCGCCGGACAGGCGGGAGGCTCCGGCAGAGGCGCCGGACAGGCGGGAGGCTCCGGCAGAGGCGCCGGACAGGCGGGAGGCTCCGGCAGAGGCGCCGGACAGGCGGGAGACTCCGGCAGAGGCGCCAGACAGGCGGGAGACTCCGGCAGCGGCGCCGGACAGACAGGACCACCTGCAGGGAGGAGACAGAGAGACAGCCTGGTGCGTGGGGCTGCCACAGGAACCACCAGGCTGGGAAGACCTTCAGGAGGCTTGGGGTTAAGAGGAGACACCTGAAAGACCGGGCTGTGGGGGAGCACTGGAGCTCTGGTGCGCAACCTTGGCACCACTTCCCCAGGCTGGATAACCACTCTAGCCCGGACCGTCCAGAGTGCAGGCACAGGTTGAACCGGGCTGTGGGTAAGCACGGGAGATCTAGTGCTTACTACACGCACCTCTCCCTTCGGCTCCATTCCCACATTCGCCCGGCACGAGCGGAGCGCGGGCAGAGGACGTACTGCACCCTCCCAGCGCCCCGGAGACACAGCACGCAGAGCCGGCGCAGGATACCCTGGGCCAAAACTGCGTACCGGCGACCAGACCCGCTGAGCAGGCACCATACGCCCTGGCTCGATGCCCGCACTCGCATGACACTCTCGGGGGGCTGTCCCATAGCGCACCGGGCTATGGGCACGTACTGGCGACACCGTGCGCTTAACCGCATAACACGGTGCCTGCCCAGTATCTCGCTGCTTATAATAAGCACGAGGAGTGAGCGCAGGTCTGCTACCTGGCTTAGCTCCACCCCTCGTGTGCCCCCCCCCAAAACATTTTTGGGGCTGTCTCTCGTACCTGTCGCACTGCCGTGCTGCCTCCTCATATCGCCGCCGCTCAGCTTTCGCTGCCTCCAGCTCTGCTTTGGGGCGGCGATATTCCCCAGCCTGTGCCCAGGGTCCCTCTCCGTTCAGTATCTCCTCCCATGTCCAGGAGTCCTGTGATACCAGCTGCTGTTGTTGCTGCTGCTGCTGCTGCTGTCGTCGCTGTCTTTTACCACGCCGCTTGGTCCTTGGTTGGTGGGTGATTCTGTCACGGTGTTTGTTGTCACGGGATAGGCTGTATAGGTTTTCACGTTCCGTTTGTTGTTTTGTAGATTTGAGTTATTTCATGTATCGTTCAGTTTTCCATTAAAGAACATGAATAACCACCACGCTGCTTTTTGGTCCGCTTCTCCTCCTACAGACGAACGTCGTTACACCCGTCCTCTCCCCTGTAACTATTCTCCAGGTTGTTGCTGTAAATGAGAGTGTGTTCTCAGTAAACTTACCTGGTAAAATAACAGATAAATAAAACTGTGTTAGCTACATTCAGTGTAGCCAAAGACTACATGGTCCCCTAGGAAACACTTATCAACACTTTGGTTCTTACCCTGTCACAATAACTCATCCCTGGCATTTGTGTTCTTTGTCATGTCAAACAACACTGTATTCAAAGTGCCCACTATTATATTCTAATGGAATAATTAGAATTATCATTATATTTGCATGATTCCAACATTTCAGCCAAGTGTTTTTCTCTAAATCGCAAGTCAAATCAGAATTTGATAAAAAAATAAGGCCTAACTTGTTTGCCCATGTCATGTAGCCCTACGTGGCAGTGTGGAAATGAGCTCGAATGAGTGCAGGACATGCAGAAATGGATGAAAATACATATTATAATATTTTGTTAAATTTGAATTGAATGGTATAAAACAATCAGAATTGAGAAAGACTCATTGAAATCACGTAGAATGTATGTGTTCCCACCCTAGGGTCACACACTACTCATGAAGCAAATGTATTACTTGTATTATTAAAAAACATAAAATACCGTAATATACTGTCACAGCATCCATTCCCCCCAAAAATACAGTGATATGATATTTGGTCCATATCGCCCAGCGCTATATGTACCCCACAAATACAATCTGTAAGGTCCCTTAGTCAAGGCAGGAATCTCAAACACAGATTCAAGCACAAAGACCAGGGATGTTTTCCAATGCCTCACAAAAAATGGCAGCTATTGGTACAGCTTTGGGTATACTTGTAATCGTTAAGGACGGGGGAGTTTTTCAGGATAAAAAATAAACAGAATGGAGTTAAGTACGGGCAATATCCTAGAATGAAAACCTGGTTCAGTCTGCTTTCCACCAGACACTGGGAGACAAATCCACCTTTCAGCAGGACAACCTAAAACAGAAGGCCAAATCTACACTGGAGTTACTTACCAAGAAGACAGTGAATGTTCCTGAGTGGTCGAGTTACAATTTTGACTTAAATCTACATGCAAATCTACAGCAAGACCTGAAAATGGTTGTCTAGCAATGATCAACAACCAATTTGACAGAGGTTGAAGAATTTTGAAAAGAATAATGGGCAAATATTGCACCATCCAGGTGTGGAAAGCTCAAAGAGACTTACCCAGAAAAACTCACAGCTGTGTTCACTTCCAAAGGTGTTTCTACAAAGTATTGACTCAGGGGTGTGAATATATATTTCTGTATTTAATTTTTCAATACATTTGCAAACACTTCTAAAATCATTTTTTCGCTTTGTCATTATGGGATATTGTGTGTAGATGGGTGAGAACCCATTGAATCAATTTTGAATTCAGGCTGTAACACAACAAAATGTGCAATAAGTCAAGGGGTATGAATACTTTCTGAAAGCACTGTAAGCTTTTCTCATTGTATGGGCGTTGTGCTGCACAGTAGGCTATATATTAGTATACTGCTAAATGTATTTAGGTTGTCTGCCAGTTCCTATTAATAGGAAAGTAGCTTTTGAGGTCAATTATTTCCAACCCGCCTCTTTCCTCCGATGTAGCAGATTTGTGCTTGTTGCTCAGGTTGACAGGAAATTTACTATGATGGTTTGGTAATGAAAAAACAAGCTCACTTAGCAATTCTTTGTCACTATTCCATAACATTGTCCAATATGTAGTTCCATAGAATAGGTACTGTTGGGAACCTGTGAGTCATTGCAGCTGAATAATATTCAAACTTCTTCCATGTTTGATATGTAGTATCTTCCTAAGAGTTTGTCTGGACCAGGTTTTATGGTGAACATTTGACATTGTCACAGATGATGGAATAGTGATCACTGGCTTTCCATCTATACCTGGTATTGAAATGTGTACAACTGAGCAAGAGGACAAGTACATTAGAGTGTCTAGTTTGAGAAGCAGACGCCTCACAAGTCCTCAACTGGCAGCTTCATTAAATAGCAACCGCAAAACACCAGTCTCAACGTCAACAGTGATGAGGCTACTCCAGGATGCCGGCCTTCTAGGTAGAGTTGCAAAGAAAAAGCCATATCTCAGACTGGCCAATAAAAATAAAAGATTAAGTTGAGCAAAAGAACACAGACACTGGACAGAGGAACTCTGCCTAGAAGTCCAGCATCCTGGAGTCGCCTCTTCACTGTTGACCTTGAGACTGGTGTTTTGCGGGTACTATTTCATGAAGCTGCCAGTTGAGGACTTGTGAGGCACTTGTTTCTCAAACTAGACACTCTAATACTCTAGTACTTGTCCTCTTGCTCAGTTGTGCACCAGGGCCTCCCACTCCTCTTTCTATTCTGGTTAGAGAGAGTTTGCGCTGTTCTGTGAAGGGAGTGGTACACAGAGTTGTATGAGATCTTCAGTTTCTTGGCAATTTCTCTCATGGAATAGCCTTCATTTCTCAGAACAAGAATAGACTGATGAGTTTCAGAAGAAAGTTCTTTGTTTCTGGCCATTTTGAGCCTGTAATTGAACCCATAAATGCTGATGCTACAGATACTCAATTAATCTAAAGAAGGCCAGTTGTATTACTTCTTTAATCAGGACAACAGTTTTCAGCTGTGCTAACATAATTGCAAAAGGGTTTTCTAATGATCAATTAGCCTTTTAAAATGATCAACTTGGATTAGCTAATTTAACGTGCCATTGGAGTGATGGTTGCTGTTAATGGGCCTCTGTACGTTTATGTAGATATTCCATAAAAAATCAGCCGGTTGCAGCTACAATAGTAATTTACAGTATTAACAATGTCTACACTGTATTTCTGATCAATTTGATGTTATTTTAATGGACCAAAAATGTGCTTTTCTTTCAAAAACAAGGACATTTCTAAGTGACTCCAAACTTTTGAACAGTTAGTGTATATATATATTTTTTATGCACTCTATGTCCTTATTTACCCCCAATGTGTCAACAGCTGTATTTTCCATTACATTTAGGCATCACGCAGTCATCAAAAGGCATACAGTATAATTAATAAAATAATTAATCAACCGTTGCCTAACGGCTGAAATCATATGCATGTGTTGTCTCGTGAGTGGATTTCATTTACATTGCTTTCAGAGTTCTTTTTATTTATTTTTACTTCAAGCCTTCTAAAACTGTGAAAGAACACGAATAGTGAAGCTTTTGTAATACTGTAATCATGTATTGATGTTGAATGCTTGTAATATTTGGCTCAAAATATCTTATTTTACTTATTTGTTTAATTACTTTCCCCTCAGATCAAAGATTCACGTATTCAGGGGAGAACATTCCATTCACAAGCAATTGGATGAGAGTCTTATTTGCCCTTGGCAACGGAAGATGATGTTACTATGGAAACAACTTGTGCTGCTATCAATCATTGGTTGCCTTGCAGGTAAGATGTTTTACTACACATTTTATTCAGGAAGAGGTATTTACTATTATAATTCGACAAGCTCCAATATGATTTTTCATTCGAAGGATGATTTATGTTTACATTAACATTGTGCAAGTAACAATGTTACTAGGCCTAATTGCTCTCTTTGTTACAAATGAGAAACTGCTCAGCAAACCAAAATTGGTTCTGTGAAAGTTCCCAGAACATTTGTTAGGTCGTGGCAAAAGTTCTCATAACTCAAAAACTGTCCAGTTGTGGTGATGATTGTAGAATGTTTGTATAAAAATCAAAATTAAATTGCATTTGTCATACGCCGAATACAACAGGTGTAGTAGACCTTACGGTGAAATGTTTGCTCACAAGCCCTTAACCAACAATGCAGTTCAAGAACTAGAGTTAAGAAAGTATTTGCTAAATAAACTAAAGTAAAAAATAGTAACACAATAAAATAACAAGAACAAGGCTATATTCAGGGGGTACTGGTACCGAGTCAATGTGCGGGGGTACAGGTTAGTCGAGGTAATATGTACAGGTAGGTAAGTGTAAAGGGACTATGCATAGATAATAAACAGTGAGTAGCAGCAGAGGTCAACGTAAATAGTCCGGGTGTCCATTTGATTAATTGTTCAGCAGTCTTAGGTTTGGGGGTAGAAGCGGCTAAGGAGCCTTTTGGACCTATAAAACATTTGCCTGGTGTTCCAAGAACGTTACTAAAACACATTTAATCTGTTCTTTAAAGTTTCCCAGAATGTTTCATTAGTTTGTGGGTAAAGTCTGGTGAGAACAATGTAGGGACATCACAAAAGATGTTCCCAAAACACAAAAACTGTCCAGTTGCGTGGATGATTGTACAATGTTTTTTAAGTGTACAAAAACATTCAACTGACAAGAATGTTCCCAGAAAACGGATTATCTGTTCTTTTAAAGGTTCCCAGAATTTCTAATTAGGTTGTGGGAACAGTCTGGTGGGAAAATTGTGAGAACATCACATAATATATGTTCCCAAAACACAAAAACTGTCCAGTTGCATGGATGTTTATCAATGTTTATTTTAGCGTGCAAAACATTTTTTACCTTATATTACAAGAAAGTTCCCAGAACACATACAGTTTGTTCATTAAAGGTTCACAGAATGTTTCAATAGGTTGTGGGAACCTTCTGTTGGGAACATTGTGGGGACATCACAAAATATCTGTTCCCAAACAGGGGTGGCGGCCTAGCCTAGTGGTCAGAGTGTTGGGCTAGCAACTGGAATGGTTGCAAGATCAAATCCCTGAGCTGACAAAGTAAAAATCTGTTGTTCTGCCCCTGAACAAGGCAGTTAACCCACTGTTCCTAGGCCGTCATTGAAAATAAGAATTTGTTCTTAACTGACTTGCCTAGTTAAATAAAGGTTTAAAAAAAACACAGACTGTCCACTTGCACAGGTGATTTTTTTATACAACTGGTGGGTCTAATCCTGAATATTCATTCGTTAAAACTGCATTCCAGGCGGTGTCTATTCCACAAGCTAAATCTCTGACGTAAAATGCCTATTTACTCAGTTCCATCTGACTGCACAATCCACTATCTCATCAAACCCAGCCAGGCACTTTACAAACTTGATCTCCACTATAAAAAGCATCTAGATATTAACTCACATTTCTTTTAGACTAACATTTAGTTGTGAACAGCAGAGATTTGTATAAACCTTGCTGTCTGTCTCTCCGACATTTGCAACATTGTTTCAATATTCAAATTCAATCTCCTGCTGTCCCATAGTAATGAACGTGTCAGGAGTCGGGACGCGACGTTTCTCAG
Organism: Oncorhynchus mykiss; assembly: GCF_013265735.2. Classification (NCBI taxonomy): domain Eukaryota; kingdom Metazoa; phylum Chordata; class Actinopteri; order Salmoniformes; family Salmonidae; genus Oncorhynchus; species Oncorhynchus mykiss. Next base: position 45,438,982 of record NC_048571.1, read on the forward strand.
CCAGTCGAAATCATGAATCAGCTGGCATCAGTTCTATGGATATATACAAATAAATGTTAATTGAAAAAAGGTAAAACCAAACAAAGTGCAGCTAGTTTGCAGTATTTCCAGCTTCTGTTTGAAAAGATTGTTAGATGTGTTGTTGGCTAGCTCCTCTGAACAACAGTGTCCTGACGAGAGAGCACATTTTCTATGCCAGGTCGAAATCGTGCCTCATTAGCTCATTGTTATGGATGTGTCCAAATAAATGTCACTAGAAAAAAAACCTTAAACAAATGCAAATGCCGCTGCAGTTGTTATTCTGGCTGCACTGTTTGACGTGACTGTAGGTTAGCGGTAGTTGGCTAGCTAGCAAGTAAAGGATAAGAACGTTGCCAGCTAGTATTGCAATGGAACATTTAGAACCAACGACTGGGTCGAGTCCATAGATGTAGAACAAAAAGACAGAACGACTAGGTCGCTTCTCTGGCAACCGAACAGAAAGAACGAGTGACCAGCCAGCTTGTGTTGCAACCCTAGATTTGTGTCGGGACTATATCTTGTGGAAGGATGAAATAGTATGAATAAATATGTTAGTAACCCATTGTATAAAAGTGATAATATTTTAGGGTGCAAAACATTCACCCGATATTACAAAAACGTTCCCAGAACACATTTCGTATGTTCTTTAACTGCTCACAGAATGTTTCATTAGGTTGTGGTAACTTTGTGGGGCAATAACAACAGATTTGTTCCCAAAACACAAAAACTGTCTGGTTGTGCTGACATTCAGATAATGTTTGTATCAGGGTGCAGAAAACCTTCCTTTAATGTTGCAAGAATGTTGACAGAACAGCCTTCCTGAGGTCTTTAAAGGTTCCCAGAACATGTAATTAGGTTGTGGGGAAAGTGTGGGTACATTACAAGAGAGAGGTTTCCAAAACACAAAATATGCTCAGTTGTGATGACACTCATACAATGTTTAAGTTAGGTTGTGCAGGAAAATTTTGTAAGCATTCAATAAGACCATTTTTATGATGTTCATAACATGTTTGTTTTAGGTTTAGCTTAATATTCCAGGGCCTCCCGAGTGGCACAGCGGTCTAAGGCTAGCTACGTCACTCCAGATCCTGGTTTGATCCCAGGCTGTGTCGCAGCCAGCTACGACTGGGAGACCCTTGAGGCTGCGCACAATTGGCCCAGCGTCTTCCGGGTTAAGGGAGGGTTTGGCCAGCCGGGTTGTCCATGTCCCTTCGCGCTCTAGCATCTCCTGTGGCAGGCTGTGCGCAATGCACGCTGACACGGTCGCCAGGTGTACGTTGTTTCCTCCTACACATTGGTGCGGTTGACTTCCGGGTTAAGCGAGCATTACGTCAAGAAGCATTGCAGCTTGGCGGGGTCGTATTTCGGAGGACGCATGGCTTTCGACCTTCACCTATTCCGAGTCCGTACGGGAGATGCAGCTATCGGACGAGACTGTAACTACCAATTGGATATCATGAAATTGGGGAGGGGACGTAATATTCCATTGATATTCACGCAATATACACAGAATATTACAAGTACACTTAGAAAATGTTACGTTTAAGTTTTACCTAATATTACCACAACATGCAAATTAAAGCATAAAAAAGCAGATTGGAATACATCCCCATTATGTTTCTCTGTTTCTCTACAGATTTAATGGTCATTTGCATTTGAAGACTATATTGTAGAGACACATGGCATTTTAATTTCATTCATAGGACATTTGGACAGCATTTAATCATCCAAACACAACCATATTTTTTACACTTCATATGTTGACAATATATAGCCATGGCAGTATGGTCGCACAGGAGTTCCATGCTTCCTTTTCTGCTTTCTTAGATATAACTAACCCAGTGGAATACTGGTAACTTGGTTATTCACCATCATACTCTTTATATGCTGCGTACCCCTAGGCCCATATATAGACTATGAGTACTGATCTAGGTTCGCTTTTGCTTTTCAGATCATGAAAAATAAGACAGGAGGACCATATCAAGAACTTCAAAATAGGAATTATATCGGGTGCGTTTTTAAAAACTTGAACAGTCAATTTTTACACAATGTTTTAACAATTTTTTTTTTACAGTTAGTCTAAATTCTACATGTCTTTCTAGATTTATAAATCTGGATGAAAGAAAGACATCCTCTCTTTTAGTAGAGTATACCTGAGCCTTAATTTCACATTTTCTTTTGTCCCCACAACGATCTTACAAAACTGCTCCCACAAACTAATAAAAATGTGTTTTAGGAACATTCTTGCAACATCAGACAAATCTTTTATATACAGGTATGTTATGAGACCATTTGCTGTGAGCTAACGATGGTTCCGGGAACTTTCACAGAACCATTTTTGGTTAGCTGGGAAAACATTACTGGTACATTGTGTTATTACATTACCTGGAAACCTAATGAGAACTTTGGGGTAATGTTCTGTGGTTGTTGTTACAGATGTTCTGCACAACAGTTGAATGAATGTTAGGAGAACATTCCAAGGATATTTAATTTTAAAAATATATATATTAATTCAAATATTTGGTTCTGAAAAACATTCTCTTAATGTTGTCATCCTAGTGTTAGATACAACCCTAACTATAACTTAATGAGAATCTTAGCTAATGTTCTGGGAATGTTCCCAGTTTGCTGGGTGGTATACCTTTTAGGCAACAGTACTGCAATACCTCTCAATAGAGCACTAGTTTGAAGTCGACAGTATTACACTGATGTGTGTGCGCTATGTTGTCTCTTTTGTCTCATATGGAAATGTAGGAAATCTAATGCTTAGAGTGTTCCCTACATCATTTTGAAGTGCTTTGGATATTCTCTAGATTCTGCTTGACGTTATGAACTGAAATGAACCATACTGTGCACTGACTACACAATTCTACAGAATCTGTATTGCATTACATTGCATTAGCCTAGATCTAATCTTCTCTTTTGCTGTTGATAAGAAAGTGATAGAGACACCCACACATTATTTGCAAGCAACCGTATTATATTTCATAGTGACAAGGTTAAATGGATTAAAATGCAGTTTTTCATATACGGTAGGCTACTGTTGCCCTTCAGCCATCCCTTGAGCAGCCTACTGCATTTGCACCTCCAGGGACATCTGCGATTCCATTCCTATTCCTGTGTATGACATGTCAGAGATCATTATCAGGATCCTTGGGGTGGAACTGCGCCTGCATTTTAGAACAAACCTCTTGCTACACTGGCTCGTTATGCCCTTGTGGTCACCTGGGATTGGGACAGAAATCCATTCTCTCTCTCTTCTCTCTCTCTCTCTCTCTCTTTCTCTCTCTCGTAAGACAAAAACAGCAAAGCAGACTTTGAATGTACATATAATGCAGTATACAATAGGTGTATGCTTTTAAGGGGCTCAACAAGTATTCAAAACAGTTTTGAACAGTCCATGGAGATTTATTTTATGTGTTAGTGCTATCTTACTGTTGAGGAATTTGTTTTCTCTATTTCTGACACACTGTAAAGTTGGAATGTTTTTACCTTTTATTTTCACTACGAACTTGATTTCAGAAATCATGTCAAATTATTGCCTGACAGATTGTGGTGAGATGTATGTACATCGATGTGCATACAGTATGTACAAAGACATAAAGCCATAGTTTGAATCTAAGTTTAAGGACTTTGAATCATAGTTTGTGGAATCCACAGCCTACTGGATTGGAAGATGGCAGATCGCAGGTTAACACTTACTTAATGACCTTTCTTTATTAAAACAAATCTAAAACCATGTTTGAACAATACCCTAATAAAATATCATGATTTAAGAGGATTGAAATTTGTTTCAAAGTTTGGCAACTTTGTATAATACTATACATTAATATTAGTGGAACGTTGCAGCAATGTTTTAAGAACTACTTCCATTATTGTTAAAGTATGTTTTTAGAACATTATTGGAACGTCATGTCATAACATTACAATATAACTTTATAAGAGTCTCACATAAATGTTTGTTGTTTGCTATACACCATATATACAAAAGTATGTGGACACCCCTTCAAATTAGTGGATTTAGCTTTTCCAGCCACACCTGTTGCTGACAGGTGCATAAAATCAAGCACACAGCCATGCAATCTCCAAAGACAAACATTGGCAGTAGAATGGCCTTACTGTCTTCAGTCACTTTCAACGTGGCACCATCATAGGATACTACCTTTCCAACAAGTCAGTTCATGAAATTTCTGCCCTGCTAGAGCTTCCACGGTCGACTGTAAGTGCTGTTATTATGAAGTGGAAACATCTAGGAGCAACAACAGCTCAGCCGCGAAGTGGTAGACCACACAAGCTCACAGAACAGGCCCGCCGAGTGCTGTAGCGCGTAAAAATCATCTGTCGGTTGCAACACTCACTACCGAGTTCCAAACTCCCTCTGGAAGCAGCGTCAGCACAATAACTGTTTGTCGGGAGCTTCATGAAATGGGTTTCCATGGCCGAGCAGCCGCACAAAAGCTTAAGATCACCATGTGCAATGCCAAGAGTCGGCTGGAGGGGTGTAAAGCTCGCCACAGTTGGAAAAGCACGCTTCACCATCTGGCAGTCGAACCAACAAATTTGGGTTGGGCGGATGCCAGGAGAAGCTACCTGCTCGAATGCAAAGTGCCACTGTAAAGTTTGGTGGAGGAGGAATAATGGTCAGGGGCTGTTTTGCATGGTTTGAGCTAGGCCCCTTAGTTTCAGTGAAGGGAAATCTTAACGCTACAGCAATGACATTCTAGACGATTCTGTGCTTTCAACTTTGTGGCAACAGTTTGGGGAAGGCTCTTTCCTGTTTCAGCATGACAATGCCCCCGTGGACAAAGCGAGGTCCACACAGAAATGGTTTGTTGAGATTGTTGGGGAAGAACTTGACTGGCCTGCACAGAGCCCTGACCTCAACCCCGTTGAACACATTTGGGATGAATTGGAAAACCGACTGAGAGCCAAGCCTAATCGTTCATCATCAGCACCCGACAACATTAATTCTCTTGTGGCAGCATGTTACCGCAGCAATGATCCAAAATCTAATGGAAAGCCTTTCCAGAAGAGTGGCCAGAAGAGTGGAGGCTGTTATAGCAGCAAAGGGGGGACCAACTCATGCCCATGATTTTGGAATAAGATGTTCGACGAGCAGGTGTTCACATACGTTGGTCATGTAGTGTAGGTATTAGTGCATTGGTATCAACATTAGCTGAATTTGATTTATTTTTACTATTTTCTACATTGTAGAATAATAGTGAAGACATCAAAACTATGAAACAACACATATGAAATCATGTAGTAACCAAATAACTGTTAAACAAATCAAAATCTATTTTATATTTGAGATTCTTCAAATAGCCCCCCTTTGCCTTGATGACAGCTTTGCACACTCTTGGCATTCTCTCAACCAGCTTCACCTGGAATGCTTTTCCAACAGTCTTGAAGGAGTTCCCACATATGCTGAACACTTGTTGGCTGATTTTCGTGCACTCTGCGGTCCGACTCATCCTAAACCATCTCAATTTGGTTGAGGTCAGGGGATTGTGGAGGCCGGATCATCTGATGCAGCACTCCATCACTCTCCTTCTTGGTATATTAGGTCATTGTCCTGTTGAAAAACAAATGATAGTCCCACTAAGCCCAAACCAGATGGGATGGCGTATCACTGCAGAATGCTGTGGTAGTCATGCTGGTTTAGTGTGCCTTGAATTCCAAATAAATCACACACAGTGTCACCAGCAAAGCACCCCCATACCATAACACCTCCTCCTCCATGCTTTACGGTGGGAAATACACATGCGGAGATCATCCGTTCACCCACACCGCATCTCACAAAGACACAGAGGTTGGAACCAAATATTTCCAATTTAGACTCCAGACCAAAAGACACATTTCCATCAGTTTAATGTCCATTGCTCATGTTTCTTGGCCCTAGCAAGTCTCTTCTTATTATTGGTGTACTTTACTAGTGGTTTCTTTGCAACAATTCGACCAAGAAGGATTGCTTCACACGGTCTCCTCTGAACAGTTGATGTTGAGATGTGTCTGTTACTTGAACTATGTGAAGCACTTATTTTGGGCTGCAATTTCTGAGGCTGGTAATGCTAATGAACTTATCCCCTGCAGCATTCCTGTGGGAGTCCTCATGAGAGCCAGTTTCATCATAGTGTTTGATGGTTTTTGCGACTGCACTTGAAGAAATGTAAAATGTTTATTACATTTTTCCAGATTGACTGACCTTCATGTCTTAAAGTAATGATGGACTGTCGTTTCTCTTTGCTTATTTGAGCTGTTCTTGACATAATATGGACGTGGTATTTTACCAAAAAGGGCTATCTTCTGTACACCTCCCCTACCTTGTCACAACACAACTGATTGACTCAAATGCATTGAGGAGGAAATAAATTCCACAAATTAACTTTTATCAAGACACCTGCTAATTGAAATGCATTCCAGGTGACTACCTCGTGAAGCTAGTTGAGAGAATGCTAAGAGTGTGCAAAGCTGTCATCAAGGCAAAGGGTGGCAATTTAAAGAATCTCAAATATAAAATATATTTTGATTTGATAAACACCTTTTTGGTTACTACATGATTCCATATCTGTTATTTCATAGTTTTGTTATCTTCACTATTATTCTACAATGTGGAAAATAGTACAAATAAAGAAGAACTTTAATGAATAGGTGTTCTAAAACTTTTGACCAGTAGTGCATATGAGAGTTACGCAGAAATGTTCCCTGCATGTTGTTTTGAATGTTTTGGATGATGTCTCCATGAACATTAAAATAACGTTCCTGTACTGTTTTCTCAGAACCAATTTAATTGAATCCAGACATAATTGCTGAAATATATTGAGGGAATATTTTTGGAACATCATTATGTCATAACTTCACACTGGAACTTTATTAGACCATTGTAGGAATATTCCCTGCTTGTTTTTATGAGTGTTTTGAATATAACATACATATCCATCAACATTAGCAGAACGTTCCTGTAATGTTTCGTCCTAGCCACTTCAATTGACCCGTCGCGATGTCCCACCCATAAGTTTTGGCAACCAATCGCAGTGCTCCAATGGATAGCAATTGTCGTCGAGTCCGACAGCTCTGACAAGCTAATTTTAAATCGTCTGAAGGCAAATGAGGGCTATGGCAAAAATATTTTCTTTAAAAAATACATGTTTAAATGGATGAATAATTGAACAATGCACCAGGAGTAATTATTAATGTGATTCCTGAGATGCATTTTTTTTTTATTCCGAAATTATACTTTTGTTACATTGTTTGCCAGCTCAGCTGGTTAGCTGTCTCTCCGCCTCTGACCACCAAATGTAGCTAGCTAGCCACTTATTATAGTTTGTTTTCTCAAAATGTATGTTAGCTAGCTAAGTTAGGAATGTTATTAATACAACTCCCATCTGCTGTCGACATCAGGATACGTTTTTTGTGCAATAGTTCCAAAAGTGGTTATAGCTTTGACTGCATGCTAACAATGAATTCAGAGACATTCAATGGCTAGCTACACTACAAACATAATTTGACCAGGTTCCCATGAAGCAATTGTAATGACAGTCCACCACAACATACCCAAGAGTTTCCTGATTTAGCAACGGGTGATTGATCTGTGTTCAATTTCATTTTTTATTAGAAACAGTTATGAGGTTATTGTGAGGGGATTTCGCCAATGGTTGAATGGGGAATTGGTCTTCCTGGAAAAATGTTGTCCAGGTTTGCAACAGCAACCAAGGGGGGCTGGGCATAGCAAAGGGTCAATTGATTTTGTTGCGGCAGTATGTTCTAAGAACATTACTGGAACATTGTGTTATTACCTTAACCTTAAGATAATGTTCTGTGGTAGTTTTTACAGATTTTGTGAACAATATTTTTGTGAATGTTAGCAGAACATTCCAATAATATTTTCGTTTGGAAAATGTTTTTTTTTTGTGATCAAAAATTGTTGTCTCAAACCCTAACAAGAACTTAATAGGTATATGTTAGCTAATGTCCTGTGAATGTTCCTGGTTTGCTGGATTCACACAGGTGCAATCATGTGACTAACGTTTCAACATCACCATGATTTTTGCAGTGCTCAGATTTGTGCCAACATTGAATAGTTAGGCCAACATTTAAGTTTTTCATGGATAAGCTATTATAATTATTTGGGTTAGTAGCACACTATTTAATCAAATAATGGTTTCCTTATGTCTATTCCAAATCAAATACTTGAATGGCCCTGTCTCAGTTGTACCGTGTATTACCATGTTGCAATCATAGACATGATTTAAAAAAATGCAAAATTGTCACCAGTTTTTGTCAGGATTCACAAGTTTTCACTGTCTACCTGTTTGTTCAGACTAATTTATTAATTCCGTGTTAGATGACTGAAATGTCACACATTGACAAATGTCAATTGTTAAAGGCCTGAGTATTACAGCCTGTGTTGCTTTTGTTCTCCAGCTCATGCACAAGATGTCCTGTTCCAAGGGCCAAGATGGAGGACAGAGCCCAGTGACCTCATTCTCCCCATCAACTTCCCTGAGCAGGAAGCTACCATTAGATGTGAGGCAGAGGGGAACCCCACCCCACAGTACAGGTAGAGGATTCCACCAATCTACACAATAATTCCACAATTCAGTGTGGAACTGCCATTAGCTACCATTTAACATGGATGTTTAACCAAATATTCAGTCGCTCTCGCTCAAGGCAATCAAACAGGATACTGAGAGCATTGATTGGTATTGATTTGGTGGAGAGCGATACACATTGGGCTTACCATAGTAGCAGTAGAGATACTGTAACATCCAAGAAACAAGATTCACCTTTTACTGCAGTTGGCTAAATCAAGGTTACATATAGTGTTTCTTAAACAAATCTACTTTGAAACAAAATTACACACCTCACAGGGTATGGGCCTAAAAAAAGAAGACACCTGTTCCATGTCAGATATGGAGTTAAAATGTATTCCATTTTGAGTTTGCATCCCAATATTACACTTTATATACATTACAGAATACTGAAATATAACAAACCGTTTGACATAGAAACACCAGATTTTCTGCATTAAAAAAAGTATAATATGTTTATTAATGATTCAATTATGACATATTAATAACATTCCACCCATGAGGACACTGGGTCATTTGACTGCAGGAAAGGGGTACGCAGACATTTAACCAAACAGAGAAACTGATTCATATGGTATGCTCATTCCAAAAAAACTAAAAGCTGTAAACTAATGCAGGCTTTGAGCTATGATTTAGATTTAGATGGGAAGTCAGACAACCATTAGCTTATAAATACTTCAGAGATATGAGTCTAGTTATCTTTATTACAGATTTTTATTTAGGTTGCTCTAGGATTGAAGCTAATGTTTTATAATGTGCTGCACTGCTTAGGAAATCATTAGGAATGTAGGGAGATTTCAGTTACTAATTCTACTCTAGATTCTCTGATATCCCCCAGGGTTATTCCCCGGTGGTAAGTCTGCCTAAAAATGGCAGCCCGCGTTGGTTTGGTGGTAGATTGTGTTTCGTAGCTTGGTCAGCATCATGTAAATGCACAGCAGGCAGTCGAGAGAGGTAATAACCTTGTGAGTGACATTCCGTTAAATGCTTACATTTCCTCTAATGCGTATGTGCTGAAAACATGGGTCTTAGAGCAGCAGCAGGGGGTATCATTATACTTGTTGTGCAAGCTGAGCGATCCAAGGATGAGCTGAACCATTACAACTTGCACTAACTCTGAAAAATAAGTTGAGTGGACGTGTTCTCACCATCACACTGAACAATTAGGATTGTTCTTTTTTTTTTTTTTTTTACTTAAGTGCACAGGGAAAGCATAGATCGTGGGTTATGATTATGTGTGATAAAATGTGGTCTAGTCATCTGTGCCACAAATTGGAATAACCCTCGAATGCTGTAAGTAGAAGCCTCTTTAGATTTTTAAGTGCTGCGCAAAAGTTTCCTACATTAGTAAAGTAACAGTGATATGTTTTCTCTTGATTAATATTGGATGTATTGGAACGGATAACACATTAGTCATCATAAGCAATTCCAAATATTATGATTGTTTTCATGCAGGCTAATAACACTCCAGTTAAGTGTGTCTAATGAGCTATTTCACACGATTAATGTTATTTGTAAAGTCCAATCCAAGACTAATTAAAGACAATCCAAGCTTTCGTTGTGAAATGGATAGAACCAAGTCGATCAAATTGAAAAGTTGGACTTCAAGCACCCATTTTTTTTACGTAAGATAAGTGTATTAAAACCAAATGAATACAGAGCACATATCTGAGTAGAATTGAAGTGAATCACTTTATTGAAACAAACTCCCATGGCAGGGGATTGACGTTTATGGGAATACTTTTAAAGACACTGCATCGTTTAGTCCTTGGACTCACTGCAAGTAAAGGGATCATTTGTGGATTTATTTGGGTTGCACCAGAGTGTATGTTTGACACTGACTGTTCTTGACTTGTGTCCCCTCCGGCAAGGAGAGGACTTTTGTCTTGATGATTAAAAGTGAAACAGAAATGTTTAGCATTACATTTCCCAAACGGCAAAAAAACTCAGGACCTCAAATGCCCCCAATGAGCTGCCCGAGCTGTCCCTCAGAGCCGCAAAGGGACAAGCTTTGATCTCCCACAGGGAGGCATCAACTAACATCAGTCAGTTTCTAGTGAAATTATACTGGAATCACAAGATTTGTGAGTTTTTTTCAAGAGCTTCACATTTTCCAATTCATGTCAAAGTAACCATCTCATATCACTGAAACAATGCTCTTTAGTACTGTCTTTTTTCTTTATCTTTCATAAGCAGTCCCACACAACTCCACATTTGACATCACTCCACACCACAGCGCATGGTAAAGATATTAGTACTTGATCTGTTACAGTAGGGGTAGTTTTTCTCAATATGGTTGTCACATTTGATTTTCTTCCTTGACAGTGACCCATAATGAACACTACATTGGGCAGTGTGTTCTGAACTTACAGTAATGTACTGTAGAACCAAGCGCATGGTGGCCAATGGACATCAATCATTTATTTGTGATGTTCCCTGCCCTCTGATGTGAAATCTGGGAGATGTTGTCACGTCTCTTAATTTATGTAATAGCGCTCCGAGGACACGTTAGGCAATTTGAGTTTCTCATTTAGTCTGGAAGCTATCACAGCATGGAGCCTGAGGAGAGAACTTTGCATCTCCTGCCCTGACAAAGTCTCAGACTACTGAAATATTAATTCTTCCATTTCAAATACAACCATGTTCAATGATGATATTCAGTAATATCTGATGAGCTGTTAGTCTTATTCTCTGCCAACCTTCCGGGTTGAGACCAAGGGCCCTCTTTCTCCTGGTCAGCAATGTGTTTTTTAAGGGCCAATATTAGCTGTGTGTGTGTTTGTCCTCAGGGGAAAACAGGTGAGGTGCGTGGCTGGAGACAGCGCTGAGTGCAGCACCATTCCCTGCCTGTATTTGATGAAGAGGCCTCATGCAACATTGATGTGAACCTCAAGGTCGGCCAGAGTTCATCCAGACCATGCCATGAGCAGCCCATGGCCTGGAGGCTGTAACAGGCTAGGACAGCCAGAGCAAATAAGGGAGCCATTAGTCTTTGTTGTTGTTTGGGAACCCTACTGTCTGGTGTGTTAAATTCCCTCCATTCACTCTATAAGGCTCCACTAATGCCATGGCCCCAGAGAAATTGTGCTTTTTCGAAGTGCTGTTTTTCCATTTTTGTGAAGCACTTCAGTTGGAGTCCTCATCTGTGGATGAGTTAAGACCTGAGGGGGCAATGAAAAGGAGATGAGACCACTACTGTTTAGAATGCAGAAAGATTTCCATGGTGTTGGAGTGCTCATTCAGTTCCTCATTAGTCCTGTGCTGGCAACAGGTTTGAGGGCACAGACAGGTCAGAGCATACAGTTTGCATACACACTATACAGGTCAGAGCATGCAGTTTGCAACAATCAAATACTCTCACAATACAATATAATTGGCACCAGCTGTCTTATTTCATGTTTTTGACACCATATTTGAGGTTTTGCTCACAACCTCACAGCTGGTAAGAAGCATTTTACTGACTGTTAGAGAGAAGGATACACATCACTGCATATGACGATGATGGTGATGATGATGGTGATGACTCAAATACAATATGACTAGGCTCCCATGGATAATTATAGTTTGCATAGTTGATAGTAAAGGATCGTTATGTCCGCATGGGCCTTAATTGGTGGCGTGATCATTTATTATGAGGACAATGTGGAATATCAGTTATATTGGTTCAGGTTCAATAACTCCACATCTGCTTATGGGTGCATTTACACCAGCAGCAGCACTGTGGTTTGCCCTCGTTGTTTACTCCTACTCGCATGGAATGGGTGCTATGTATGTCACCATGTATGTGGTATTTGATGCTCTATCACCTAGCCTTCATCCCCAGCGGGGATTCATACCAGGCCTTTTCTGGTGGCTACTTAGTGTTGGCAGGTGAGGGGTGTCTCTGACAGCTTGTCCCACTGTTCAAATGGAGCCGAGGCTTGCTGTTCGAGGTGTTGCGGCTGCTTCTGCTGCTTCTGCTAGATGGGATGGCTGGCTGTGTCGTGCGTAGACACGCTCACACCCAGCAGAGGCAGAGCCCAGCCATCTGCTCCAGGGGTGTCTGATCTGCTCAGCCTGCCTACCGTCCTCTCCCATTAAGTTCAGATATGCTGGGGTGGCTGCGAATACAACCAGCAACCCAACCCCCTCTCTCCCGCTCTCCTTTATTATTTTATACGTCAGATCCTTCGGCTAGGCTGTATACGCAGTGTCACCTCTGCTAGAAAAAAAATCCAGAGGGAAACACTGGTTTACATACGATAACACGATGGATAATATCAGCCATTTGGAACATGCATAAACAAGATGCTCTTTTAAAGGCAATTGAGATTGAATATGGCATCAAATTGCCTTGTTTGAAAGGTTTGTATTTGTGCGCCCAGGAAACATAGGTTTCATCACATAACTTCAAACATTTATACAATTATTTTGGTACCTGGAATGGTGACAAAATAAGTTTGATTAAGTGAAAGCCGCACTGAGATAGATGAATAATGCAGGCGACAACATGAAAGACAGCTATATCTTTTGTAGTCTGTCAGACGGGAGTCTGGGGAAAGTCGTGGCTGGTTTTAAGGCTGTGTGGAGCACCACTTTCCCTGCTCGTTAGTTTGCTGAAAATAAAAAAATATTGATTTCCCCCCCCCTCATCATTGAATTGTCATTTCACGGTCCCAAATTGCATTGCTCAAGCTAGCTGGCTCCAAGTCTTATCCTAATCATGCCTAATTTCTTGCATTCTTAAGTGGAAAATAATCTATACTTATCATGCCTCTCAGCTTTGTTAACTTTGGAAAAACAAAAAATCATTTCCCCATTTTGTAAATTGTTTATTGCAACAAATCATTAGAGTAGTAAATAGTCCAAAACATTTGTATGTTGTGCATTCTTTGACCTCATGCTATCTGGGAATTTAACTTAGCTGCTGATGGATGTTTTTAAAGAAGTTAGAAATAGGAATTCTTATGCTCAACCCATAACTTCACATGCAACGTATTTTAGATCAGTAATATGAGATAATTGTATTATGTAAAAAAAAAAAAAAATCACATCTATGTACAATATTAACAAATAGACTACACAGTGTTTCAAAGGCAACTAGCTAACCCAATACTCAGTGAAAAAGTTTCACGCTCAAAATACCAACAATTGCAGCGTGATTATATCCCATATCTTCATTTGATTCAATTGTCTTTATCAAATCGATCCATGTGATAAATGTTTGTGAGTGTGCATCTCCAGAGGCCCGGCTGCTGATTGTGTTTACGTCTTTCCAGATGGTCGCTTAACGGAACACTCATTGATCTGGGGAGTGACTACAGGCGTCACATGTCTGGGGGCAACCTGATCGTTAACCGTCTGGACAGGGACCAAGACACGGGGATATACCAGTGCACTGCCTTCAACACATGGGGGACCATCCTCAGCAGCAGAGCCACTCTGAAATTTGCATGTAAGTGACCGGGCTATCCCTAGCACGTTATAGGGGAGGGGTGTGTGTTTGTGTGCATGCATGCATGTGTAACCCTCTCACCAGGCTCCAATTTGACTCTCACGATATTACCTTACATAGAATATCTCAACAGCATGGGTGAGAAGGACATCTCCAATAAGAGTCCATATTGTAAAGTATCTAGGGTGATGACAATTTGGGTAATAACTTCAGATGAAATTGGTTTCTGTTATTGTATCAATGACTCCACCAAGGCAACATACATAAGGTTCAAAATGTGTATTATTACATTGTCAAAGCACCACATCAAAATAAATAAAAAATAATGAACCCCAATGAGTCGTGCACAACCCATGTCCAAATTATTTCAAGCATGTTTAAACCCGTTGGTGCGCGTTGGAGCTCAAAAAACATGACGACACACATAAAGGCCCGAAGCAACCCACAGTGGTTACTCACTACTCGTAGATATTCCCTCAGTGAAGTATGGCAGTTCCTTTCAGGTTTCCTCACAAGATCCACAGCAAGCAGAGCTATCAATGCAGACAGTACTCTTTAGCAGTAACCGATATCCCATGGGAACATGAACTTGTTAAGCTTTCCCAAGCAATTCTCTCTCGGTTTCACACGATGCTAGGCTAACCTCAAGGCTGTCAAATACCTCCACGATACCTCCGTAGCTTCAGTCTTTACTGTCTTTCTTAACAAAATTATAACAACTTTCTTATAAAATAAAATCAGTATTTCCCTTCAAAACTCGGTAGGTATGGGTTTTGTTCTATTTTTATCGTATTCTTTTATAATTCTTCTTCACCAACGGTCATAATGTAATGTTCATCCTTTTCTCAACGTCTCTCTCCCTCTCTTTTTTCCCAGGCCTCCCGCTAACCAGGTCCATTCTCCCATTGGCCACAGCTTATCAAGTGACCTTATTGGTCAAAACTTAAACTTAAAAGTTTACCAACCTATTCACTTATACATTAAATAAATATTTATTCAAAAGAAATGCATTAACAACATTACAATTCGGGAGCAATTCAATCACCTTTTAAATATAATACCAATTAATTATAACAAATAAACTCAATACTTGGTTTTAACAAGAGTATTACACTTGCAATTGTGCACGTGTGTGTGTGTGTGTGTGTTTGTGTGTGTGTGTGTGTGTGTGTGTGTGTGTGTGTGTGTGTGTGTGTGTGTGTGTGTGTGTGTATGTGCACTTGTGTTGTGTGTCTGTGGCCTCTGTGTCTTTAGCATTCCGATTTCTTGCTCGGTATGCTTCAAATAGATTTTTTTAAAGGGAAATGGTAATCGAATGAAATGTCAGATGCAACAACCACAGTGGGTGAGGCAGCTTCTGACTGCCTCTGAACTCCATTGATTCTCATTAGTCTCTGTGTTTCCAGCTTTGACAGCGTCTGTGCAACCTCGGTACTGACTGATACTTTGCCAATCTATGCAAGCCTCTGTGATCTGGACTTGAAAGGAAACCTACTCAAATAAAGCTTAAACTTTGCAAACCAGACACAATCATTTTTTACAGTGGAATTGTTTGCCATTGCAGATAGATCAGACTTGGTTGAACAGCCAGTCTGGTATTCTAGAGAGGGAGATCTGAATATCACAGGAGGTTGGTGGCACCTTAATTGGGGAGGACGGGCTTGTAGTAATGGCTGGAGCGGAATAGGTAGAATGGTATCAAATGCATCAAACAAACGGTTTGATGCCATTCCGTAATCTCAGTTCCAGCCATTATTATGAGCCGTCCTCCCCCCAACAGCCTCCACTGGTGAATATGAAGCTTTGGTGTGGGTCTCTACCACATAGAGAGCAGACCAATAGACAGTGTAGAGAGACACCTCTCACTGATCATTGATCACGTCCCAGGGATAGAGAGCATTTCCTTCCTCTTAAGAGATGGACTGCCATTACCCTTATGGGCTGGATAATGAATCTCACTTGTGGGGCCTGGGTGAGGAGGGAACTGCTTGACATTTATTGTCTATTTGAATGCTCAGGGGAGGTCTTGGAGATAGATGGGGATTGCTGCATACACAGCTAGATTTTCTTCGTAATAAAGACTCTTCCATAGACAGGGATGGCTTACTGCACCCATTTCCTGTCTACACAATTCAACTGTCATTTCAATTATATATTTTTTTGCGATGTTACGGCCATCAACGTCATCCAAATTTGCATTGAATTTCTGAACAACTGTAACGCAACTGTTATACAAATGTACAAACACTGGTATAATACACACCAGGGAGAGAGAATGAAATGCATTTAAAATGACATTCCCTCTGTACTTGTGACTTGAGTAGCTATTCCTTTGTGGTAAAAATAGAATGAAGAGCTTGCATGGTGTTAGATAGGATACCTTTATATGTTTTTCCTGGCTTCCCTCCTGACACATTCTTATTGCCTCTCAGAGTTGGAGTCTGTGTAGAGGAGACATATTACACAGAAAGCCGTCGTTCTGCTATAGACAAGGCAGAGCCAGCTTATAGAGTGCTGCAGTCCCTACTGACAGCAGTCCCTACTGTCTCTCCTTACACGGAACATTTCTGTGTGAGGGAGAGAGGAGTAGAGAACTGATTCCTACCTCTTAGGAGGTAAGGAATATTATCATAATGATCAGCTGCTGTTTTGGTTATGCTTTCCTACCAGCCTGCACCACCTTTCCCTCGTCTAGATAGCCTAGCCTAACTCCTCCAGCACTTTAGATTCGGCACCATGTCTGCAAGTTGAAGTTCTCTATGGCTCTATTAGAAGATGGCGACTCACTGTGTGGCCTGGACAGAATCCTGCTATGCCTTGGCTGTGTTGGATTTCACCACGGTCATCAGAGACTGGCTCATTAATCTTCCATTCACTCTCCCACCCCCCTCTGTAATCCTCCTCTTTTCCCAATTCCTTTTATCGGTCACATTGACTTTATTTCGTTTGTGTTCGGGGCCCGACTGTAGGGCTGCCCAACCCGAGGGTGCAGAGTCAGTAGGGACAGGGGTACAGTAGTTCACCCATCACTCACTAAACTAGAGTAACATTTCATCAGCCCAGGTACAAGCTCAGTCAGGCAGCTTTTCCTCTTTCATTTGCAGGGATGAATTGCTCCCAGAGTATCGACAGGGAAGCTAGTGCTTTTAAGGGCGAGATTACACTGCATTTAATAATGATGTTGGTTATTGCTCTTGGCACTGATTCCTGTTATTCGTCATGTGCTCCGTGTTTGCGCAGTCCCTCCAACTTCCTCCCCTCTTTTTTATCCCTTTGCAATTGAATCTCCTGCTGCTATCACAACGACTGTGTGTTGTGAGGTATCCATCACATACCATAAGTCCATCAGTAATATTTCATGTTACAGTTGCCTTTCTAAGTATTGGATAGCATTGGGGTTGTTCTAAAGCAATCCATTACTGTACCTGTAAATGGTTTTCCTACAGTACATGGATTTTAGCGCTTTAAAGAAACCAAGATAACTGATACAAACTGGGAAACACATTAGCTGATACGGATTGAGTTATCAGCTGCATTTAGACATAGAGAAATATTAAGGTTGGTGCTTTATATTTATCCGTTCTGTCTTCTGTAATAACACTAAAGCTTACCCTTGATTTTTGTGTTGATAAGACCTAGATAACTTCAAGACCCAAACGACACGGAGTGCCGTCAGTGTCCGGGAGGGCCAAGGAGTGGTTTTGTTATGTGGACCACCCATGCATTCTGGAGGTAGGTTTTTATTCCATATTAGAGATATTGATGAATACCTGAAGACGCCTCTCCTCTGTATCCAATTAAAATCTTCGATGCGGTATATGAGTGAATATACAGGCGCTATTTGGTGTGCTCACATTCCTAACCTAATCAGTTTTTTCATAAAACATTATTTGTTAGAGCCTCAAAGCATGGATTCTTGCTAGCAGCCTCAAATGAACTTATTTCACACAGATGTTTGCAGACTAAAGATATGCTTAGCTGGCCTTCTTTTTCATTCTGAACTTTCTTACAATTAGTGCCAAATTTGGTGGCAATTGAAAAAATATTCCTCAAATTGGAGTCTTAACCTGATCATTAGGCAATACGGTCTGAGTTAAGTGCTTTTAATAAAACCTGTATTAGATAATCAATAGTAACTTATCCTAACTTAAATGGAACGCAGAATTCAAAGGGATTTTGTAAACTAATTTACTCTACACCCTATAGAGGGAAAACAAACAGAATCACTTTCTGGAATATCTTATTTATCTTCCATACTGTTTTCAACTTGTACAGAGGAAGTGACTCGGCACATGCGAGACGGCTATTTGAAGTGTGTGTGATCGAGACACTTCTCAATTCCAGTTAGCTTAGTATTGAATAACGGACTTTGCCTACATACAGGCTGACCCTGTTGCAGGACCACTCACTTTTAACATGACATTGTAGAGTGGCTGGTTCTTCTCTAATGTATTGGCCTAAAGTGTGCCTACAGTAGGTGTGTGTATACAGTCTTGTACAGCTGGAGAAGGCGATAATGGCCTGGGGTAGCCAGTGTGAAACACAATGCGACAGCCTCTCACTCAGAAATGAGCTTCTGCCAGGCATGTTGTTGTCACCATAACAGTATTTTTTGTTTGTTTCCCTATTTGAACAAGTGAATAAGACCAAGTAGGTGTGGCACTGTGCTCATTGCACTGTGAAGCATGAATATGCCACACACAAACATGGAACTCGTTGGACCCATCACTATCCACTGACTGTAAGACATCTCTGCAGGTTTTTTACTCTGCCTCAGCGGCTTCAACTGCTGGAATAGAGGCTCTTCTCAAATGACACATTATATCTCACGTTACATCGACATGGCCACAAAATAAATATTGTTGCTAGCTAAAGTGACTGCATTAGGGCTCTGAGCCATCATATATATGTGTTTATTCTCCAGGGCTCAATTATGTTTATTTTTGTGTCATAGCTATTGCATGTTTGTAGCGTTGTGCTTGTTACATAAATAGCCATTGTGTTCAATGAGAAAAGAGGTTGTTGCACTATATTTTCATTTTCCTCTTGATTTGTATTTTCTTGACGAATGCTATCACTGTTCATTACGGCCACATAGCTCAGAGTCAGGGATCCCCGGTCTTGCTTTGCTTCGTCAGAATGAATTGGTTTCGGCTTCAGTGAACCGACTGCAAAGATGTGATCCCAGGAGCCAAGGTTTGCGAGGCGTTCTCCTCCCAGGGGGACAGGAGATGAGCGACAGTACGCTGCATACACACCTTTGTAGTTCCGTACGCGCTCTCGCCTCCACGCCACGGTAGATAGGCTTTCGCTACAGTACCTCGCTCCTATGAATCTGTGCACTGGCTCTTTTCAAGATGACCCAGTATTGCTGTGTGGCAGCGCTCTGTGTTCTTTAGCTAGGCCTGTTGGCTGAGGAGAAGTGTGGCATGCATGAGTCAAGCCTGGAAAAAAAGCCCTGTCCCCAGTTACTCAGGGTAGAGGACAGGGCATGTGTCATGAGAGTGCCAGTGAGGCGCTGTAATCCGTTTTGTTTCGCTCTCTTTCCTTTGGACACTCTTTTTTTTTGTGCACCAATAGCTGTTCTAATATATTTGCCCTGGTATCTTCTTGGAAGGAAACTGAAAAAGGAAAAGGAAATTGTGTGGAATGCCAACATGATCTGCTTACAGTGTGCTTTTCTTTTTGTTTTCTAATACAGTATTTCATCAATGGGCAATACAGACACTTTGAGCTATTTAGCATACATGCTAAATTATATTTTCAAAAGGGAATTTTCAATGTAGACTCCTACGCCTACAAACACATTACTGTGTTGTAATATATTAATACTACTGTACTGTATTTAACACTGTCATATTCCTCTCCCTCCTAGAGCTGACATTTGCATGGATCTTCAATGAGTACCCATACTTTGTTCAGCAAGACAGTCGTCGATTCATCTCCCAGGAGACAGGAAGTCTGTACATTGCTAAAGTGGAGCCTTCTGATGTGGGAAACTATACCTGTGTGGTCAACAACAGCATCACTAAGGGGAAAGTCCTCAGCTCTCCTACACCACTGGTCCTGAGGAATGATGGTAAGATCCCATCCTTTAAACAGACACACTGATCAGACAGCACAACCACAAAAAACTGCCCCGATTTTTAAAAAACTGCGCAGATTAAGCCCCAATTTATAAAACATTGGCAGTCTATGCAGTCTACAATAGACCATTCTATCCAGATATTCTGTAATGCTGATTATAAGTGGTCAAAGAGCAAGAGTAATCTTACCCCTTCAAAAGGTAAAGTCAAAGGGTGAAGCTGTTGCCCTCCTAGCAGCTTGAATATAAGATTCAGTCTGAAAAGGAGATTAATCCCTGCCTTCACCCAGGTGTGTCCTTCTTTGAACCTTTTGCAAACCTTTTCCGTTTCTCTCCATCTTACCAACCTCTCAGTGATCGCTTCTGTTCCACACACCAATACCTTTGTGTTTCTGGGCCCATGTTATTGTTGTACCATGTTTTCCAGGGCGTAAAGCGAGTGTGCCATTAATCATTGATGCCAAAATTTGGTTTGTGTATTGTCTCCCTTTCATAGGAGCAATGGGTGAATATGAACCCAAAATAGAAGTTCATTTCCCTGACACTGTTCCAGCTGCGAAGGGATCCACGGTGAAACTGGAATGTTTCGCTCTGGGAAAGTAAGTTGGAGTGAATGTGCAAGTTTGTGCATATATCAGACATATCATTGTAATCAAGTCAAATCAAAGTTTATTTGTCACTTACGCCGAATACATACCATGTAGACCTGACAGTGAAATGCTTATTTACAGGCTCTAACCAATAGTGCAAAAAAAGGTATTAGGTGAACAATAGGTAAGTAAAGAAATAAAAACAACAGTAAAAAGACAGGCTATATATAGTAGCGAGGCTATAAAAGTAGCGAGGTTACATACCGGTTAGTCAGGCTGGTTGAGGTAGTATGTACTGTACATGTAGATATGGTTAAAGTGACTATGCATATATGATGAACAGAGAGTAGCAGTAGCGTAAAAGAGGGGTTGGCGGGTGGGACACAATGCAGATAGCCCGTTTAGCCAATGTGCAGGAGCACTGGTTGGTTGGCCCAATTGAGGTAGTATGTACATGAATGCATAGTTAAAGTGACTATGCATATATGATAAACAGAGAGTAGCAGCAGCGTAAAAAGAGGGGTTGGGGGGGCACACAATGCAAATAGTCCGGGTAGCCATTTGATTACCTGTTCAGGAGTCTTATGGCTTAGGGGTAAAAACTGTTGAGAAGCATTTTTTTCCTAGACTTGGCATTCCGGTACCACCTGCAATGCGGTAGTAGAGAGAATTATGAGGTTGCTGTTTTTAGGATGCTGGAATATTAGTGATATCACCTATAGTCTTGAAGTCAAGTATCACAAACCACAACCTTATCCTGCAACCAACTCACATTACACAGTGACGTCAACAGAGCGCGACTCATGCTGAGAGCGGAACAGTAGAGAATTTGGTTTGTTGTTTTTGAAAGTTTGAACGTTTTTGTTTACCTGTTTAGTTTGGATCCCGCGACGCAGTTAGCCTCAGTTGCTGGGACTGCTACTATCTGTCCCGGGATACTGCTAAACCCTAAAGGCTGAAGAGCTGCTGATTGGTGAAGCAGCTAGCCCAGCTTTCAAACTAACCAGGTTTCCTTGAACGTTTGAACACAGCCCGAGACGCAGTTAGCCCTTGTGGCTGGGGCTGCATATAGTCCCATGCTTGTGGCTGTTTAAATCCCTGCTGTTTTTTGCTGTTTCCATCGGCCCTGTGAGCTGTGCAGGCTGGAATTGCGTGGAGTACCTGTGTTAGCCTACGTTTCTACCGTCTGAAAAACCTGTTACGAGCCCAGGTGACCTACCCAGGCCAATAATGGTCAAGTTCCTAAGGTTCAATGACAAGATGGCTGTTCAGGAGAGAGCCAAGAACTTGAGAGAAACCAACATCTTCCTCAACGAGGACTTCTGTGAAGCTGTTCGCCAGAGGAAAGAACTTATCCCAGCTATGACAGCTGCCAGAGAGCGTGGGGGCATTGCTTACATTAGCTACCATAAG
The DNA here is from genome assembly GCF_013265735.2 of Oncorhynchus mykiss. NCBI lineage: Eukaryota > Metazoa > Chordata > Actinopteri > Salmoniformes > Salmonidae > Oncorhynchus > Oncorhynchus mykiss. The sequence continues at coordinate 45,461,116 of NC_048571.1, forward strand.
CTCATTGTCCACCCTCCCAAAAGCCTGGGAGGAGTTAGAGAGCCAAGCTTCTGGATCAGTAGCTTCAGCCCGACATCACATATGCACAGGCACACATACACCAACTGACACCCACAAGCGCCTGATTGATTGACTGTTAGCTAAACACAAGGTTTTATATATACTGAAAATATAAACTCAACATGTAAAGTGTTGGTTTCATGAGCTGAAATTAAAGATCCCAGAAATGTTCCATATGCACAAAAAGTGTATTTCTCTCAAATGCACAAGTTAGTTACCATCCCTGTTAGTGAGCATTTACTCTTTGCCAAGGTAATCCATCCACCTGACAGGTGTGGCGTATCAAGAAGCTGATTAAACAGCATGCTCATTACACAGGTGCACCTTGTGCTGAGGACAATTAAAGGCCATCACAATAACACAGACGTCTCAAGTTTTGAGGGAGCGTGCTATTGGCATGCTGCCTGCAGGAATGTCCACATGAGCTGTTGCCAGAGAATTTAATGTTAATTTCTCTACCATTAGCCGCCTCCAACGTTGTTTTAGAGAATTTGGCAGTATGTCCAACTGGCCTCACAACCGCAGACCATGTGGCACCGTGTGGGCGAGAGGTTTGCTGATGGCAATTTGAATGCACAGAGATACCATGACGAGATCCTGATACCCACTGTCGTGCCATTAATCTGCCACCATCACCTCAAGTTTCAGCAAGATAATGCACAGCCCCATGTCGCAGGGATCTGTACACAATTCCTGGAAGCTGAAAATGTCCCTGTTGTTCCATGGCCTGTCACCAGACATGTCACCCATTGAGCATGTTTGGGATGCTCTGAATCAACATGTACAACATTATGTTCCATTTCCCGCCAATAACCAGCAACTTAGCACAGCCATTGAAGAGGAGTGGGACAACATTCCACAGGCCACAATCAACAGCCTGATCAGCGCTATGCGAATGAGATGTGTTGCGCTTCATGAGGCAAATGGTGGTCACCCCAGATACTGAAAGGTGAAAAATCCATATCCTCATTTAAACCAGGGTACTTAGTAGCCTATAGTTTGTAAATCCAAAAATGTTCCCTTTGGTTTAGCTGTTTAAGATGGTCTCCTTATCTAATTGAGGTCGGAACATGTTCAATACCCATAGCTTGTAAGGAGGCAGGGTTGCCATGGTGTAGGGACTTGTAGTGCCTTGCCATGGGGTAAGGACTTGTAGTGCCTTGCCATGGGGTAAGGACTTGTAGTGCCTTGCCATGGGGTAAGGACTTGTAGTGCCTTGCCATGGGGTAAGGACTTGTAGTGCCTTGCCATGGTGTAGGGACTTGTAGTGCCTTGCCATGAGGTAGACTTCATTGCCTACCCGTATGGCGTACTTGTGTTCCGCTAAGCGGTCTTGAAGGTGTCTCGTTGTCCATCCAATGTAGAACACCTTGCACTATTGGACATTCCAATCTGTAGGTGACATGAGTGGTTTTGCAGTTAGTGAAATGCTTGACTTGATACTCCAACAAAATATTTTTTCTGTGCAATATTTCTGCAATGGTTGCACTGGTTGTATTTAAAAGAACCCATAGGTTTGGGGTCTAGCCAAGTTTGTTGAGAGTCAACAGGAAGATGGATGTGGACTCATTTGTCATTTAGGGTAGGACAGTAGCGTATCACTTTGGATGATTCCACAATTATTTTTGAATGATTTGTTCTCTGCTTCAGTGCTGTATTTTGTAACAAAGTACACTCTCTCTGATGCATCAGGAGGCACTCCCTTTGCAACAAGTTATTTCTGTCAAGTCGTACGTCCCTTATACCTGCATCTTACAGGACCTGAGCGCTGTAGCCCAGATTCAAGAAGCGATTATCGAATTCAGCAGATTTGACACTGTAATCTTTTTCCTGATGGCAAATTCTGACTCTTTGGAATTGGAATATTCTCTTTTAGCCTTTTTTTGAAAGCTGTCTGCCCTCAGAATGGTTTTCCCATCTGAAGGTTTCCTAAAGATTGATGTGTGCAAACAACCTTTGTCATTTTTTACTAATGTCAAGGTCAAAAAAAAAGTATGTTATCCTTGCTGTAACCCATAGTTCGTTTGATGTTAGGGTTAATGCTGTTAAGGTATTGGTGGAAGGAAATAAGTTCATCTTCTGAGCCAGACCAGAACAGGCAAGCATCATCAATATAGCGTCCCCACTGTATAATCCGGTCAAAATGAAGTCATTTCCCCATTTACCTAAGTACAAACCAGCATAGGAAAGGCTGTAAGCAAGCTCCACTGGCACATCCTTTGACTTGTTTAAGAATACGGTCCTGAAAGATAAAGATGTTATGATTAAGAGTCCATTCAGTCAGTGTGACAATGAATTATGTGGGAGGCATCTCAGTCTCAGGCCGGGTACTCAAGAAAGGGTGCATAGGGGGTTTCAAGATTCGTGTGGATTTTTGGAAGAAGATAAAAAATAATCCATACGCCGACTGCCATGGAAAGTACATTTGAACTCAGTGTCTGAAATGTAGCCATTATCCTAAGCCTCTGTGAGGATCCCTTTCAATTCAGTTTTTAGGTCATCTTTATGGTTCAAGGTAAGAGATTGGTAGAATTCATCATTGTCTAATTGACGGTGGGCTTCTGTCACATTTGTCTTTACTCCACACTACTATAGCGCCACCTTGCTCTGCTTTTTAAACCACAATCCATACACTGTTGGACAATGATTCAACTGCATCCCTCTCTGTCTTAGATTATGTTGCGTTTGATTAGAGTCAATTTTACCCTTAAACGGATTCTCCACATCAAAATCCATCTTCGTGGCAAGTGTATTTAGTGTGGCATTCTGGACAATGGGACAAAAGGTGGACTTGGGCTTAAAATATGTTTTTGAGGGCACAGAAACTGCTTGACCTGAAACACTGGTGTCTGTAGTTGGAGAGTTGTTTTGCTTATACCAGGCCTTCAAATTTAGATTCCTGTAGAATCAAAATATGTCTATCTTTGTATTTAATTCATTTGTTGAGTATGTGGGGGCAAAGGACAGTCCTTTAGACGACCCTTACACAATCATCAGAAAGGGGTTCTCCAGAAGTGTTGATCACAGCCTTGTTCTGGTCCTGCTCCGTGTGGTTGGATAGTCTTGATTTCTTCCTCCCCCTCCGTGTTGACCTCTTCCGCGTCCTCTCCCTCTCTTGTTGGGGATCCTGTGTGGCTACTCTTCCTGGAGGAGCCGGCCTCTGAGTGTCTGGGGTGAGCCTCTTCGCCACTGCTCATAAAGTTGAAATAAACAGATTAAACATAAACTTGTGGGTTGGTTTTCTCCAGGAAAAGACCTTGCCATCTCTATAGTCTACTGCATATCTTCTAAATGTCCTTAGCTTGTCTTGCTTCAATGTCAGAGTGAATGTGTCTATTTCCTCTTTCAAAATCTCATCACTTCGTGCTTTGTTAGAATTGTCACTGTGTTCTGTAATTTTCCTTTTTACTTCTTCAACTTCTGTTTGGACTACATGTCCTTTATCACTTCCTCTATTAGAAGTAGCATTAGGTCAAAAGAACACATGTTGAGAATAGCCTCCCATTTATCTCTAAATTCAGTCTTACCTTGTGCTCCATTAGCTGGAAACTTCATAATACGGAGGCCTCTGGGGATTAGGCCTTTTCTCCAATAGTCAGACATGCTCATAGAATTGAGGTCAAGTTTGGTGTCTTTCTCCATAATGTGTTGCAAGTCTCTGTAAGCCTTGTTCAAGTCCGTTCCAGTATTCTCTGTGGCTGTCATCTCATCTAGCAAAGAGGCAGTGGTAATAATATTTTGACCCTCTTCATGGGAATAGGAAAATCTTGTAGCCTCTTGGGTAAAATCCATAGTATGAGTTGTAAAATGTCCCCAAAACACAGAAAACATTACTGTGGAGCTGCTTCCTCTAAGCACTACACAAGTGCTGTGATTAACTTGTAGAAAAAGGAGGAAGGGAATGCACTGCAAAGATAATAGTAGATTTTGGTAGGCAGAAGGTGCTCTTGTAAAAGGGGTAAATTGGCCATTAAAAAGAAAGGACGACCAAGGCACTCTTCATATAATTAACTCAAATGATTTTATTTGTATGGAATGTTCAATGGAAACAAAGTTTTAAAATTCTGAAGCGTTCTACAGGGATGCTGGCCCATGTTGACTCCAACGTTTCCCACAGTTGTGTCAAGTTGCCTGGACTATTCTTGATACACACAGGAAACTGTTGAGCGTAAAAATCCCAGCAGCGTTGCATTTCTTGACACACTCAAACTGGTGTGCCTGGCACAACCTGTTCAAAGGCATTATTTTGTCTTGCCCATTCACCCTCTGAATGGCACACATACTTAATCCATGTCTCAATTGTCTCAAAGCTTAAAAATCCTTCTTTACCCTGTCTCCTCCTCTTCATCTACACTGATTGAAGTGGATTTAACAAGTGACATCAATAAGGGATCATAGCTTTCACCTGGATTCACCTGGTCAAACTTGTCATGGAAAGAGTTCCTAATGTTTTGTACACTCAGTGTAAATTCAGAGCCATATTCCTATAAAGCTTAGAGAGCTCAAGTCAAATGTTGAAGTTTTGTGGTTGCAAGTTCACCTGCCTCATCTAAAGCCTCTTCTTTTGGGGTGCTGCTATAAGCCACCAAGTCGTAACAGTCAGTATTTTGGATAATATGTGTGCAATGCTTGATAATGTGTGTGATGTTAAACAGAGGTCTATTTTCTGGTTGACCTGAATATTGACTGGTTAGCAACTAGCTGTCCTCTCAAGAGAAATCTTTCTGACTGTGACTAACGCCTGCAATATGACCCAGGTTATCACTCAAACAACTAGAGTGCATATCAATAGTGTTGGATCTGTGACATCCACTTGTATTGATCAGATCTTCACTCATGCTGCAGAGCTTTGCTCGAAAACAATATCCGTTCCCATAACATCGTGGCAATAAGAAGGAAAGCTTAAGTGCCAAAGGTTGAGCCTAAAGTAATTTACAAGAGATCATACCAAATGTTTTCTCATGACTCTTTTTGTTGAAGATGTATAATATGTCTGTTGGCCTGATGTGTATGAGGAAGTGAACCCAGATGCAACACTGGAAATACGTGTAACATGATTCATGCACCTGTTAATAAATTAACTGTGAGAGCTGTTGGAACCCTCTGGATTGATGATTAATAGAAAAAAATGTTATGGTTCAAAGAAATTATGCAAAAGAGGTAGCAAACAAGTCAGGCTCCTCAGCTGATTAGTTGACATACTTTAAATTGAGACATTTTGTGACTACACTATATTACCAAACCAAGATAAATGACATAAAACACAATGGGTAAAAACTTCGGCGTACTTTAAGTGATATCATGGGCAGAAAAAACAATTAATCTCCATCGTTCAATGAAGTTGATGGGTCATTTATTTATTTTTTTAAACTTTTGATATTGCCAATCATTTCAATTGCTATTTCGCTAGTAAAGTGGAAAAACTTAAGTGAAATGAAAACATTGAACAGTGAACCATCATATTTTTGTATAAAATATCTAATAATGAAAGAGAAGGAGTGCTGTTTTGAATTTGGTCAACTTAGTGTGGTAGAGCTGGAAAAAACTATTGGTATCCATCAATAATGATAAGCCACCAGATATAGACAACCTTGATTGGAAACTATTGAGAATGGTAGTGGACTGTATTGCCTCCCCTTTTTGCTATATCTTTAACCAAAACCTAAAGAGGTGTGTGTACATAGCCGTGGGAGGAAGCTAAAGTCATTCAACTGCCTAAAAATAGTAAAGCACCCTTGCCAGCTCTAACAGACACCCAATCAGTTTGCTGCCTACTCTTTGTAAACTAATGGAAATCATTTGTATGACCAAATACAATGCTATTTTTCTGAGAACAAGTTAGCTACTGACTTTCAGCATGCTGTAGAGACTGTAGAGAAGGGCATGCACTTGTACTGCACTGACTCCAATGACAGATGATTGTTTAAAATACATGGATTTCAGTGCAGGATGTGATTTTATTATACATTTTTATTGAAGAAACTGACTTGCTATGGCTTTACATCACCTGCCATGACATGGTTGGAGAGTTATGTATCCAATAGAACCCAGAGAGAGTTCTTCAATGGAAGCTTCTCTAACATCAGATATGTACAGTACGGAGTCCCTCAAGGCAGTTGCCTTAGGCTGTTACTCTTCTCTATTTTTACAAATGATTTGCCACTGGTCTTACACAAAGCTAGAATGACGATGTATGCGGATGATTCCACACTTTACATGTCAGCACCCGAAGCCAGTGAGCTCACTGAAATTCCAAATAAGGATTTACAGTCCGTATCAGAATGGGTGATTAATAATAAACTGTTCTTAAATACATCTAAAACAATTTTATTTGGTTCAAAGCGTTCTCTAAGACCTTAACCTCAACTGGAGTTGTGTACAAATGGTGTGACCACTGAGCAAGTTGAGGAAGCTGAACTCCTAGGTGTAACATTGGATGGTTAATAATCAGTTGTTAATTATCAGCTGTTGTGAAGAAAATCAACTGTACTAGTTGTTCAGGCTCTGGTCTTGTTCCATTTTGATTAATGTCCGGTAATATGGTCAAGTGCAGCAAATAAAGAACCAGCAAAGCTGCAGCTGGCTCAAAACTGAGCCGCAAAAGAGCTTTCCCTTAACTGCACACATAGAACTAACATCAGCAACATGTATGCCTGTCTTTCCTGGTTGAGGGTTGACAAGAGATTAACTGCTTCTCATAGATTTTATGAGATGTATTACTGTAATGAAAATTCCAGATTTTCTGCATAATCAAATAAGATTCAGCTCAGACACCCACAAGATGTGCCACCCGGGATCCAAAACAAATCCACGGCAACACACAGTATTATACAGAGCCATGATCGCGTGGAACTCCCTTCTATCTCCAATTATTCAAGAAAACAGAAAAATTACCTTTAAAAAATATATTAAACAACATCTCATGGAACAGCGGGGACTGTCAGGTGACACACAAACACACGCACACACAGACACGATCTAACACACATTTTTGTGGTATTTGTCTTTTTTAGTTTGGCATTTTTGAATCGTTTGCATATCATTGTATTTAAAATGTGTGTGACTGCTCTTGCCTGTCAGTTTATCAGTACTTTGTTACTTGTCATGTTTTGTGGGATTTTTTTGTACCCCAGGAAGAATAGCTACTGCCTCTGCAAAAGCTAATGGGGATAAACAAACAAATATCACAGATTCCCAAGGGGCTACAGAAAGCAATATCACTTCGTAAGGATGTGAAAATCAAATGTCCTTTCATACATCTCCCAGGAAGGCAAAGCCGTAGAAATTTGAGACAGTGAAAAATGGATGAGAGACAGATTTGTATGGTTACAGTAATTGTAAAGGTTTTGGCAGCCTCATCCTTAGAGAATAATTGAATTCCATTACACAGTAGAAGCTTCTGTACAGTTAATCACATTTTTTCCACCTCAGACAGTCGTCGTCATTAGGGCTTTTTTTTTCATTCCTAATATTGCAGCCCAGTCCCAGAAATAAGTTGGAGGAGAACCAGTGGCGTCCCGTTTCCCAGTAAGGTGAAGATGAAGAACTCCAACGCAGTCCTTGAAATTCAAAATTTCCAGCAGGAAGACACTGGGACGTATGAGTGTGTGGCAGAAAATAGCAGAGGCAAAAACGCTGCACGAGGTCGTATCTCCTTCCATGGTAAGTGATCCATTTCAAATCCAGAGAGACTTATGAGTCAACGTGCTGTTGTAATAGATATCCCCATTTTTTTATGGAGGCTTCCAGTCGGAATACTGGCTGTGGCCTTGGACGTCTGATAGAAAACCTGGCTGTTTGGAATGCTCAGTGAGATCAGCATAGTAATTGTGTGAAATGATGGAATATTCATTCAATGCTTATATTATTTCAGTGGTCCGTGATAACAATTAATTTTCAGTCTTGACTCAGTTGTCCTTTTTATCGTCATTATGTCTTTTGAATCCATGTCCCTGGCATTTGCATATTCCCTCTTTTCATAGCGAAGCCCCATTGGCTCCAGACAATGATCGACGGGGCCCTGTCCATTGAGGAGAATCTGTTCTGGGAGTGTAAGGCTAATGGGAAGCCCAAGCCCTCTTACAGCTGGCTGAAGAATGGAGACAACCTAATGGCAGAGGTATGTATGGAGCCCTGGCAACCACCAGCTCTGAGCATGCAGATCGTTCACCCCCCCCCCCCCCTCCCCTTTCACCCCCCCCCCCCCCCCCCCCCTTTACAGCACTGTGATGGATCCGATCTGAGGGACCTGTCCCACAGACACATCACATCAACATCTCCACCATAATGTGCCGTGGTTCAGGCTCTCTGAACAGCTGATGGGGTTAAAATTCAGTCTGAGTAAGACATCAGCAAAAAAAATCAGACCTGTCTTAGTGGCTTTTCCAACTGGATGGCCATGGAAAATAAATTGCTTATTAGTGTTCTACTGGTATTGTCAACATTGCTTTTTTTTTCCTTTTCATTGAAGCTGCAGGTCAGCATTTTTTAGCCCCAATCTGAGCATACATACTGCAACAGAGGGATATAAAATAAAAAAAGTCTTCTTCTCTCTTGCTTTCTTCGTCTCTTCATAGTGTACAAGTAATTGCATTTGCGCCTGTGGACATATTAGACTGCTCCAGCAATACGTATACAGATCTGTCTGCTTTCTCATCCACAGGGCCGGAGACAAATTGAAAACGGGGCTCTCTCCATAGCAGCATTAAACCTGTCAGACACCGGGATGTATCAGTGTGTGGCTGAAAACAAACATGGCATTATTTATTCCAGCGCTGAGCTAATGGTGTTAGGTAAGATTGCTTTCCTCTCTGTTTTTTATCTGTGTCTATCTTGCTGTGTGTTTGATCATATTCTTAAAGGTACAACTAGCATCCTGCGATTACCCTTTTCAAAAATCACTCTGCTGCCTCATTTAATGCCACTTCGGCTCCAGAAAAGAAAATCTGAATCTGATGGAGTGTCTCATTTTAGTTTCAATCATTTCATTATATTGATTTTGATGCTACAGATACGTTGCATAGTGGCGTCAGAGGGCTTTCTCATGTAGATGACATATCGATTTATTTGGAGAGCTTTGATGAGTTCTATCTGACCTACTGGATGAGAAATCCAATTCTGTCTTGATATTTAATGACACTGGGGGTCTCAGATGATGGCTGACAAAACATGATGATGACAGATGAAGCCAAAAGTTTAGAGAATCTCATACTGTGTGGGGGGGGGGGGGCTTCAACCCCTGGAGCAGTTCCTATGGAAATAATGGCTTTTATGCCAGAGGGTAGGGGAAGGAGGGAGGGAATGAGAGTCAATCTCAGCTCAGCACATTTGATCTGGGAGTTGGTTCAAGTTGTCTTCTTTGCGTTTTTTTCACCCCCTGCATCTTCTCTAGCATCACCTCCCAGTTTCTCCAAGAATCCACTGAAGGCCCTGCTAAAAGCTCGCTCAGGCAGTGATGTGGCTTTGGAGTGCAAGCCCCAAGCCTCGCCCCGGGCAATTAGCCTGTGGAAGAAAGGCAATGAGATCGTGCAGAGAAACGAGAGGTAGTGTGGAACTCAGCATGAATTCTCACCCATTCACAAAGTGTGGTTATGTGTGATTAGAATATTTTCAGATGTGTGGATGAATAGGAGTACAGGCTAATGAGAAGAGAACAAAGCCCGGTAAAGTAGTATGCAGCATCTGTGCATGTTGAATGCTTAGTATATGCGAAGACTTACATTTCAGTCATTTAGTCTCTTGGATGACAAGCCTGGGTGGAAGGATTGGCATTAGGACACCAATCTTCATAGGAAATTGAAAAATGCAAAGTCCATTTTCTGAAATGACAGTTGGACTTTCCTCTGGAATAGAAGGAAACATGTAAATGGTGTTGAAAGGAAGGCGATGATGCATCCTAGCACTGGATTTAGACACGGCACTTCTGTTCTCTACCCAAGCACAAGCTCTGAATCTCTGCTACTCATCCCCCAGGATTACTCTGCTCCCCAACGGGACACTGAAGATTGCCAATGTAACCAGGAGGGATGCGGGAAGCTACACGTGCATCGCTAAGAATCCGTTTGGAACTGCAAGCACCACTGGAAGGCTGTTTATCACAGGTGAGCTCTCATAACATATTCTCCCAATAATCCCTGAGGCATCGCCCCCAAAACTAGGGAGCGTCGACGGATTTTTCACCTTGCAGGCTCGGGTATTCAAACCAGCGACTTTTCGGATACTGGCCTAACACTCTAACAACTAGGCTCCCTGCAGCCCACACTTCAATAAGCTTCAGTGAAGCTACAAAAGTGTTTAACCTTAACGTGACAACAGTACAACACAACGGATGAACAGGAATGACATTTACCTTTACAAGTTGGCAAAAAGAACCATCTGAAACCCATGCCCCTACTAAGCCACACCTTCTGTTTTCTGCCCCATATCTCAATTACCCAGCATTATTAACCCAGCATCAACAACCCAACCTTTCACTTTTTAAAGAAAACAACCCAGTGGCCCACTGCCTGCAACCCAGTAGCTGGGTCATCCAACAACCCAGCATTTTTTAGAGTGTACTGTCTGATATTTGTATGTACTTCTTTGTGTTGATAAATGTACTAATAATTCCAGCCTAACATCTAATGAAAGTGATCCTTACTATTTTGTCTGTACAACTTAACACAGTCACAGTTGTTATTTTCTAATTAAAGCAATTTCAATGGTGCTTAAATAGGCAATCATTTATTGTACTGCAATTAAGTAACGGTCATTACTTATGGATGCGGAGACCTAACGTGTAGATGCAGATATCTGGTACATGTGTGTTGTAAACGTCTGTCTCCACCTCCCTTGTTTTTCTCACTCGCTTATTTAAAGTTTTACTCCAACAGCTGATCCCTTTAATCTAATGGAATGTAATTATCCTGACCTTTCCCTTACAAGACTCCCATACTCCACTGCATCCAATTCTCTACAGCCAGCATTGGAAATGCATTCTGCTTGCATAATCCTACTTCAAACATTTCCCCCCAAATTGACCATGCAAATGTTTTTGAAAGTTAGTGCTAGAACCAAGATACACGTAGCTATGATGATCCTTGTCGGAATGATAGTATGATATAGTTACACTAGAGTTGTTTGAGTGTAATGGTTCCCACCCAGAGAGTATGAAGATGCATACTAAGCTGTCATTGTCTGGACAGAGCCCACCAGAATCACCCAGCGGCCTGCTAACATGGAGATCATTGTTGGCGAAAGTATCGTGCTGCCCTGCCAGATAGCCAGCGATCCAGCCTTGGATGTGTCTTTCTCCTGGGCCTTCAACGGGCAGCTCATAGACTTCCATGGGGATGCCGACCATTTCGACAGAGTAGGAGGGGTGAGTCATCAGAGCAGTGGACAACTGCTGTGAGGCTATTCTAGGATTGATTGTTTCACACAGTGTGTCAGACTGCAAAATAATACGCCTCATTTGGAAACTCTGTATAATCTCTGTATAGTAGGTTAGCTACCTCCTAAACGCCCTACCCTCACACTGTAGGCTACTTTATTAAACGTGTATTCAAGAAGAGTACTGTTGGGATCAAATCTTAGCAGCAGTTTTAACATTGAAGCGATGCCTCAGTAGGCTGTATTTAACTTCCATTGCTTCAAGTTATGTTTACTCTTCCATTTATCTTTTAACTCCCTGTCTATCAGACAGCCCATAATAATTGTGATCTTATTCGTAAGACAACATAAAGGTGAAGAGCTGTTTCAATGGTGGAAGAAGCCTGATGAATTAAAAGTGTTTTTACTTTTCATCCCTTAAACTTCTAATTTCTCCACCCCAAGGGAGATAAAAAAAAATGTATCATCTCTCTTTGCGTTAATTTAATTTGCATACCTATTTATGAATCTTGTGCCCTGAAATCATTTGTAGTGAGTTGGCTGGCATTAACCAAGGGCAAGCCTTCGCACCAGTAAAATGTTCATCTGAATTCCTCATGCCTTCAATTAACGATAAGAGACTGACTACTCTTTGGCGAAAATATGTGTTCCTTTTGATAGACGAGCACTGTCATTTGTTCTGCGCTCGTCTCTGCCAAATTGTTTTAGAGAATCATTTATCACTGTTTTATGGATTCATTATTCACCCAAGGTTCATTGTATGGCTATAGCTGAAAAAAATAATAATTAATGGATCAAAGTTGAAGTTGATATCAGAGTTGAACCCCTCCCACGTCGTGGTCATGCTAAGTTCACGCCTGCGTGGATAGACAAATGGCAATTACAAATGACATTGACATGTGGACACACAAATAATGAGATACAGTTTTCACATATTCCGTATCCCCATGCCCAGGGAGATTACCAGCTCCTCTCAACAGCGTCTGATGAATTAATTAACATAATTAAACCAGATCTGCCTCATAGCTTCCTGCCTGCCAAGGCATGGAATTTAACCCCTCGCTCTCCAGTCAGGCAGCTGCTGGCTGGCATGTCAGAGGCAGACATGGCATGAGCATGTTAGCCTTTCAGAGGAGAGGAGTGCCATGCCGTCCCTCAGCCACACATAAGTGCCACTCTGCTCCGCTTTGTCTTTGCCTCCGAGAGGTGAGGATCCTCGGGGCGTTCATGCCCAATTGCAACCGAGCCTAGCTGAGCCATGGTCACTACCCAGTGAGTTGATGAAATTTGGCGTGGCTTGAGTGTGTCTAACCTGGCTAGCCCTCAGGTGAATCCTCTCCAGACAAGCACACTCTATTTTAAAAGGAGTCCTGAAGGATGACATGCTGTGTATGTGTGACAGACCACTGTGTGACAGACCACTCTACTAAGTGAACATTGGCTCTGAATTTTTAGAATGTGAGTCCCACTCCCCAGATAGAGTGATGGGTACCATTGCTATGTACCTAATAGTTAACTACAGATAAAGATGATCCCATTTCACTCACTTTAAAATATGAAGACATTTAAATTTGATAGCTCTTCCACATTGACTTCTGTAGCTCCACTTAAGGCTCCATGGCAGATGGGAAGATGAACTGAAGCTATTTCATCACATCTCACTCCTCTTTAGGTTTTTCAATAGTTTATCAGCTTTAGTTTCCCCATGGCGTCAAAGAGCATACTGTTTTATTTAGAACAATATTAGCTCTTAGTCTGTAAGTTGTTCTAATTTCTCATCCATCCCTGCTTATGTAATTCTTGAATAATTAGGATCATCTTGCCAATTAGCCGTTGTGTGTTTGTTTTGGTGGTCCTGTGCGAGGCTGAGTAGGGGAGCATGCAGTGCCTGAAGCGTAGCCAACAGGACTGTTTGTTTAGAACACAGCTCACGTTCTTGCTGGTTTCCGTGTGTCACAAGACTCTGTGACCTGAGGGGACCACATGCAGCTCCGTACACAGAGCTTTCTCCATTTTAAAGCTACAGTCACACTTGGAAAGAAAAAGAAGATAGCAGCATATGATATTGCTCCGATGTGATGCATGTATTTATTAATCAACCTACAGTAGGATCACACAGGCAGTTGCGCAAAAATAATTATAAAACAGTTCAGAGTGTATTTCCTTTGGATTTCATGATTTTACATCAGATTTTCTTGTGTGCTGTTGTTTTCCCTTGTAGAGCATCTCAGGAGATCTGATGATTCGTAACATCCAGTTGAATCACGGGGGAAAGTATGTCTGTGTTATCAACACCGACGTGGAGAGCTTGTCTGCTTCAGCCATCTTGGTTGTGAAAGGTAAAAGAACCAACTGTCAAGGTTGTAAAATCTGCCTCTATGGAATTCATGTTCACTCTGGCTCTGAGATTCACATGTGTACAGAGACTTATTTCTCAGAAGTGATTTACATTTGAGCTTCTTCAGAAAAGTTTGAGTGTCGAAATACAATATAGATCCGGCTGTGAATGTTTGATCATAGAGCTTCCAATGTAAAATCTTGTGAGCACTTTGACACAATTAAAATTGATTCATGCAATAAATTGGTGCTGGAATTGCAATCTAGATGACGTACTTAATTTTATTAGTCTGGGTACCAGTCTGTTTAGCTTACATTCCAGTCATTGTTCTCCATGTCATGTGCTAAAAATTTGGCACATGCCATGGAGTACAAGGAGTGGAATGTGATCTAAACAGACTGGCAACCAGACTATCATTTTATAGGCCTATATGAATAATATTGGTTCATTAAACTTGCTGCCAAGCTACCTATGGGGCGGCAGGTAGCCTAGCGGTTAAGAGCTTTGGGCCAGTAACCGAAAGGTCGCTAGTGCGAATCCCCGAGCCAACTATCTGCCAATGTGCCCTTGAGCAAGGCACTTAATCCTAATTGCTCCTGTAAATTACTCTGGATAAGAGCATCTGCTGAAAGACTAAAATGTCAAATTTAACCATAAATATATTCATGGTTTGGTGAGAACTCTGCAGACAAATATAATTATCTTACACCAATTTTTTTAATGACATGACATGGTATACAAATGTGACAATGTGTGATGTTGGTGTAATGAGAACGTTTGTATGACATGTTTTTGAAAGACAATATTTGGCATTGCTAAAATTTAAAAATGGCACATAATGTGAGCTTCCACAGCAGTAGTTAATATCTGTTAAGCGCAGTGTATCATATCTCATCATTGTAACTTATCTCTAGTGATTTACATTGGCATGCATTGCATGCCCATAACACACTGTAATAGCTGTCCCGGTGTTTTGGAAAGCCATTGTTTGTTACAGAGAATTGCTTTAATTGGCTCATTTACACATTGACAAAAAAACATAGAAGCATCTGAATAATGAAACAGAGGAGCAAACAACAACATCTTTGGAGCATATGTGTGACCAACCACTTTTAGATTTGGTCCTATGAAGCAAAAAAAAATGTATGGTGTTTTTTTACATTGGATAAAAGACACACAGCTCAAGAAAATGTTATCTCATAAACTGCAGTTAAGGAACAATGTGAAAGGAATTCTGCTTTGAAAGTGGATACACTTGTAACCACACTGTTAAGAAAATGGCCCTTGAATTGTTTTATACACCTAATGGAGAGCTCTTCTTTGTCTACACCCATTCAACATCGTTCACACCCTCTTAAACCTTAGTCCCACCCATCTCTTTAAGGATTCACATGTGAGGGCATGTGCTAAACAGAGTGAGTAGTGTAGTAAATATCCAACGTTTTCAATACTAAAAGTGGTAAAAGTAGTAGCCTACAATAAGTAAAAACTCCAGGTAAAAATACACTTTATCTAGTCCTTGGCCTACATCCTAATCTGACTTTGGTGCAGGTCATGTTGTTCTTCACATTGCCTTCAATGGTATAAACACACCTTATCAAATCAAATGTATTTGTGACATGCACAGGATACAGAAGGTGTAAACGATACAGTGAAATGGTCACTTGCATAGTAGCAATATCAAAAACAGGAAGTGTCCAGATTTATACAGATATTGTATCAATTTGTTATAATTATTAGATGACGCTTACCCAGACACACTTGTATAAATTAATTGTCATGTGAAAGAAATGCTATAACCACCCCCCAGCCACATCTAGCTAAATGAATGGGTCACTATTGTCTAGACATTTTTTATTTTACCTTTATTTAACCAGGCAAGTCAGTTAAGAACAAATTCTTATTTTCAATGACGGCCTGGGAACAGTGGGTTAACTGCCTGTTCAGGGGCAGAACGACAGATTTGTACCTTGTCAGCTCGGGGGTTTGAACTCACAACCTTCCGGTTACTAGTCCAACGCTCTAACCACTAGGCTACCCTGCCGCCCCTATATACACATGTTCATGAAATACAATAGATGGCCGCAGTCACCCCGACACACCTGGCTGACTTGATGGGTCATGTAATCATCTGGTGAAGTGTAGCCTTTCATTTAGACATGTAGCTAGATAGCTAGCCAGCTAAACAATGAACCGGCATAATCCCAACTCATACTACTACCAATACAAACATTGTCATAGCTGTAGTATGAATCTGCAAGTAGCTAAAGCTAGCCAACCAGGTTCAATGTTAGCTAGCTAACATTAGGCAGTAACTTGCAATGCAAAGGGATTTCTGATTCAAATAATATTACTACACAGATGATACACGTACTGTTAGCTAGCTACCAAGCCAGCATGCTAACGTTGGCTAGCTAGATAATAGTACTCTTTAACTTGCAATGAAAATGACTTTCTGACAAAATTAGACACGTATAATATCTGAAAATGTAGCTAAACTCTTACCAGTGTACATGGATGAACGCTTCATGGCAAACTGGAACTTTAACTACGTTTTGTTTGTAGCTACATCTTGTTTGGCCAGCGTTGTCAAGTCACTCCGGTTCACACTGACCATGGCGTGTGCAGAAAGTAGTCCATCACAACTTTTTCCAACTGATCTGTTGATAGCACCTGGTAAATTCAGGGCATCAATGTTGTTGAGAAAAGTAGCAAAACTTTTGTAATTCTCGATGGCTAACATAATATCTTTAAAAAACACTGTGATAGAAAGGACTATCAACATGTACTGAGCAGCTCACGTTATAGACAGAGGCATGCTACATGGCAGACCAATCCAAACTCATCTCCCGGCATGTCCAGCCCTTCCATTATCTCAGACAATCATGGATAGCGGGACAGTTCTCACTTTTTCCTTGGCTAATCCAACTAGGCTCGTAATTTAGCAATTGTATTCATATTTACAGATGGAATACAAGTTTGTTATTGAGGCACATTAAAGTTCACATGCAACAGAAGGCATTTCTGCCAAAAAGCGCACTTTGATAAAAATATACACTACCATTCAAATGTTTGGGGTCACAGAGAGAAATGTCCTTGTTCTCGAAATATATATTTTTTGTGTCCATTAAAATAACATCAAATTGATCATAAATACAGTGTAGACATTGTTAATGATGTAAATAGACTGACGAGTTTCAGAAGAAAGCTCTATGTTTCTGGCCATTTCGAGCCTGTAATCGAATCCACAAATGCTGATGCTCCAGATACTCAACAAGTCTAAAGAAGGCCAGTTTTATTGCTTCTTTAAACAGGAAAACAGGAAAACATAATTGCAAAAGGGTTTTCATATGATCAATTTACCTTTCAAAATGATAAACGTGGATTAGTTAACACAAGGTGAGGTTGGAACACAGGAGTGATGGTTGCTGATAGTGGGCCTCTGTACGCCTATGTAGGTATTCCCTTAAAAATCAGCCGCTTCCAATTACAATAGATAGTCATTTACAACATTAACAATGTCTACACTGTATTTCTGATCAATTTGATGTTATTTTAATGGACAATTTTTTAAAACATTTTCTTTAAAAACAAGGACATTTCTAAGTGACCCAAAATTCCTCTCCTGTGAAGTAGTGACGTGCGACAAATGCCTAGCTTCCTGAAGCGGGTCACATATTTGCTGTACTTCTCAATCTTGCTGCATCTCTATCTCACTCACTGTCTCTCTCTAACTCACTGTCTCTGTCTCACTCACTGTCTCTCTCTCAATCTCTAACTCTTTCTCTCGCTCTTTCTCTCTTCACAAATGTACCCCTCCCATGTCCCTGTTCGGTGTTAGTGATCCTGTGTTCATAATCACTTCTCAGCCTCACATATCACACGTCTGAATTAAAGGCCCCTGTGAAGCCGGACCAAGGACACAGCCCTTAATTAGATGGAGTGTGATGGCCTTGATATGTAACAGGGTCAGCAGTAAAGGCAAGAGCATAATGAGTTGGGAATGGGAGGGGTGGTGGTGGTGTTGTGAGCCTGGTGTGGAGGCTCACTTTGCTAATTGTCTGATTGAGTCAGGTCCCCCCGGGCCCCCGGACACTGTAGCAGTGGAGGAGATCACAGATAGCACAGCCCAGCTCTCCTGGAAACCTGGTAGGGACAATGGCAGCCCTATCACCGGCTACATCATCCAGGCCAGGACACCCTTCACTGTGGGCTGGCAAGCTGTAGACACAGGTAGCTAATACACCTAGCATACAGTACAGAACAGAGCACACCTTAGCCATGCTTATGTAGATGGTAATGTTGAACGCTCTCCTTTCCACTTCCAGTTCCCGAGGAAATCAATGGCAACACGTTGACAGCCACTGTAGTGGGTCTGAATGCCTGGGTGGAGTATGAGTTCCGGGTGGTGGCCCGCAACAGTGTGGGCATGGGAGAGCCTAGTCCAGCCTCAGCCAAGACCAGGACAGAGGATGCCAGTGAGTGTCACTCCTCTACTCTCTTTAAAATACATATGTAGACACACACACACACACACACACAAAGTGATATACACAGAACCCTGACATCTGACTTTAAATGCTGGTTGAACCAGTTGCTAATGTGACAGATTAAATGTGATGGACCATTTACTTTGGGTAAATACACATCAGGATGCACATGAGTGATCCGCAAATCTTTTGTGCAGAGCCATCCACAAAACAGTTGTCAAGTAAAATGGCATTTTCTGACTATTAAACTTAACAGCTAAATCAAAAACGAAGTTGTTTATTCATTGTGAGACTTGCTATTCGAGTAGGAGGATATACTCCAAAACATGTTGGGTCGTTCGTATCAAGGGAGAAGTTGTGGTTTGTAAAATGAAAAAATATTCTGGATGCATTTTAAAACTGTCGTGGGGCTAGACTTATAGACCTGTAGTTCAGCTATGTTAACTGCCTTCTAATTGCTTTCCTTTGGGCTTTGCCTTACAGTGCCTGATACAGCTCCCACTGATGTTGGAGGTGGAGGCGGCACAAAATCTGAATTAGTGATAACTTGGGAGGTAAGTCATCTGTCAGGTTTTACTGCTCTCTCCATAGCCTGGTAATGGTTTTGCTTAATTGTGCAGAATTGAATGGAGCAATTTTATGACCTGCACTAGAGCCAGCCCCTCCGTTCTGGGGTCTGGCCTCGGAGTGCCAGCCCCCAACGTGATTCAACTCCGGGAAAGAGATTGTTTCTTTGAAGCCCACTTCATCCACAATGATGTACCAATGCAGGGAGAAAAGGATCTGTGGGTTGTGGTGTAGGGGGGAAAACGCCGCATCTAATCATTGCAGCTCGTATTGAAGCCCTCTTTGGCGGGTGCTTGAGGACAAAGGCAGGGGTGTCAGTGTCTTTGTCTGTATGCGTTTTAATATCACTATAGTTTTGTGTTTCGCTCCCAGCCCGTGCCTGAGGAACTGCAGAATGGAGAGGGCTTCGGTTACATCATCGCCTTCCGGCCACTGGGTGCTGTCACTTGGACGCGAGTGGTCATCTCCACGCCTGGGGTCGCCCGATACGTCTTCCGCAACGACACCATCCCGGCCTTCTCTCCGTTCGATGTGAAGGTTGGGGCGTACAACAACCGCGGGGAGGGGCCTTTCAGTTCCATAGCCACAGTGTTTTCAGCAGAGGAAGGTAAAGGCAATGGCAGCCAGTGGAACCACGCTCAAACTGCTCCTAATCTTTTGTATTCTGGAGGCACGACCTTGAATAGTAATGATGAAATAAGTTGGTTCAGACACTTTTCCCCCTCTCAAGCTGGGAGTTTCAACTTGATATTAGTTATTGTTATTGCAGAGGTAGATTACAGGAAATCCTAGCTGACACTTACTACACTGGGCTGTCAGTGAGGTACTGTGTTAATTGAATTTGCCGTGAAGATAGTCTTCCCTAATGTCAGTCACAGATCCCATTAAAAACCAAGCCCAAGCAATATAGCTCTCTCCAGTGAAACTACAGGTCTATTCTCTGCCTGCTTCTGCTTCCTATTAGTGTGTTTGATGGTGTTGAGTGAGTGGTGCTCACCAGCTCTCTATTTCTGCAGTCCCCAGTGAGGCTCCTAAGAGGGTTTGGGGCAGGAGTGTGTCTGCAGCTCAAATTGAAGTGATCTGGGAAGCCCTCCCTGCCACCCCTGAAAGAGTGCTGGGTTATGAGGTAGGATTCTCTCAATTTGCTCAATAAATAACCATACTTGCATTCTAAATAGTAGACATTTTAGGCATGTGAAAATATAACGGTTTATAGTATGTGAAATTTCAAGTATTCTTTAAATGCCAGGTTATTACTCATTTAGGCTTTTCATCGGGTAGAATTTGCTGAACACTTTTGAGGAAGAGAATCATCTCTCCAGACTCACGTGTGTTTGACAAAAACTGATAATCAGCCGATAATGAGATAAGATGAGTACCGCTATACCAAATGAACAAATGGCGTAAATGAATGCAATTGCGCATTAGATGACGCATTCTCAGGATGGGTGAGCCTAGTAGCTTGATATTTGTTGCTTACTGCATCCGTTTTGACTAAACAGTATGTTCTGAATAGTATATGGTATGAATAGTACACATTATGTAGTTGTAGTAAGTAGTAGGCAAGACAGATTTCGGACACGGCCAGACACGTTCTGATGCCATTTCTAATATTTATATGCAAATCAGTAGCTTTATTTAAACTATTTTAAGACGATTCTTGAAATATTCCCTGGAGTGCTGTGTAAATGTAACATTTCACTGAATAAGATATCATGAGAACTTCTATAACGTTGACAACAGCTTGTAAATAGTATAGTATGTTCACTCCTGTACCTGTACCTGTAGGTAACTACAAAAATAATGGAAACACTTGAGTAAATTAGGGATACAGAGAATATTGACAGCAGGTGCTTCCACACAGATGTGGTTCCTAAGTTAATTAAGAAATTAACATCACATCATGCATAAGGTCAAAAATGCTGGGCACGCCATGGCTATGCCTCATGACAATGCCCCCATCCACAGGGCACGAGTAGTCACTGAATGGTTTTATGCGCATGAAAACGATGTAAACCATAGGGCATGGCCATCTCAGTCACCAGATGTTAACCAAATAGAACGCTTATTTGAGATTCCTGAGCGGCGCCTAAGACAGCGTTTTCCACCACCATCGACAACACACCAAATTATGGAATTTCTGGTGTCACACTGCTCCAATAGAGTTCCAGACACTTGTAGAATCTATGCCAAGGTGCATTGAAGCTGTTCTGGCTGGTGGTGGTCCAACATACTATTAAGCCACTTTATGTTGGTGTTTCCTTTATTTTGGCAATTGCCTGTACATATACATATATATATATCACATTGATTAAAGGTCAAAAAGGGTGCTTATATTTGTCTTGTTTCACAAATGTACATGTGTGTAATCTGTACAGTGTTTGGTGAACTGGAAATGTTATTTTCTGTGTATATCCCACTCCCCCTGAGACACCCTCAGAGAGTGGGTGTTGCTTAAGGGTTTATCATAGTCCAAAACACACAGCAGTGTTCTAGAATATTGGACCGTTGGCTTTCATACTTTTCGACTACTCAAGCAATTTCTCCAACTAGTGTCAACACATTCAAATAAATGGAGGATGCGTCCCAAAGCCGTGTTGGTTGGGAATTGTGGGGAGGTGCCCGTTCAGCTGTGCGTCTCGCTCGGATAGTGTTCTCAGAGCCGCCTAGCTATGTCACATTGGGACACCAGACTATCGCGTCTCAGCTTCCTGCGGACTATGATTTACGCTTTATACACTGCTGCTCTGAAGACCACCCACCAGAGGCTTCTGAAACCTGATGAGGATAGCTATCATCCATCCATTTAAGAACACATTTTTTTCCCAGTGCTCTTTCAATCCCTCTCACCCCTGCCCCTTGGCACAAAACCCATGGTTGCCATGGCAATGGCTATATTGTGTAGATACAATAGTGTTATCATGTCACCAAAAAGGATTTGAGAGAGAGGCGCTTTTACGGAGGAAAGCTGTTGTTATGCATCTTAAACCTTAGCCATTGGGTACAGTGGAGGTCATAAGATTCTGAAAGACATCATAGACAGATGCATTAGTGTTGTTTGTTTTAGTATCCAAACAGGCAGGATAGGTCTAAACTGATTTGCACAATAATAGGCCCATCATCTACAGTATGGAGCTAGTTTTTAACTCCAGAACAGTATGTTGTTTTGGGGTGAAAAATAGTATCTAATAGATTAATTTAGTTTCATAGCAATACCAGGAATATAGGAGTGCGGGTAGACTTCACTTTTTCTCTCTAATTATGTATTGACTTAACTCTGTCACTTAATACCAGAGACATGAATATTGTATATGACCCTAAACTAGCATTGGATTATTTCATTTGCTTAATCAAAAATCTCTTCACCTGCATCGTTAATTGAAAGTTAATACCCTCAAGGGAACTAATTAAGCACTGTGCCTCGTGTTAGAGAGAATACAATATTCATCCATGCTGTTGCTGGATGTGTTCATTTCTAAGTACAGAAACTGTATTTTAATCATTGAAAGTACATATTCCCCGTGAGGGGAATATATTTTCTTTTACCAAAAAGAGGAGATCTAAAACATAGTATTGACAGAATATCCCTATACTTTGTCACACAAGCACTTTGTCATATTCTACTTTTAGGGTTACTATTGGTGCCTTTGTAGAATGGCCATAGGGTAGAGAGGATGGTGTATCAGCAATTGAGGACCTAGATATTGAAAAATGTATTATTCAGTGGGAAGCTAGTCCCCTACTGCACACTAAATGGCATTACAGATTAGATGAGGAGGAGTGAGTTCTAATAATGTGATGAAATTAATCACTTGTGTGAGTTAATAAAAGTCCCCATGGCTAGGATTGAATTTTTCCTGTCTGATGTCTCAACCTCTTGTTGTTTTCTTTCCATTGGTAAACAGGTGGTGTATTGGGAAGATGACACCAAGCCTGACACAGTAGGCAAAGTGAGAATCTCTGCTAACTACTCAGCAGTCAACGTGACTGGACTGAAAGCCAACACACAATATTACTTGGCTTTGTGTACCTTTAACACTGCTGGGACAGGGCCACAGTCTACACCCATAAACGCCACCACCAAGAAGCCACGTGAGTGAATCTCATCAGTGGGTTTTGTGTCTATTGTACATTCAACTTCAAAATGTAAGCAGAACTGAAACTCTTTCGTTTTTTCCAAGCATACACACATTGCTGTATATGAGCATCTCTCTTTTCTTCTCTCTTTCTTCATCACTACCCTCTCGCAGCACCTGGCCAGCCTCCTCTGAACGTAGAGTGGACCATGATTGGCTCTCTGCTCACTCTGCACTGGGATCCTGTCATAGCCATGGAGACGGAGGCAGAGGTCATCGGATATCTTGTACGTCTCATGTCACTCTAACTCTATTATTTTGTCAAATACAACACAACCATCTCAAACGCAATCTTTCAATTAGTGCTGCTTTGTGTGGGTTGTTTGATTTGAAAAAAGGAAGAAGCAAAGAGCAGGTAGTTGGTCGGGGGTGTAATGAAAGAAGTGTATTCAATACCATCGCCTCTGGTCAACTCAGCCATATTGATAATTAGTGGCTCACATTGGTAGGGTTGTCCACAGGGACAGAACATCCACAGCTTCAATCAGCCAGCCGCGCTGTACTGTCACAAAGCATCAGGATTCATCTTATCATCCAATCAGCAAAATCTAGTCACTCTCCTAGTTTGAATTCCCCCACTCCTCACCGCTCATTTTAGCCAGTCTTTCATTTTGAGGTTGTCTGTTTTTGCAAAGTTACTGTGTGTTGCTACATTTTTGTATTTTGGGGGTTTTGCATTGCTGCTTCTAGGTGCTGTTGAGAAGACACCGGGATAATGAGGTAAACAGCATCATGACGAACAAAACCAGGTTGGAGCTGACGCTGTCTTCCAACGACAACTACCTGATCCAGATCAAGGCCCTGAGTGAGGGCGGTGAAGGTGTGGGCAGCGAACCCATCCACATCCACAAATTAAGTACGCTTGCCATCTCCTCTTCCTGTGTCCATTGATCAAGTTTTGGCGATGATTCAACCAGCCGAACAGAACATTTATTTTGGCCTCGTTGCACCCCTCTTCGACCATGTGTAATATACTTTTTTTGGGGTGCAAGAAAGGCAACCTTTTTAAAAATGCATGTACGGTGCAATCCATCTCTGCCATTGGGTTATTATTCCTTGTTGACTGCACAGCTCGGCTGTGTCTAAAATAGTTGAATGCCCCTCCCGCTGTGCAAAATTGAAACAGGGTTCAGTTTTCTCTAAAGAGATCTGCTCTAATGTGATATAAGCCTTATCATCTCTGTATACTTTAATGGCCTATCCTGTTGAAAGTCATTAATAATGGAGATATGGAAGCACTATATAATTCACAGTTACTCTTTGATTTATGACGACTTGTCAGCCAATTTTGCAGATAGAGACAGAAAATGCCCCGCTTTTTGCTTTAAAAAAAAAAATGAAAAAAGAGTGGAATCTTAAGTTCTTGAAGAGCTTCTCTCTAACTGGTGGTTTGTGGTTTCAGGCATGGGCGCACAGGGCTCGGGAGCGTCTCGGCTTAGTCTGCTGTCGCCGTCTCATCTCTCTGCAGTCCTCGTCAGTGCTCTCATCCTCCTCAGCTCCTCCTGGTGATGTCTGGTCACAGCCCTCCTACCGATCCTCCTCTCTCTCCCTCTCCTCTAGGAGGCTGCTCCTGCATTCACCCTCAGTCGGAAGGGGCAACGGGTGAAAACTCTCTGTGGCAGTGCTGGACAGAACAGGATTTTTAAAAGGGCCATGCATTGAGGATTTCAATAACGGACCGATAGAGAACGTGAATTTGTGTGCATTATATTTTACAGTATTTCCTCTCATGTCATAAGTGCCGTCATGCTGTAAAAACATTTTGGAAGTGTTATTTTGTTTTTGCCAATGGAATATACTTCAATTTGGGAGTAGTGATGTCTACATTCTATATGTTTGATACTGATCCTTGAAGAATACTAATGCCTTAAATCCATGTAGATACCAAAGTAGTTGACGAAAAAAAAGGTTTCATTGTCTTTATTTCATTCATTTATTGGTCTTTCAGAGGTAATCTGAGGTTTTAAAAAATGGTTTTTACCAGGTGGAGGTACAGTATGTTCACATACATTTGTAATTGTAGGGTTAGCTGCTCAATGGAGAGATGTGTTTTGGTTTATATGGGTCAGATGGCCTTTGATATAGTAGCTAACTGTAGATGGCATTTTGGATTATTATTATAAGAAGTTGAAGAAGTAGAACTTCAAAAGGTAAAAAAATATATACTAACTAAGTTGTGCAGCTGACAACATGCCCAGACTTATTGTAAATTGGCTACTATAGCATATAAAACCAGTTTTACTTGGTGAACCGAATCAAAAAATATTCTATCAAGTGATTTTTTTTTTTACTGCAGCTATTTTTTTCTAACTGCAGCTAGAACCTTACCTTGTATGTTTTGTGTTTTGAGCTTTGTTAACTCATCAGGACCAGGGCTGGATACTAGATCGATTACTTGTGCCTCTAGCCCACTCATCTCTGCATAGTGAAATAGTATTAGGCATCTTATAGAGCTGTTGGCTATTGAGCTTTAGACCTCCTCTCTACAACAAGCTGATGGGACTTGGCATTTTGGTCTGTATCTCAAGCTCCTCTAAATAATTGATGCAAATCACAATGAATTCGGTGAAATGTTAAAGTCCCAGAAGGAATAGAATCATGTGGTGTTGCCACTTGTAATATTCTGCATTCAAATGACCTCTAAATGCTAAATAAGTCTTACCGATTATCCAGAATTCAGATCACCGGTCTGCAAAATATATATAAAGTATACATGTTTGAGTACAGGACATATTAGTGCCTTCACTGCACATGCATATCTTTCATATTACAAATTGAGGGACATACCCATTCTTTCTGGATCAGTTTTTTGGAAATGAATTATCAGACGGATAGAAACGAAGTAACTGAGTGGGGTGAATGTGAAACCCCATTAATGGAAATGGGTTGATGATTCCAATTTTAATTATATACTGGAACACCTGATATAACAATGGGTTGAAAACTTTATAGGAGTAGAGATGGATCCGACTGTATGTAGTGTGGAGGTTTGGTCTACGTTTATGGTCTGGTGAGATCCTGTGAATAATACATCTATGATTGGATCTGCAGCACAATTTAGCAGCTATTAAAGCCTCTAAATAAATGATGTAACGTTAAAGGAGCTTTGACTGGAAATAGAGGAAAAAGGTTGGCTGCTGTCATAATGTCCCTCTCTGCACACAATGAAGTACATCCTGAGCTGCTAGACTAGACACAGTAACTGCTAAAGTACTTCGATTAGCCTGATGTTGAGTGAGAAACTGGTTCCTGTTCATGTTGTTGTCTGATGGGTCCTCCATCATAAGTCATCATTCTAGGGCCACTGGTGTAAGTTTGGACTTGCAGTAAACACTCGACTACTGCTATAAAGAACCGTGCCTTCACTGAACTTGGGACTGATTAGGGCTGGCTGAGCTATGATTACATTGTTGTGAGACTGTCCCCGTCGTCTGCGTTTGCACTCATTTCCCAAAGTCGAATGAAAGCACAAGGAACTGATCCAAGGTGACTGTGTGACTGTGTCCCTGCTCAGCCACCAGAACAGGTGTGCAGTCCCTAGAGGCCCGTAAAGCCCAAGCAGCGGACACAATCAGCCTATCTGCTCCTTCAGTGGTTTCATAAAGGCCTGTGCTCTTTGATTAGACTGCTGCAGCCCAGTCAATAGGATATTGATTTTCCTGCCCCGTTATTGCAGCTGTCACAATTCAGATGCTTGATTGACTGATGCCGAGGCTTCCTGTTGCGCATGTTTTTGTTGGGTACAGTTGGAGATGTTGACAGATGTCCTTCCTCACTCAAAGTTAAAATCATAAGAACACAATGTAATATACAGTACATGTTTTTTTTTTAAATAAGAGCTGCTATGAGAAACTGGTGTTTTAGGTAACATCCCCCTACTAAGAACTTTTAACGGATTCAAACGGCTCCACGTTCATAAGTGATCTTACTGACTTTCATATGAAAATGAACAGCATTTTGTTCCTCTTTTAAGCTGAAATCCGCATAAGGGAAAACAGCACCCCTGTTCGCCCCCGGCACATTTGTTATTGTTTTGTTTTTGAAACGGAGGAGAGGAGCATCCAGCATTGTAGTAAAAAATATCGAAACACATACTCTGCTGTTCTATTGTGCGTGCAATGAGGTGCAATGAGAAAACGGTGTTCGTTGTTTGAAGTAACTTTGTTGTCGTTATATCGCAAATGGACATGGCAGTTTCATCATTACGGATTCCAGGTTTAAAGGTAATGTGTTGGTTAAGAAAGGGAGCTAGTCATTTTCCTTTGTCTTTTTGACTCTTCAGCCCTTTTTTTGAAAAAAACGTCCATCCTACGCTGAAGATTTGCATTGATATAGCAGTGATAGCCTTTGCTTTTTCTCCAAATGATGAACAATAGGCTTTTTAGGTGTCAAACTGTCTGTGGATTAAGCCTGTGTAATAATACTACTATAAAAAAAAGTACAGTGCAATGTCAGTTCATTTCAAGGATAAAACCTTGTAACACAGTGTATAATACAAATAGTGTAACTCGTAGACCTTATCCTCATTCCTGTACCCATCACCTGATCATTATTTCTGTATGCTGGTTAGTAGAATAGTGTATACTTACCAGTACACATCCCTCACACAGTGCTAGAGTATGTGGATTTACAAATGAGTCCTTTATCAAACTTGGCCAGACTATCCTATAATCTACGTAGCTATAGTTCTAAGTACTTGTTCCTTGCTGACTGTAAAATAGAGGGGGAAATGCTGTACCTTTTCTGGCCTTGTACTTTGTTAATTAATTCTAAATGCAATCTAAGACCGTTATGTTAGCCATCAGGTCAACTGAGTTTGATTTTAAAGGATTCAACTTGATATGATAAACACTGATTATGGTTACTCAAATATTCGCTTTAGTTCTGACAAATGTACTTGGTCTAATGTAAATAGCTTGCATATATATTTTTAAAGCTGGCCTACAAAGACAACCTACTGATATTTTATACAACTTGTGGCCCTTGATTTTAATACTGATATTTAACCCATGATCTCCATGAGATAACTGACCTATAGAACTGCGTTTTCATATTGAAAACTAACTGTTTTGTCTTGTATACTAAAATTGTGCATGTGAATCATTGTTTTGTGAGTTTGTGTTGAATTTTCTAAAATTGTAACTTAATAAACTGTTAAAATGTTTACGGCGGCAAGTTGTTTGCGTTCAAGATCCCCTTCTTTATTTAAAGCACTGCATCTGTGACAGTGTGGTCTTTTCCACTTCCACATTAGACAGTTAATGGTTTTCCAGCACCATTTGACCTTTTAATATTCATCATAAGGGACGTTTAGTATGAAAACAGCAGGGATTTATTATTTGGCACCCATTTGAGGTTTGATCGTCTTCAGCAGCCCCATTCAGTGCTGTTAACATAGCCATTGTAAATCAATTTGATATCTTGGCACAATTTCAGAGTGGTGATAGAATTACTGATATGTAAGTGCTGGATTATGCAGTGTTTTTTTTTTACATGCACTGGTAACGCATATGAATGCCTAATTGGGTCGAAGGCAGTTCCCTCATGTAATCTAATTCAGGGATCGCAAAGTTCAATAAATCTTGGGGAAGCTGTGCTCCAGGGATTCACACATCAATGATAAGCTAGGCTTTTTAGTCAGTGGGATCCAAATAGGATTACTTTTGCCATAGCAAATTATAGAACAAAGTAGTGCTTCTGCATGTAATCACTGTTCACCATCAGGGAGTGAGTACAGTGTTCAATAGCTTTCATTTCTGCCCATATTAACTACTGTAGCTCAACACACACACACACACACACACGCCCAATATATTGCTTAATCACTTAATTACTTTGAATTTAAATGTGAACTAATGCAATTCACCAGACACTGTATGCATCTTCATTTTTAGATTGTCCTAACCTAATGGACGTAGTGTGGAGATACAAGCAAGTGGAATGTAATCTGTACAAACTAGCTATATACATTACGTTTTAATCTCTTTGCCCTTAAAACGTTTTAATGTATTAAAACATGTCCTAAATACATTCATCAAAACTAAATGATACTGTCAAAATAATTGCAAATACATTCATCAAAAGATCACTGCAAAAAGATTCATACAAACATACAGTCTAAGCCGACAAAACAGAAAGTTAGTCTTTAAAAAAAAAAATGTATCCAGTAGATCAATATATTTTCTTAGCAGTCATTAAATTATGACGGAATACAACTATCAAAGGTGCAGAATTGTGCGAAGTCACTCTGCTTTTATGCAAATGTCACCAGACAATTTTATACACATCAAATCAAATATAATTCCTGATCAAAAAGAAAATGGAAATAAGCGTATTGTGTGCAGGATGCGTTCATCAGTATCATCACAATGCAATTCCATATATTCAACACAAAGGCTGGTCTGCTAAGATATCAGTAGACTTTCCATCGGCAAGCAGAAACACAATCGCCAATAGAAATAAGGAAAGGTGAATACGTAAAGTGGAGGAACACAACTGATATGAATATACTTTATAGGCTTCAGTCGACGCCATAGCAATGCTCTGTAATAGAAAGTCAACATTTGGGAGATGATGATTTAGGAGTAACCAAAGTTACTTAGAAGTCATTCAACTTCATTCTCTACATCTAAGCAATGTAAAAAATATTTAAAAAGACATTGCCTAGATCTTTCTCTATGTTCTACCTGATAAAGCCATTTGCAATTTTGTGCAGTGGTATTTACTGATTGCCAAAAACATTGAACATATTTGCAATATTTCCTCTCCTGATTAGAACAACGTGTTGATATTCTGTGAACAAAACCCTTTACGTTGAGTGAATTTTGTATTCATTGATGACAATTGTATTTAATTAACGCTTCTTAAAAGTTGGTCTAAGATATGCAATCAAGGTACAAAGGTTAGAAAATGATCTGACATTCTGCAAACGTATTTAGGCATTTGATCATTGCTGTTCTGACATACTGTCGGTACATTTAACCACAGTTCCAAAAAATGCTTGCACTTGATTGTGCAAATTAGAATTTGGTGCATTGTTTTCCCTGTGACATTTCGAGGGCTTTGGGAGATTCCAGACAATTTTGAACTGGGCTTGGGATCAGGTCATTAATATTGGCAGCCTGTGCTTCCTCTCAATATTGTGTAATTAGAGGTAGGCACAGTGCATTTTCCTAATTAAGTAGAAATGCCAAGCTCGTCAGACAGTGGCCAACGTAGAGTCTGAATGCCAACAACTGCTTCTATTTGTAAACATTGTCAGTAAAGTTACGTGAGCCTCTCATTTCTTCACACAGACATGTTCACGGCTTTAACTTTAGCTTTTGCTTATGGCATAAGCAATTTATTTAGAATTATTCTATTTTATCTCAATTTAATGTCAACACAGGACTGTTCCCTGGGTATGAAAATGTAAAAGGTATACATAATGTTGTACCTTCAGAAGTACACATGGAATCTCTCATCATACTGATTGGTACTTTGTAAGGGCACATGTTTGATTGTTTGGCTTATTTATTTTCTGATTGATTGATTGATCTATCGACCAATAGCGATGGAGCTGTGAGCGGGCTCGAACTTCAAAGGTTGTTTTGATTTTGGTGCCAACAGACATGATCGTGCAATGGATGAACTGACAACTAACGAACTAAGAATTGGAGAGCTGTCTGAGAAAGTGACTATAAAGTAGTTTTGGCTTGCTAAAACTACATTTTTTTTCCTGATTTGGCAGTTATACAGGCAACTTTAGTTATACAGGCACATCTAGCTGACTAACTGAACTTAGCTAACTAGCTAGCATTTTTAGCAGCATCTAGCTAACATTTTCTCATAGATCATGTCTGCTTGCATTATCTAAGACTAATATGCTGGGAAAGTCCTTTTAAAAGTGTCACGTCAGTCGTTGGATTGAGACCAAGGCACAGTGTGGTAAGCGTACATCTTTCTTTATTTGCATGGACACCAAAAGACAAAACGACCGTAAAGTTCTGCAGGCTATACAGCAACTAACAAAAACAAGATCCCACAAACTCAGGTGGAAAACAGGCTGCCTAAGTATGATCCCCAATCAGAGACAACGATAGACAGCTGCTCCTGATTGGGAACCATACCCGGCCAACAAAGAAATAAACACATAGATTTTCCCACCCAAGTCACACCCTGACCTAACCAAATAGGGAATAAAAAAGGCTCTCTAAGGTCAGGGCGTGACAAAAAGATATATGTAAAATTGTATTCGTATTCATAGATACCTTTATGAAGGTTTTCGATTACGAAAAAGACAACACGATCAGAAACCTTTATGAAAGGCATCAGGTGAAGTCAATTAATCCACAAATATGAATAGAATTTCACATACTGTACATCTCAAATGACCGTTTTTTCAATTTAATTATTTAATCTTGAAGCCTATTCAAAAACCATACAGGACATGATCCAGGAAATAGGCGGGACTTTCCCAGCATATTGCCATGTACTGTAAATAGGTTGTTAAAACACGAGCTAGGCAGTATTATACTAGTTATAACTTAAACTAGTTAAATTACAAATCTGGTTTATCCGTGATTTGCAGACAAGCTAAACACCCGCTTTGAGGACAACACAGTTCCACCGACGCGGCCCACTATCAAGGACTGCAGGCTCCCCCTCTCCTTCTCCTTGGCCGACGTGAGTAAGACATTTAAACGTGTTAACCCTCGTAAGGCTGCCGCCGCAACAGGTCCACAGATGATACAA
This sequence comes from Oncorhynchus mykiss, assembly GCF_013265735.2. Taxonomy (NCBI): domain Eukaryota; kingdom Metazoa; phylum Chordata; class Actinopteri; order Salmoniformes; family Salmonidae; genus Oncorhynchus; species Oncorhynchus mykiss. Next base: position 45,492,810 of record NC_048571.1, read on the forward strand.
TCTCAATCACACTGCACACTGCTTTATTCCATCGGGACAAGAGGAATACCTATGTAAGAATGCTGTTCACTGACTAAAGCTCAGCATTCAACATTATAGTACCCTCCAAGCTCACCATTAAGCTTAAGGCCCTTGGTCTCAACCCCGCCTGGGACAATTGGGTCCTGGACTTTCTGACGGGCCGCCCCCCCCCAGGTGGTGAAGGTATGAAACAACATCTCCACTTCACTGATCCTCAACACTGGGGCTCCACAAGGGTGTGTGCTCCCTGTTCACCCATGACTGCGTGGCCATGCACGCCTCCAACTCAATCATCAAGATTGCAGACATCAAAACAGTAGTAGGCTTGATTACCAGCAACGATGAACAGCCTACAGGAAGGAGGTAAGCGCACTCGGAGTGTGGTGTCAGGAAAACAACCTCTCACTCAACGTCAACAAAACAAAGGAGATGATCATGGACTTCAGGAAACAGCAGAGGGAGCATCCCCCTATCCACAAAGGATGGGACAGTAGTGGAGAAGGTGGAACGTTTTAAGTTGCTCGACGTACACATCACGGACAACTGAAATGGTCCACCCACACAGACAGTGTGGTGAAGAAGGGGCTGAAGAAATTTGGCTTGTCACCTAAAACCCTCACAAACTTTTACAGATGCACAATCAAGAGCATCCTGTCGGGCTGTATCAACTGCACCACCCTCAACCGCAAGGCTCTCCAGAGGGTAGTGCGGTCTGCACAATGCATCACCTGGGGAAAATACATGCCCTCCAAACTACAGCACCTGATATCACAGGAAGTCCAAAAAGGTCATCAAGGACAACAGCCACCCAAGCCACTGCCTGTTCACCCCACTTTCATCCAGAAGGCGAGGTCAGTACAGGTGCATCAAAGCTAGGACGAAGAGACTGAAGAACAGCTATCTCAAGGCAATCAGACTGCTAAACAGCCATCACTAACATAGAGAGGATGCTGCCAACAAATAGACCCAAATCACTGGCCACTTTAATAAATGGATTTAACAAAGGTATCACTAGTCACTTTAAATTATGCCACTTTATTAATGTTTACATATCCTACATTACTCATCTCATATGTACAGTGCCTTGCGAAAGTATTCCTTTTGCCACATTTCAGGCTTCAAACATAAATATATAAAACTGTATTTTTTTGTGAAGAATCAACAACAAGTGGGACACAATCATGAAGTGGAACGACATTTATTGGATATTTCAAACTTTTTTAACAAATCAAAAACTGAAAAATTGGGCGTGCAAAATTATTCAGCCCCCTTAAGTTAATACTTTGTAGCGCCACCTTTTGCTGCGATTACAGCTGTAAGTCGCTTGGGGTATGTCTCTATCAGTTTTGCACATCGAGAGACTGACATTTTTTCCCATTCCTCCTTGCAAAACAGCTCGAGCTCAGTGAGGTTGGATGGAGAGCATTTGCGAACAGCAGTTTTCAGTTCTTTCCACAGATTCTCGATTGGATTCAGGTCTGGACTTTGACTTGGCCATTCTAACACCTGGATATGTTTATTTTTGAACCATTCCATTGTAGATTTTGCTTTATGTTTTGGATCATTGTCTTGTTGGAAGACAAATCTCCGTCCCAGTCTCAGGTCTTTTGCAGACTCCATCAGGTTTTCTTCCAGAATGGTCCTGTATTTGGCTCCATCCATCTTCCCATCAACTTTAACCATCTTCCCTGTCCCTGCTGAAGAAAAGCAGGCCCAAACCATGATGCTGCCACCACCATGTTTGACAGTGGGGATGGTGTGTTCAGCTGTGTTGCTTTTACGCCAAACATAACGTTTTGCATTGTTGCCAAAAAGTTCAATTTTGGTTTCATCTGACCAGAGCACCTTCTTCCACATGTTTGGTGTGTCTCCCAGGTGGCTTGTGGCAAACTTTAAACAACACTTTTTATGGATATCTTTAAGAAATGGCTTTCTTCTTGCCACTCTTCCATAAAGGCCAGATTTGTGCAATATACGACTGATTGTTGTCCTATGGACAGAGTCTCCCACCTCAGCTGTAGATCTCTGCAGTTCATCCAGAGTGATCATGGGCCTCTTGGCTGCATCTCTGATCAGTCTTCTCCTTGTATGAGCTGAAAGTTTAGAGGGACGGCCAGGTCTTGGTAGATTTGCAGTGGTCTGATACTCCTTCCATTTCAATATTATCGCTTGCACAGTGCTCCTTGGGATGTTTAAAGCTTGGGAAATCTTTTTGTATCCAAATCCGGCTTTAAACTTCTTCACAGCAGTATCTCGGACCTGCCTGGTGTGTTCCTTGTTCTTCATGATTCTCTCTGCGCTTTTAACGGACCTCTGAGACTATCACAGTGCAGGTGCATTGATACGAAGACTTGATTACACACAGGTGGATTGTATTTATCATCATTAGTCATTTAGGTCAACATTGGATCATTCAGAGATCCTCACTGAACTTCTGGAGAGAGTTTGCTGCACTGAAAGTAAAGGGGCTGTAATTTTTCAGTTTTTGATTTGTTAAAAAAGTTTGAAATATCCAATAAATGTCGTTCCACTTCATGATTGTGTCCCACTTGTTGTTGATTCTTCACAAAAAAATACAGTTTTATATCTTTATGTTTGAAGCCTGAAATGTGGCAAAAGGTCGCAAAGTTCAAGGGGGCCGAATACTTTCGCAAGGCACTGTATATACTGTATTTCATACCATTTATTGCATCTTTCCTTTGCCAGACGGCCGTCGCCCATCCCTTAACATTTGTGTGTATAAGGTAGTTGGGAATTTGTTAGATTACTTGTTAGATATTACCGCACTGTCGGAACTAGAATCACAAGCATTTCGCTACACTCCAATTAACATCTGCTAACCATGTGTATGTGACTAAACTAAAATTTGATTGGATTTTATTTGAGTTCCCTGCATTTCCCTCTCGTTTGAATAGACAATTTTCCTGACACAAAAGGCTGAATATGAATCCTTGGTTTTGACCCTGGGAGGATGGACACTCCATCAGGCTTGACTAATTAGGAGGGCACCTTTTCAACACATGACAAGGGAGGGGAGACAGGAGGGAGGTTTTGCAATTAATCACTCGGGTTTATTAATAGGGAATGTGCTCCGTATCGCCAGACAACAATATGAGACGTGAACTATCAGAGGCTAGCTCCATCAATCATTGGCTAAACTGTAGACATCAATTGGGCCCGGCTTTTGGAAACCATCTTTATTTGTGGGAACTGAAGAATGGAATAAATATTGAACCCAGTTATGGATCTCAAATAGGTATGCATCAGTTATTTTTATTTTACTGGGCAAGTCAGTTAAGAACATATGTTATTTACAGTGATTTCCTACCCCGACCAAACCTGGACGACACTGGGCCAATCACAGCCGGTTGTGATACAGCTCGGTTTCGAACCAGAGACTGTAGTGACACCACTCGGGAGCCCACTAGGTCAAAATCAAATCACATGTTATTAGTCACATGCGCCGAATACAACCTTAGAGTGAAATGCTTACTTACGAGCCCAATAACCAACAATGCAGTAAAAAAAAGAGGAAAAATACGAATAAGAATAAGAAATAAAAGTAACAAGTAATTAAAGAGCAGCAGTGAAATAACAAGAGTGAGACGATATACAGGAGGGTACCGGTACAGAGTCAATGTGTGCCTAAGATAGATAAAGTACAGATAAAGTACAATGAAGTATGTACGTAACACATACAGTACATAATTAAAGACAATGAGGTCGATTTGAAAGACATACATTTTATAAGTGAAGGTATCAATCTTCACGCTGCACTTGCAGGTAATCGTAATACAATTATGTTAATTAAGAGGGGGGGAAGGTCTACAGTACGTGGTCAGCTCATTAAGGCTGTGAGTCATATTAAGAACAATAACATGAACTATTATAACAATTAAAACAGTTCCACAAGCAGTAGTTTGATTCCGATGTACACAATGAGCACGTGTACCTAGTTGAATTCCATCTTCTTTCAGTGGACACTTTTTCTGTGCATAAGCTTGTGATTTATCTTGATGTGTGTAGGCAGTTTAACATACTGAGAACAATGTCACTTCCTACCAGGATAATTTTGTCTGAGACTGCCTTCCACAAGACTCCTGATTCCCTTTCCCGCTTACAGCATCCAGGCACTAATAAATCAATATAGTGCTGTACGAATTTAATTTACACCATAACTAGGCTACATCGATGAGGTCGACAAATCCTGGAAAAATTATTTTACTATTTTGTTTTTTCAATTTTTATTTTATTTTATTGTTCTACTATTCTAATATGTCACCCATCTCCAAATAGATTACAACTAAACAGGGGTCAAATTTGATATTCAAATGATTATTTAATGACCTAACTGTGACAGTGTCTTTATGTGGCTATATGCCAGTCCTTAATTCATGTTCTGAAAATGTGATGTTCCAGGTGTGATACTCAATGGATAAAGCCAATGGGGCAGTTAAACAGCATGCAACATGTTTTTGTCCTTAACAATGCCATGCAAAGACCTAACTCAATAAAACAGTCCAAGGACATGTCTCAGCTGATTAAGTGTGGAAGGTACTCAATACCTCATTGCTCTGCAGACCTGATGGAACCAAATTATTCTAGCAGACTGCTCATTTTATGTAGTTCTTTGCAATAACTGTGGCTCGGTGATCTTAGTAAGCACAGGCTTTTTCTCTGTTTGTCCTTGTGACTAGATTGAGTGGCATTTTGACAGGAACCCTCACAGATGCCTATCCAGTGGGTATAAATACGCTTTCACCCCTCTTGATTTTCTTTCTTCAAATTTTGTTGCGTTACAAAGTTGGATTGAAATGGATTTCATTGTGATTTTTTTTGTTGTCATTGATCTACACAAAATACTCCGTAATGTCAAAGTTTTCAAAGTAATACAAAATGTAGTAACTCAAATATAGTCTGCAAAAGTGTTCACCACCTTGAGGCAACCCTAAACTAGATCAGGAGCAACATTTGGCTTAACAAATCAAATCACATGGACTGTAAATAACTTACATGTAAAATAATAGGGATGGACATGATATTTTAATGACTACCCTTCTTCTGTCCCCCTGTACATACAACATCTACAAAGTCCCTCAGTCAAGTATTGAATATCAAGCACATGGCTCAGCAATATTGTAGTTACTCCACAGTAATGATTTAGATGACAGAGTGAAAATAAGAACGCAAATATACAGAATAAGAATACTACAAAACGTGCATCCTATATGCAACAAGGCACTGCAAAACAACACGGAGAAGGAATACACTTTTTGGCCTGAATGCAAAGCCTTATGGCAAATCCAACACAAGACGTCACTGCATAACTGCCTCTTTATTATCAAGCTTGGTGGTGGCTGCATCATGGTATTGGTATGCTTGACATCAGCAAAGACTGGGGAGTTTTTCACTATAAAAATAAATGAGATGGAGCTAAGCACAGGCAAAATCCTAGAGGAAAACCTGCTTCACAGTCTGCTTTACACCAGACACTGGGAGATTAATTCAACTTCCAGAAGCACCATAACCAAAAGCACAAGGCCAAATCTATACCAGAGTTACTTACCAAGGAGACAGTGAATGTTCCGGAGTGGCCGAGGTACAGTTTTGACTTAAATCATCTCGAAAATCTATGGCAAGACTTGGAAATTGCTGTGTAACCTTGACACACAACACTTTCACAGAGCTTGAATAATTTTTAAATGAATACTGGGAAAATATTGCACAATTCAGGTGTGCAAAGCTGTTACTGACTAACTCAAGAAGACTCACAACTGTAATCGCTGGCAAAGGTGTTTCTAACATGTATTGACTCAGGGGGGTGAATACTTATCTAATTAAGGTATATGAGGTTTTTTTACAGATTATTTTGTGTATACAAAAACCCACAATGAAATACAGTTTAACCCCATTTTGTAAAAGAATCAAATATGAAGAAATCCAATGGGGGTGAATACTTATGATACTCACTGTATGCTGTTGGCTGTAGCATTCACCTCTAAGGTAGGGTTGTGGGTCTTCTAGTCGACTCAAGATGAATGTGTTTGATTGCTCAGGTGCCCCGGAACCCATATGGGTGATGAGGTAAACCCAGCTCTTGAGGGGCATGTCAAAACTGATAAATACGAGCACTCTCAACAAACAATGATTGTGTGAAGTTGGTATTCCAACTGAATCAGTCATCATGAATGATGTGTTTTATAGAACTGTAAAAAATTAAAAAAAAATAATAATCCCATGTTGAGCACATGACTGTTCAAATGCCTTTGGGTCATGTAGAACATAAGGATCACTTAACATCTACACCTAATAGTATTATGCTTGTGTTATAATGTGAGCTACAGTATCATAGGACAAAACAGAACACTGCATTTGAGGTGCAGTACAACAAAGGACTTCTCTGACCCTCTATGACAAGACAAATAAAGAACACTTGTATGAAGAACTGTTGGCTTTATACTAGCATTAGCATTGTAATACATTTTTACTGCTTCTCTTCAACAAAATCATTGTGGTCAGATAGGTGTTGCATGTCATGGTAACTTGAATAAAGAGCGAAATGTTATGTGGAACAAAGAAGCTTTTGACAGTGAATATTGAGCCCTTGGCACTGAGTCGTAGGCTACGAGTCAAATTATGGCAGAATTTGACATATCTATGACCTTAAGGGAACGTATCCAAATCTTGGATCGATAAAAAATGAAAGCATTGTGCCAGAGAGGGAATATGCACATCGATAAGTCACAAATTGGATCAGCCTCGTATATTCAAGAGCCCTCAGCAGTTTGCTAACCCTTTTTTTTGCTGTTTGTTTTTGCCAGTGAATTATTAAAAATGCACCTGTCCCTCTCGATGCTAAGAGCAATATCCCTCTCTTCGTCAAGCCAAAGGTGAGATGGGTCTATTTGCTTTACAAGTAGTGATTTGCATTAAAAAAAAAATGTCTTCATCAGTGAGTGGGTTCATATTAGGACTTCTTGAATCATCGATATTACAAACGTCTTCTGCCAGTTAGCAATGGTTTTAGGATAAACAATATGATTAGTGCAGCAATACGAAAACATCATGCTGGGGGTTATTGATTCATCACTGCAGGCTAGGAATATATAATATGGCTGTTCTGCCGGGAATTTAGAAGAAGTTTATTTAGTAGACGGTAGTATCACCTTCTTCACAGAAGTTGCTATTTATCTGGCTGCTTTGAAGTGTGATTGTGGAAGTGTTGTGTCTGGGAGCATTCAATAATAATAACGGCACTGAACACAATTCATAATGATGTGGTGTTACAAAAGATATTGCCATGGGGGAGGCATCAAAGGCCAACCTATTCAACGGGTGCACTCTTTCAATATTCCACCTTGAAAACTTTTGTTGACTGATAGATGCAGCTTGATTTGAATATACCCCAAAACATGACTTTATAGAGTATCTTTGTAAGCTCCTGTCAAACAACCAACCGGCTTTGTTTCGAACATCAGCTGATGACCTTATCTGTGTAGCAGATTGGGATCTCAGCCTGAAGTGTCTCCACTTCCGCTTTCGAATAGCTAGCTTTCTGGTTGTGCGACTGGGTGAGATGCTTCAAGGGGGGCGTCAGGTGTGTTTTGCGAGGCAGAGGTCCTGGGTTTGAGCCCAAGTATGAGCGGAATCAAGAGGAAGCGGTACTCGCTAAGCAAGCAGTGTGCCATCCTTTCCATGCGTAACAACAGTTGAGTTGATCCAGTAAAATCTCCACCAATAGACATCATCTACAACAGGGCTCTCCAACCCTGTTCCTGGAGAGCTACCGTCCTGTAGGTTTCCACTCCAACCCTAATCTAGCGCGCCTGATTCTAGTAGTTAGCTGGTTGATAAGCTGAACCAGGTTGGTTACAACTGGGGTTGGAGCAAAAAACCTACAGGAGGATAGATCTCCAGGACCAGGGTTGGAGACCCCAGATGTACAAACACGTGTCATTCAAACACCACAACCCAATATCTTGCGTTCAATTTTAAAGCAAGCAGGTTTGGCATTTTCAATTGCTTAGCACAAGCATTTAAATATTTTGTTAAAAAGCCACCTTTTTCTTTCAGTCCCAGTGGAGTTAGTATCAGCTCTTCTATGTAGGACTTCAGGGTGTTAGCAACAGCAGCTGTTCTCTTCCCTTTAATAATGAGTGGGGTAATAAAAAAATCTGCCATTCCTAACAACCTATTTTAGGCTTTTGCAACTGGGGAGAGGTTTTTCAGCAAATGACATTTCAGCAAATCTTTTTTTAATTTAAAAGTTTGCAGTCATTCTCATACATCCCTATGGCATTACTGACACATAATTAAGAATTAGAAGGAACTCGGTGCCGTCCAAGACATTGGTAGAAGGGGTGTTACAGGAAATGTGCTAATTTCATGAATTTGCCCATAACAGTTTCCTGTTAAAAATGCTCAAGTGGCGTGCTCCAAAATCAAATAATGAACCTCCCACCTTCAACTGTTCTTTGGACCTGGGTGCTAAACATGGTTAAATGCTGCAGATGCATTTAAAGTGTCCAATGGATGTAAACAGGCAGGACAATTAGTGTTTGTTGTGAATTGAAGGGAATACTAGGCCACCACATTTAAATGAATAGCATAAAACCTGTGGCCTAGGGGATGACATATGTTAATATATTCTTTGGCTACACTCTAATCTGCTATTCTGCACATAACCCTCAAGCAAATTAAACTTGCACTTGAATTATACATGTGTATTAGGAGGAAAATAAAGCAATGAATTGTGAGGTTATTAACATTCATGTCCCACTGCCACATGGAGTCATCAACCACAGCATTTCAAGGAGAATAATGTCGGCGTCCACACGAACCCATTTCATTCAGAGTTCTATAAAGGTCACGTATGTCCAACACAAAATGTTGTCCAGTGACATTACCATAATCTGACAGAGGGCCATTCCATGTGTTTTCGGTAGTTGTTGTGTAGTTAGGGACCTTCTTCCGCTCATAGTGTCACAGAGTGAAATAAAACATTTATCATAGATTATATTTATTTTGTCTGGTGGTGGTGTCACACGCCTTTGTAATGATGAGCTGTGCTTACAGCACAGTGTGATGTGCCATTCATATGGAGGAGCTGGAGCTCGGTGGTGTGAATGAGTTGTGGCTCTGGGCACCATGACTCCCTGGGCTGGATGTTGCCTTTCATTGTGGCTTCATTAAGCCATTAAAAGCAAATGTGGATAGTGAATGCTGATCACTATGATGTACACTACCATTCAAAAGTTTGGGGTCACTTAGAAATGTCCTTGTTTTTGAAAGAAAAGCACTTTTTTATTGTCCATTAAAATAACATCAAATTGATCAGAAATACAGTGTAGACATTGTTAATGTTGTAAATGACTATTGTAGCTGGAAACTGCATATATTTTTATGGAATATCTACATAGGCGTACAGAGGCCCGTTATCAGCAACCATCACTCTTGTGTTCCAACGGCACGTTGTGTTAGCTAATCCAAGTTTATCATTAGAAAACCCTTTTGCAATTATGCTAGCACAGCTGAAAACTGTTGTTCTGATTAAAGAAGCAGTAAAAATGGCCATCTTTAGACTAGTTGAGTATCTGGAGCATCAGCATTTGTGGGTTCGAATACTGTATTTCTGATCAATTTGATGTTATTTTGATGGACAAAAAAATAGCTTTTCTTTTCAAAAACAAGGACGTTTCTAAGTGACCCCAAACTTTTGAATGGTAGTGTAACTACTGCTGTGGACTGGGATTCGGAATAAAATATACTCACAGGACTTCAGGTAGTATGAAGGGCTTGGGGCTTTGATGGCTTTTCAAGCTGGTGCTGTAGATCATTTTCTGAGATTCAGCGACAGTACGTCACATGACCTTGTGCCACTGTAGACCATAGAGCATATGCTGCAGTGTGTTACGCTCCGTATTGTTTTAATGACCTAAAGACTTCTAAAGATAGTTTGCATGAGCGTGAGCAGATAAAAGGGACATTATTTGTCACTGCCATTTATTACAGTGAGACTATGCATTGGACTCATGCATTTGAACTGAAATGCCTTCATTTCTGGAACGCTCAATGTATATATGCGGGAGAATGTATGCATGTGCAATGGATATATGTGGGAGAATGTATGCATGTACAATGGATTTGTGTGTGAAATGTATGCATGTACAATGGATATATATGGGAGAATGTATGCATGTACAATGGATATGGGAGAATGTATGCATGTACAATGGATATATGGGAGAGAATGTATGCATGTATGCATACTGAATACACAACAAAAAAACATCTGAGCATACATTTGAATTATCACTTGAACACTGCCAATACAGTTGATCATTGCTAATCAAGTTAGTTATTTGGGTCTCTAGGCTTGTATGTGGGATCCCTGATCCAGTGTGTGTGCTTTGTGGCAGGGCCTGGACTTAGTGAGCCCTGTCTCTACACGAGAATGTAAAATAGGGCTCAATGTTCCTGGACAGTGGTGAGCTGGTGGCTTCATCTGCAGCGACAGGCCAGGCCCTTGACTGTGTGTGATGATGAGAGACAGCTAGGGGTTGGCGCTGGGTACTGGCTCTTCAGCTGACAATGTGAATTACGGAGACCTGAAGGAGCCTCGTGTACATCAGTCCGTCCCCCCCATCCCCCTTGCCCCTGATCTATCCCAGAGTTGTTGTGCAGTACGTAGGCTACAGTACCTCTGTGTAGCCTGGCTGGTTGACACACACGTGTGAAAGAAACCCACAATGGGAGTAATGAACCCAAGTTCTCTTTGGAGTTGTTCCTAGTCTATGCATGTTTTATACCCCTCTCATATTTCTATAAGTGCTAATACATTTGAGCAATGATTCTGGGAGGACATAAATCAATGGGCATACTGTATCGGCATCTTGAAAACACACTTTTCTTTGACAAATATTGTTGTCAAGCTTAAGTAGCCTACAGTATAGGCTACAGTGCCAAATAAATATATATTCCAAAAACAATCCCTGTGGGATAGACAAGTCCCCAGGAATCAATGTGTATATTTGTTCTCTGTGCCTTGTAATGAACCCTGGGACTGATGTCTTGGTCTAAGAGATAGGAAAATGAGCCATTCAAAGAAATCCAAATCCGGTTGCATGTTCTTCTCTAATCCTGCCTTTGGATGATAAGTACACAGCAGAGCTTAGAAACACATACCACCCAAGCTGAACCGCCGAGCACAGTCTTGGGAGTGAAAAAACAATGGTATCAGGCTGTGCATTCTCTCACCCCCTGCCCTGCCAAGTTCACATGCCCACACAGACACCAAACTACTGCCAACGGAGCCCCACACAATATACCAGACACATAGGACTAAAGGTAGAAATATAAAAGAAGCACCAGTCCTTGACAGACCCAGCTCAAATCCGTATGGATAGATAGTGTAGGCTCCTCGCTTTCCGTTGCTGTTTGCTCCATGTATTTCAGTGTGCCCTGGATGGATGTTATTGTTTAGCATTGAAGTTCAAAGCATTTAATATGCTTCCATTTACAGTAAAAATTAACTGGTTCCAAACAGGTCATGGTCGTCATTTCTTGGATTCAGTTCCACAACATGTGTTCATGCAAGCCTATTTGTTCAAATGGAAATGGGCCAGCCAGGCATATGCCCACTATATGGTGCTCATGTAGGAACATCAATTGAAAGAGTAGTTATCTGTGTGATGAGCTCGGCCGAGTTGCTTTGCTGACGGATTTTGTAAATGCTGTGGGTTGACTGCAAATAAATGAGTGTAAGTGTGTGTGCATTACACAAGGGACGGATCTGTAAAGTGAGGGAGAGGAGGGAGAGCGAGAGAATGTGAATATGTGTGGTATGGAGAATCCTATCTATCTTACTGCACGTAATCAGGATTGCTCTAAGAGCCCCGTGGAGGTAGAGGGGTGAGAGAAGCATGCCTATAGCTGATAGGCTATAATCTCATTAGTTAGAAACACAAGTCTTTACTATTGGCATGTTGTCTGAGGCAAACACTCCCACACAGCCTGTTCCTATCCGTCTCCAATCCAATATAGTGTGATCTACATTTACTGGGAAAGTGGCACAGAGTTCTTTTCTGCACACCAATAAAGGTTAGAGTTGGCTTTATGTTCTGAGATTTTTCTACATTACAAGGAGTTGTGGGACACTTTTAAAACCACAGAAATACCACATTGCCTTTTAGTTGTGCCTCAGTGTAACTATCATTAAATTTGAACATTTTGGTGTTATCCCAATTCTAAACTTTAAACAATGCCAATAATAATGTAATAATGTCTACATATCTTACATTGCTCATATCACATGTATATATTGTATTGAGACCCAGTCACTGGACACTTTAATAAATGAATCACTAGTCACTTTAAACAATGCCACTTTAAACAATGCCACTTTAAATAATGCCACTTTAACAATGTTTACATATCTTACATTACTCACATCACATGGATATACTGTATTTTATACCATCTATTGCACCTTGCCTATGCCGCTCGGCCAATCCTCATCCATATATTTATGTACATATTCTCATTCACCCCTTTAGATTGGTGTGTATTAGGTGGTTGTTAGGGAATTGTTAGATTACTTGTTCGATTTGTGTGTATTAGGTAGTTGCTGGAAATTGTTAGATTAGTTGTTAGATATTGCTGCACTGTTGGAACTAGAAGCAGAAGCATTTCGCTACACTCGCCTTAACAACTGCTAACCATGTGTATGTGACCAATACAATTTGATTTGATTTGATTTGAATTCGGGGAATCTAGTTATGTATATGGTTCTACGAATATGGTTCTATGAATATGCTCAGATGGAACCTGTTACTGACACTGAGTATTGTCTGCATGTGGTATGTGGCAGTTAAATTGTATCCCTTTAGTGTGTATACATTGGTTATATTCACCATGGAAAATTAACTATTAATACTGTGTTTTACTGCTAATTGAAGGCTGTATTCAAAGCCCATTGTATTCACCCTGTTTATTAACTATTAATACTATGTGATTTAGAGTGCTAATTGAAGGCTATATTCAAAGCCCATTGTTGTTGCAGTGCAGACTGCTATTTGTGTAGCACTTAGTAACAGTTGGTAAATGTACCGTTATTGAGCCTGTGTAACTGCTTTCTACTAACAGTGTCTTGTTTCTGTTTGTACCTTATTTGAACCATCATCCGTTACCTGTTACGCCGTCTGAAGCCTACAAAGATCAAAGATAGAACTTGTGTTCAATAAAAGGCTATACCCTCTCCCTTGTACTTTTACAGACACTCCATTGTGGCAACTCCCAGCCACCCACCTACAGACTTTACACTATTTTTCAATCATAGCATTTACAGATGTCATGATTATGGTTTGCTGCTGTGGAAACAATGTGTTGTTGGTTCCAAGCAGACATACAGTATCCTTCCTGCACATGTCGTATGTCCAGGATAGATACTGAGCTATAGGCTTATTCAGGCCATTGTGTGGTTCTGTCCTCTGGAAGCTGTCCTGCTTGGCTGCCAGTAAGGACAAGATCTTCAGCCTCCTGACTGTCTATCCGTTTTCATTTTACACCGTCATGACTTGATCTCTGATGGATTGAATGAACTCACCCCTATGATGGATATCCATCACAAAAGTAAATCGATAAAATATCTACCAGATTAGGCTACTTCATTTAAGTTAGTCACATTATTCCTCTAACCAGCGTTCTGTTTTGACACAGCAGCAGCATAAAATCTTATTAACCCACACCACTTTGACTTTCCCCCATAAATATCTTTCATTTTTCAATCTCTGTCAATATGTCTGTCAAGTCTGAAGTCTACTGCCAAGCCAGAGAGGGCCATGGGATTCAGGAGGAGTGGTCCTGAATAGCACAGCCATTCATTCTGTATATGAAACAGTCCCTAGCCACCACATATGAATCACTGACACAGAATTCACTGGCTCTAGAACTAAACCTGATCTTTGTACCTTGGCTTTAGTTTGAGGCCTGTGGAGTGGAAACATGGAGCTGCAATGAATTATTAACGTCAAGCGCAGAGATGGTCAGAAATAGATGCTACTCCAACACAAACGCACACACCTGACCTCTCTCTACTGTGTATAGTCATTGTGTAAAGAAGGAGAAAATATGAAATGCCATGATACATTTAAAGAATTGTTACATACATTTATTTAGTCTTACATATTAACCCCAAAGTCTCCCATTTTTAAAAGCGGACCACAAAAGCAGAAGGCAAATACAGTCGTGGCCAAAAGTTTTGAGAATGACACAAATATGAATTTTCACAAAGTCTGCTGCCTCAGTTTGTATGATGGCAATTTGCATATACTCCAGAATATTATGAAGAGTGATCAGATGAATTGCAATTAATTACAAAGTTCCTCTTTGCCATGCAACTGATCTGAATCTCAAAAAAACATTTCCACTGCATTTCAGCCCTGCCACAAAAGGACCAGCTGACATCATGTCAGTGATTCTCTCGTTAACACAGGTGTGAGTGTTGACGAGGACAAGGCTGGAGATCACTCTGTCATGCTGATTGAGTTTGCATATCAGACTGGAAGCTTCAAAAGGAGGGTGGTGCTTGGAATCATTGTTCTTCCTCTGTCAACCATGGTTTCCTGCAAGGAAACACGTGCCGTCATCATTGCTTTGCACAAAAAGGGCTTCATAGGCAAGGATATTGCTGCCAGTAAGATTGCACCTAAATCAACCATTTATCAGATCATCAAGAACTTTAAGGAGAGCGGTTCAATTGTTGTGACGAAGGCTTCAGGGCGCCCAAGAATGTCCAGCAAGCGCCAGGACCATCTCCTAAAATTGATTCAGCTGCGGGATCAGGGCACCACCAGTACAGAGCTTGCTCAGGAATGGCAGCAGGCAGGTGTGAGGACTGGGGTAAAGTCATTTTCTCTGATGAATCCCCTTTCCGATTGTTTGGAGCATTCGGGAAAAAGCTTGTCTGGAGAAGACAAGGTGAGCTCTACCATCAGTCCTGTCTCATGCCAACAGTAAAGCATCCTGAGACCATTCATGTGTGGGGTTTCTTCTCAGCCAAGGGAGTGTGCTCACTCACAATTTGGCCTAAGAACACAGCCATGAATAAAGAATGGTACCAACACATCCTCCGAGATCAACTTCTCCCAACCATCCAGGAACAGTTTGGTGACGAACAATGCCTTTTTCCAGAATGATGGAGCACCTTGCCATAAGGCAAAAGTAAGAGTCAAATATTGACTCTTTGCATCAACTTCATGTAATTGTCAATAAAAGCCTTTGACACTTACGAAAGGCTTGAAATTATACTTCAGAATTCCATAGTAACATCTGACAAAAACATTTAAAGACACTGAGGCAGCAGACTTTGTGAAAACGTTTGGCCACGATTGTATATCTGTTTTGATACAAGACAATGTGATGAACCCTACCTACTGTATATCACCCATGCTAGTTTGAATGAGCTAGCCTAGTTAGCCTACAACTACATAATACATGTTGTAGCCTACTTGGTCATACTAATGGAAAGTTGTTTAGTAAGTGACTAAGCATTTCCTTGGAAATGCTTAGTGAGACAATAATGTGGAGAAACTTACAAAATCCTCTAGGGTCTCCAGGGGCAGAAAGAGATGCTAAGCATTTCCACTTGGGTAGTCAAGGAATGCTTGAGGCATGAAAACAATTTGTTCATTTTTCGTGTACTATGTTTCAACAGACTCTATACAATAGCTATTGACCCTATGAGTGGGAACATTCCCCATGGCAGTGTCTACTAACAGTGTGAGTGCTGTTGGTAAGTGCTGTTTCACCCAGAGGGTGTGCTCTTTCCCCAGGTAATACCAACCATCACTGAGACAATACAACGCGACAAGGGGAGCAGTGACCTGGTGTTGCAGAGAGTCTAAATCTACCAGGTACCTGTATCATACGATGACACACATCCACAGTCTTCTGAAAACATTATTTTTTTTTTTCTGTCGGAGACACTCAAATGCACAAAGGTATGAATGTAAACGTTTTGTTCTAATGAGGACTGAAAACTGTCTGATTCACTCAGCAACTTCTCAGTTCAGTGTGCTGCTGTGCACTGACACAATGAGGCTACACTGCTGTCAGAGATCCTTAATGAATACACATAAAACACTATGGGAGGTGCTCTGAAAGTTCAAGCGGTTTGTTGTCCCGCTCCTCTGAGAGATGTAGGTCTAAACGTGGACCAAATCTAGGAAGTTTGGTGAACACTCTCCTTTGGAGCAGTACCGTGCAGTCAGCGAATGACCTGCAGATTAGATACATATGAACAATATATAGTTGTGCATAATGCTGTCTGGGTACTTCCTGTAAGGGACGTTACAAGACTGACTTTGAGTCTTCTGAGGGTGGAGATTTGAAAGCCTACTCATTTTCATTATTTTCCACATTCAAAGGCGAAATATGGCATTGTGAAATTTAGTTCGATGACATGCTGTATTGAGGGTTTTGATTGAAAGTCAGACAGGTCACCGACAAGTTATTCTCGGGAAATAGGCCAGAGAGGAAGAGTGGGCTTTTTTTTGTCTCCTGGCAAAATGTCACTTTTCACCAGAGATGAGTCTATATGCCCAAAGTCAAATGTCACTGCACTCTTTGTAAGCAATGTGATGTGTGTCTGTCTGTCTGAAAGGGACTTCAAAGGTTTCCAATCTATTTCATATTTCATGCTTAAACGCTGGTGTCAATAATACAGCGTCAGCCTACCAGACAGATTAAACGAAAGTACAAATGGGGCAAAGAGAAAGTTGTCCTGAAACATAGCATTATTCAGTGTGGTCCATTGCCCATACACTTTCATACTTTCTTCAGCCAAGCCGTATTTCACCTTACCTCACTTGCACCAGACGGAGCTTAGAATGTGAGATTTGATCAAGGGTACGTCGTCTCCATGCAGGGATTGTTCACAGGTTGTTATGGTAAGGGAGTAAGTCAGGCATTAAGGCAGTGTGTTTGTTTTGCTGTGGCCAACACTACTGCTGTCACATGGGGTTCCTGAGCCTCCCTGAGGTCTGACCAGAGACAGGGCCTGTCTATCGAAAGGGCTCGGTCAGCACAATTCCCCCTCTCCCAAGCACTCCCCAACCCCCCAGTCTCTAATATCACTCCACTTGACATGTTAGAAGGGCAGCTTGTGGTAGACCACAGAGCACAGAATCATTGTTTGCTGATAAAAGGCTCACCACGGTGGGTATGGACAGAGAGTCAACCTCCTGAGTGCTAGCTACAGTATAACTGAAGAACAGGAGGAATACTGCGAGGCAGTCAATTTCATTTTATTAGAAGCAGATATGAAAGCATTGTGTTGACTGCAAAGAGAAAGTTATTTTTTAGATGCTAATTCTAGGGTTTAGTATTTAGCCAGCACAACTAGTCTTTTTCAAATAAGATAGAAGAGTATTTCCTTCAAGGAAGGTTACTCTCAAGAGACAGACTTTTTTGTAAGAACAGCTTACAAAGGATTACTCTGAACATTCTAGCATTTTCCCATTTTATGTAAGTGAATGTTTGAGTGAACTACAGCTCCAGAATTCTGTGGCACAACCTACATTTAGTCGTTTCACTCCATCGTATTTGACCCTATTCTCAATATTTTAAAAGAATAACACAATAATGACCTCAAATTTAAACTCAACTACTACCAGCAAGCATCACATGTACAGAGATACTACATACAGTATATCTTAATATCAGACAATGCCCACGCAATGCCTAAAACAATAGGCTCTGTCAGCTTCCAGGGGAAGGCTTCGAATTAAACAAATTCTCCATCAGCAGGAAATGTGCACTTTGATCAAAACAGCATGGGATGCATCCAACGCTTTTTCCCCAGTTTGAGTCCCTGAAGGCAAAACAGACTGAAGTGGAGGTTGTCAAATTATGTTGCAAATTATGCATTAAATGGCATGTGGCTGGTGAGCTACAGAGGTGGCCAGCAAATTTTCCAGGTGGAAAGTTACACATCCCCCTAACAACCCACTGTCTGGAATTTGGCCAGGCAAGCTGGCACCGTTTTAAAGGAGCTAGGTTTATTTTAGCTCAGCTCACTAAAAGGGTTACTACAGATAGAGACAACACAGTGTTAACGGAGCAATGGACTGGATTGACTCTGTCCATGGTCCTGACATCCTCGTAGCACTGGTGCTGAATGGACAGCAGAGAATCACTTTAAACCACACCCTCTCCCATGTCCAATACATATTGTTCCAATACCTATTGTTAAACAAAAAATATATATATATATATGTAATACTCCATAAGAAACATAGCTTTAAAAAAAATAATAATAATGGGAGGGTTGTGATTGTTTATTTACCTATAATGTCAATTTATATGTATAAAATGGGTCAGAGAGCCGATGCTGGAAATGTGACGTGTTTGAAGAGTATCTAAAAATAAGCTAAATCAAAAAGAGTACTTTTGAGATATTAATATGAATATGTTGTATGTTTAATACATGAATGTGAACATTTGTATTTCAAAATGTAGACATACTCCATATTTGATAGAACACTATGAGGAGTATAATGTACCAAGATGTGTTATGTCTGTATCATGTACAGTTCACAGATCATAGGGTCTTTACAGGAGGCATTTACAGTGCCTTCAAAAAGTAGTCATAACCCTTGACTTAACCTACATTTTATTGTGTTACAGCCTGAATACAACATTTATTAAATTGAAGTTTTCTTCTCACCCATCTACACATAATACCATAATGACAAAGTGAAAACATGTTTTTATACATCTTTGTATTCAAATGTATTGAAAATGAAATAGATCAATACTTTGCAGAATCACCTTTGGAAGCGATTACAGCTGTGAATCTTTCTGCGTAAGTCTCTAAGAGCTTTCCACACCTGGATTGCGCAAAATTTGCCCATGATTCTTTTCAACATTCTTCAAGCTCTATTGGTTGTTGTTCATTGCTAGGCAACCATTTTCAGGTCTTGCCATAGATTTTCAAGTAGATTTATGTCAAAACTGTAACTTGGCCACATTCACTGTCTTCTTGGTAAACAAATCCAGTGTAGATTTGGCCTTGTGTTTTAGGTTTTTTATCCTGCTGAAAGCTGAATTGATCTCTCAGTGTCTGGTGGAAAGCTGATTGAACCAGGTTTTCCTTTAGGATTTTGTCTGTGCTTAGCTCAAATCAGTTTATTTTTTACCCTGGAAAACTCCCCAATCCTTAACAATTACAAGCATACCCATTACATGATGCATCCATCACTATGCTTGAAAATATGGAGAGTAGTACTCAGTAATGTGTTGTATTGGATTTGCCTCAAACATAACACTTTGCATTCAGCACAAAATGTTAATTGCTTTGCCACATTTTTTGCAGTACTACTTTAGTGCCTTGTTGCAAACAGGATTAATGTTTTGGAATATTTGTATTCTGTTCAGGCTTCCTTCTTTTCACTCTCATTTAGGTACGTATTGTGGAGCAAATACAATGTTGTTGATCCAACCTCAGTTTTCTGAGCCACTAAACTCTGTAACTGTTTTAAAGTCACCATGGGCCTTCTTGTTGAATATCTGAATGGTTTCCTTCCTCTACAGCATCTGAGTTAGCAAGGACACCTGTATCTTTGTAGTGACTGGGTGTATTGATACACCATCCAAAGTGTAATTAAAAACTTCACCATGCTCAAGGGGATATTCAATGTCTGTTTCTTTTTCCCTCTCCCATCTACCAATAGGTGCCCTTCTTTGCGAGGCATTGGAAAATCTCCATTCTCTTTGTGGTTGAATCTGCGTTTGAAATTCACTGCTCGACTGAGGGACCTTACAGATAATTGTGTACAGAGTCATTCAAAAATCATATTAAACACTGTTATTTCACACAGTAAATCCATGCAACTTATTATGTGACTTATTAAGCACACCTTTACTCCTGCACTTATTTAGGCTTGGCATAACAAAGGGGTTGAATACTTATTGACTCGAGACAAAGCAAAAAAGACAAGACATCGAAAAACATAATTCCACTTTGACATTATGGGGCATTGTGTGTAGGCCAGTGACATAAAACAAAAATCTCAATTTAAACCATTTTAAATTCTGGCAGTATCACAACAAAATGTGGAAAAGGTTAAGGGGTGCCTTCTGGATGCACTGTAGGTCTAAAAAGGTTCTGAAATGGCCACCTCATCCAGATTTGATAAAGAATTGTTTGTGATACAAATGTCAAAAGCGTGTCAAACATCCTTCCTCCTATTGAAGTTACTATGTAAGAATTGCCAGAACAATCTGAGATACTGAAAATATTTTTGGGCTCCACTGGCGTGGAATCGCCCTGTACTCATACAGCACAAAAGCTAGATTAGGCACATTTAATTCTGTGTGGGCTTATACGTTCTTGAACATAACAGTAACACATCGGCATGCTCCCCCCCACCCAATTCCCCCAAGTCTGAAAATGTCCTCAGTTTAAGCAATGCCAATGGAGTGAGCCAGGACTGCCTTGTTGAATCACCACGCTCCCCTTTCCAAATCAATAGCAGGATTTATAATGGCATGTGAAGCATGCTTTTACTCTCACCTCCTGATTGGAGGGCGCTTTAATTGCTGAAATCTATTCCACTGATTAGATGTAACTCACATCGGGCTGCAGTGTGTAATTCACTGCTAATTAAAGCATTGAGTTAAGAGACTAGCTTGGTTAATTAATTAGAGCCTGGCTCCCCCACACATATGCAGACACAATCAATGACATGTTCATCTACATTTATAACCGAGGATATTTGTTTGGAACAACTCATTGAAAATGTGCCAACGTTACAGAGAAAAAGTATTACTATAAAGACAAGACACAGTAGCCATGTTTCCATTAACTTGTGCAGTGATTTTTGTTGTTGTTGATGTTTACAACGTTCCCACAGAAAATAGATGCAACAATTTCCTGCCAGGATGCATTTCCAAAGAGAGGAAGAGATAAAGAGAGAGGCCCCACTTCGCCCAACAATCAAGGAGTTTTTGTATGGAGGTCAATAAGAGTGTTACATTTGGTCGCCATAGAAATGTATGGCTTATTCTCTACGTGAGGTTTATTTTATCGAATAGAACTTTCATACTACTTAGGTTGTTACGAGTGTAGTGATACAAGTAGGACACACGAAACATTGAGAATAAAACACTTTATGTCGGAATTGTCTCCAGATGGCTATGCATATTCATGTAATAGCATCTCTCCATTGAATACAGGAGGTTGACGTCAACAACCCTCATCAAATACTCAAAAAAGTATTCAAGTAATTTGATGTATCCACCAATCTAAGGAAAGGATAGGCAGGAACTAGACAGCCCGCTGTGCCACTTTGTGGACAATGACTCCCGTTGTTAGGGCAGAGAGACAAGTATCTTGTCAGTATATCAATAATCTTTGGATGTTATTGTCTGTTGTTCAAAACAGCTGTACATAATGATATCACACCAAACTTTTTTCTCAAAAACTTAGTGTTGAATAAAAATGTAGTAGTTGAAGTGTTTCCATGACCTATTTAGGCAAATTACGCATTAATAAATTGGCGACAGCCAGTTTCTTTTACACATGTCGCAATTGTTTTTTTGGGGGGTATGTATTGCACCTTGAGGGTTTGATGATATTAGCTACTGAAATCTGTTTGCTGATAAGTTATCATTCAAATTGCCGAGCCGTTTGCTCTTCATGGTTAATTAAAGTTAGGAGTTTGGAGACAAATCTCTCTAATTAAGCACTGCAGACATGACCCCTCTCTTTGTTCCTAGCCATCTATCTCTATAAACACGTCAACAAGCCCACACCAAATCGCTACCTTTATATTTATGACTTTGAAAAGGCTCCCACAGCACATTGAACAAACATTTGGAGACAGTGTACTTTTTGGAAGAGCAAAGCAGACAACGATAATAGATTTCACCCACTGCCTTTGAAACCTGATTGCTTTTGGCTTTAAATAATTCATCATGGTATAAGCATCAGGTCACTATCAGGTCTCTATCTTTACCACCAGAGAAATCACTGCTACTGTACTACTGAACAGTATAGGAACTAAGGTCCTCTGGACACCAACAGATTAAAGTGCAACGATAATAAAGAAAAATGCAAAGTTGAATTATCTGATGATTTGTTATCGTCCTTGTTCAGTTGCAATGAACTCAAAAGTGCCTGACCATTTTCTGCATGGCAGAAGAACTGCTACTGCTTATTATTTGGAAATACATGATATAGTAATATCAGTCTTGCGCTTGACATGATGTGCAACAACATAGTATGTGACTCATTTTAGGAAACTAGGCATATATCGCACGTCACTACTTCACAGGAGAGACATTTGAACGTAAACCTTTTTTAAATCAAAATGTGTTTTTTTGGGCAGAAATGCCTTCTGGAACATGTGAACTTTCATGTGACTTAATAACAAACTTGTATGCCATCTGTAAAATGAGCCTAGTTGGTTTAGCCACAGAAAAAGACAGCAACCTTCCCGCTAGCCATGATTGGCTGAGATAATGAATGGGCTGGACATGACGAGAGATGAGTTTGGATTGGTCAGCCATGTTGCACGCTTCTGTCTGTATGAGTTGGTCAGTATGTGTTGGTAATCCTGTCTAACACAGTTTTTAAAAAATATATATCATGTAGTATAACTGCATAAGTGTTGCTCTCCACTTTCTGCAGGACCGAGTTTTGAAATCATGACAAAGAGTAAGAAGCGTCCGTCCGAGCTAGCCACATTTTCATATATTACACGTTTCTAATTTTGTCAGAAAGTAGTTTTCATTTCAAGTTACAGTGTACTGTTAGCTAGCCAGCTAACGTTAGCTGGCTGGCTCGCTAGCTAACGTGACGTGTATGATCTGTGTAGTAATATTATTCATATCTCAGAGCTATATGCTTTGCTAGTTATAGCCTAATGTTAACGAGCTAACATTTAACCTGGTTGATTAGCTACCTGAGGATTAATGCAGGGTAGTACTGTAACATCATGAGTTGGGATTATGGTTCATTGTTTAGCGAGCTATCTAGCTAGTTAAACGTCTTAACAAAAGACTCCACTATGCAAGAAACCATTTCAACAGAATGTTAATGATGTCATTGCGAAAGCTGTTGATAGACGTAGCTGGTAAATTCACTCTGACGATTAACTGATGAATTTACAAACGTTGGCAGAAAAGCAGAAATTGTTGCCTACAGCACAGTTGCAATCACAAACGTTCTGGATAACGTAAAAACAACCTAACCAGCTCTGCTAGGCCGAGTAAAATGGTCAGTGAGCTGATCTCTCATTAGTGTCTGGAAGTAGCTAGCAAGCTAGCCAGCGTTAGCCAGTTAGCTTGGGTGTTTGACTGCTGTTGTTGTTAGGACAGAACGCTCGGATCAACCCTTAAAGAGATGGGTGGGGCTTTTTATTTATTTATTTATTTCACCTTTATTTAACCAGGTAGGCTAGTTGAGAACAAGTTCTCATTTGCAACTGCGACCTGGCCAAGATAAAGCGTAGCAATTCGACACATACAACAACACAGAGTTACACATGGAATAAACAAAACATACAGTCAATAATACTAAAGCTAAAGCTTAAGAGGGGGTGAACGATGCTAAATGGGTCTAAACAAAGAAGGGCTCTAGAATTACTTTCCCAGTGTTCCTCAACTGCAGTGTATGATATACCATTTTCTAGCTCTGAGTCTCTACTTTTATCCAATGTAAAAAATACAATTTAAAAGTTTGCTACACAAGACCGATTTGAGCCGGTCGATCACGTATGTATGTGCAGTCATTGCTGGCTCATAACCACATTGATGCAAACTGTAGCCAAATAATAATTCCACCAAAGTATTAGTATTGGGTGGCCATGACCTGTTAGGTATATTTGACGTTATATTGGAATGGATCCCATAGGTAGAAATAATGGCTTCGATTACACAATTATTACAGCTTTATTTGATTACTGTCAGACATGCTTGAGTGCACATTCCCAAGCATTGTATCTCCATTAAGACTGGTAGGCACAGCTGTGTATGCTAAAACGCATGTGAAACACAGAGGCATCCAGTATTTGTAATGCAGAGAAAGTCATAAGCCCAAATGTTCATGCATTATGTTGCTAGCTGCAGTATGCGTTACAGATAACTGGTGTTTTGTAAATATTAGTCCTGGTACACATTTTCAGGCTGAGTGACTCCATTCATATTAAGTGGCAACAAACAGAAGGGATGCCCGGCCCTGCTCGAGGGAGGTGAGTAGAGGGAGGCTTTTGACTGACAATTCTCTGAAAGATTGTGATATCCCTTCACCGAATGATTGTCTAATGAAATACAAAGACAGATTGGCTAGGGGGTGATGTTGAGTTCAGTCTGAGAAATATGACTGAATAGGAATACCCTATTGTTCGACTTGAAACGTCAGAGCTACAGATTGCTCTTCTTTGTTTCCCTCAGTAATGATCTCCCAATTATTCATAATGTGTGTGCATCTGAGGAATCACCATTTTGATGTTTTGGTGGTTTGGTGAGTGATGAACTTAAGCAAACAAAGGCTTGACTGTTCAATCCCCCTAGGAGTGGATGATGACAAGTCTTCACAAAGGAGATATCCATGTGTTTATCCATCTTTCCTCCATCCCCCTGTAGCCATCCCATCCTCAGTTCATCAGCCTTTTTGCTCTTTGTGTGAAATTAGTGAGCAGATGTCCAATTGATAGATAAACTAAATAAAGAAGACAGAATGAAGACCTGAGCTTTGGTACCGCCGTCGCACGTGCCTGCTCAGCTATTTTAAGGGCCTGCTTTCACATGGTGAGTGGACAGGAACAGGGGGAGGGACGTGTGAAGTGTTGCTGGTATGGCATGCAGAAAGGATACAGAGAGAGTTGGATCCGGTTATCACAATCCTGTCCAAGAATCCTTGCGTGCCGTGCTCCCACATAATCCCGGCTCCTCCGGTGTGGCACCACGGCCTTGCCACCTAATTTACAGGCTGAGAGACAGCAGGTGCTCAAGAAAAAGTCAACAGAGGAGCGCGGGGGGGAGGGGGGGGTGGGAGACCAGCAGACTTGCTATTATGAGGCTCCCTGCTGTAGTCAGAATGGTGATGTACTGTATCTGTCTTGGCATGCAGAGGCTGTTTAGCCTGCCCAATCCTGCTCTGGCCAAGTGCTCAGCTGGGCCCCAGGTCATGACTTTAGAGCAGGCTGCACAAATGCTGCTGCTGCGCCCCCAAGGCACCAACCAGCAGGGAAATGAACAGGCAACACAGTATGTTATCCTTCTGTGTGTGTGTGTGTGTGTGTGTGTGTGTGTGTGTGTGTGTGTGTGTGTGTGTGTGTGTGTGTGTGTGTGTGTGTGTGTGTGTGTGTGTGAGAGAGAGAGAGAGAGAGAGAGAGAGAGAGAGAGAGAGAGAGAGAGAAAGTTGTCTCACTGCCATCACAATCTCTGTTGTTGCACTTTGCATGGTTAAAAAGAAAGATTTATCCTCTTGTTGTTGTTGCATTAGATACGACAACTGTATATGACTTGGACACCATTTAGGGCAGTGCTTCAATTATTTTTATGTGAATGCAGTGATGTTCCCCCTGCTATATAAACAGTGTTCCAGTAGCAGTGTTAGTAGCAGTATTAGAATCCTGTCAGATATCATTGTGTTGGCTTCCAGTCTCTCTGCTGTCTGACCTTTTCCACACTAGGAACTTCCTCCCTCTGTTAAATATACATATTTCACTTCGACACATGCTGCTATTTTTTCGACTTATTTAGCTGGCATTTCCATGTGAATCAACATGATTTTAGCTTGAAATGTGCATTTGATATTTTTTTCCATTCTACTCCAGAGGCCTAAGAAGTTCTTGCTGGCATTCGCCGTCAATATCCGAGTCTATGGGTCTGAACTTGAAGAGGGCTGAATTCATGTCCATGTGATAACAACTATGTGCTTTTTTTTTTACCTATCCATGGTACTCATTTTGAGATGTAATTGTCTTTGTAAGTGTGTGTGTGTCAGTGGAGGCTGCTGAGGGGAGGAGAACTCATAATAATGTATGGAACGGAGAAAATGGAACGGCCTCAAACACATTTGAAACCATACCACTTATTCCGCTCCAGCCATTACCACAAGCCCGTCCTCCCCAATTAAGGTGTGTGTGTGTGTGTGTGTGCGTGCGTGTGTGTGTGTGTGTGTGTGTGTGTGTGTGTGTGTGTGTGTGTGTGTGTGTGTGTGTGTGTGTGTGTGTGTGTGTGTGTGTGACTGTGATTGTGTACACGTGTGACCGTGTGTTAGATGTTTGAGGAGTCAGACACTCACATCCAGAGTTCAGGCTTTGACAGAACATGTCCACTCATATCTCATCTACGAGACGGCAACAAGCGTTTCCACACTAGCAACTCTTGTTGTCCACTCGACGGTGGCCTCATTGTCATTTCCAGCGGCTATGGACAGGCAACATTCTGTATCCACAGGGACATTCTGCAGGCCATCAAAATGACAGTGGATGGAATGACCATAGGAGTTGTGCGACATGACCAAGAGCAAAGCCATGAAAGGAAGGGTCAAATGAATGGATTGAAATGTGCTGTTGTAGGTCAGAGAAAGATGACACAGAATACAATGATTAATTTGATCATCTGATTTGGTGAACGAAAATATGTCGCTGAGATATGCGTGTGATGAAAATTGGAAGGCTGCAAATTTGTGTTGATTTCGAGCATTCTTCTTTTGCAATCACTGAGGACTTGTATTCCAGAACAAAGATATCTTCCAGCTAGAGAGCACTCTGGTGGGTTTTGCTCTCAAGGTTTCTCAAACCTGCAATCACACTCACACATTTACATTCAGTGTGCATCTTAAACTATATTAAATGGCACAGCCTCCATGCAAAGTGCACCCCTCTCAAAATGTCTTGTCAAGGCTGATTTTCATGCAAGCTTGGGAAATATTGCTTTGACCTCAGCCCACTCAACATATATAAAGTTCAACCAGAACATCCATTTATCAAACAAGCCAAGCGGTCTCTTACGCTTCCTGAGCCCTGGATTTCACCAATTATCATCTCTTAAGTGGCATTGCAACCTCTGCATCTGTGTGCCTTGGATTTAATGCAGAGGACGGCTGTTCAGTATATAAAAAAATGTGTGTTGAATGTTTTTCATACTTTTAAAGGATTACGAATGAATGACAACTGTGTCATGCTGAGAGTTAAGATTTAACGAAAGACTCTGTCATATTTGCTAGTCAAAGATTCAATCAATTTATCGCATGTACTGCAGAGACCTCCAGACGCATTATCTTATTGTAACGTAAGATAATACACCAAATGTTTTTTTAAATACACAAAATGTAAAATATATATATATATATATATATATATATATTGTATAATATTGTACATGATCATTTATTTGTCAGTCAAACAATGTTTTAAGGTTATGGCTAAGGTTAGGGTTAGGGGCAAAGGTTAGGGTTAGGATTAAGGTTAAGGTTGGGGTCATAAGTGGCAAGTGCATGACTGAAAAAGCTACTCCAGTGAGAAGCATAGATTTAATTGAAAACGTAAATAACATTGTATACAATGCAATACCATACAGTCCATGTCCAGAGTGCAAGACAGAAAAGTATTACTGACTATAACAACAAAGCCAGCTATCTTGACCTGCCATGGCTTAACACCATACCACCCTGCATCCCACTGCTGGCTTGCCTCTGAAGCTAAGCAGGGTTGGTCCCTGGATGGGAGACCCAATGCTGCTGGAGGTGGTGTTGGGAAGCCAGCAGGAGGCACTCTTTCCTCTGGTAAAAAAAAATATCCCAGGGCAGTGATTGGGGACATTGCCCTGTGTAGGGTGCCGTCTTTCAGATGGGATGTTAAACAGGCGTCCTGACTCTCTGTGGTCACTAAAGATCTCATGGCACTTATCATAAGAGTAGGGTTGTTAACCCCAGTGTCCTGGCTAATTTGCCGATCTGGCCCACCTAATCATTCCCAGCTTCCTATTAGCTCATTGATCCTCCTCTCCACAAGCATTTCGCTACATCTGCGAAATATGTGACCAATATGATTTGATTGTGTAACTATTCCCCGGGTCGTTGCTGTAAAAAAGAATGTGTTCTCAGTCAACTTAAATAAATAAAAACACATGCAAATAGGATGTTCATCAGATGTTTTCCTCTGCACTGTGACCAGGGCTAAAACCCCTGTTGTTTACTAGGATGACCTTCCACCAGGCATTGTATCTAGTCCTACTGCACCACTCCCTCAGTACTCTGCTGGGACTTACTGTAGCATAGTTAGTGCATGCTCACCCAGGCAGACGCTTAGCCTGGAGCATGACTCCTGTTCTCTATATATTGCAGCCTCAATGGTGACACGGCTTAGGTCAGTCCCAATGAAGCATCCTCCCATCCACCCCCACATTCCGCTCAGTCAATACGCACCTCAACCTCTGAAGAGCCATGAGACAGGCATGCAGACCATCAGTCAACCAAACTACCCCACAGAGCAACAGCAGAGTCCACTCAGCCATCATTTTCTCCAACTGTATTCCTACTGAGCTGCATATAGTGCAGTGACAGTTATACAAGAAAAGAGAGAACTATATGATGTGAACGTAGACAGTGAGACTGGAGAAAGGCAGATGAAATGCAGAGCCACACATAGAGATACATAATATAGATGGGTGCTGGTTTTGGAGATGCAGTGTGAGACTCAACTTCGAAGAGATGTCTGTAGCGTGTTGCCAGTGGCTCGACAGTAGCAGATATATATAAATTGATTGGACCATAAATCCCCATGGTGCATGTGATGTGCTATGCTGTTTATAGTGGGGAAGAGATGCAAAGTGAAGTGCAAAAAAAAAACAGCAAGGTCTCTCTCTGCACTCGGAGACTTAATTACTAGAGTAACATAGTTCATCAAGAATTAGCCATTTTTCCTTACAGGGCTGTCTCAAAGGACATGGCTATATGGAGGGGCAACTGTCTCTGTTTGTTTGGGGGTTACTTTTAAAAGAACTCATAGCTTAAAGATATGTGTTATGTATGTTAGTCTTTCTCCTGAAATGCCTCTTTTGTTTGTCCTTGTCTACAACTGCTAATTGCAACAACAAAAATCTTTAATCTCAATGATCAATAGTCTGTTTTGGTAAGGAGTTCTCGATTGAAATCAAATATGAGCAGCAACAACATAATGAAACATATTCACTATTCAACTCATAAAACACATGAAATATTTAAGTGATAATGCCCAAGAAGCCCGTTTTTGGAGGATATATTGGCACGGGTGTTGTTAAGCCCGAGACTAACTCGAGGGCATTATCACTTTATACAACGGGTTACCAACATATTCAAATATTGATTGACATATTTTCATTAAAAACGTTATTTTGATGAATTCATTCATACTATTTCATCCTTCCACAGGATATAGTCCCAACACAAATCTAGGCTTGCTACCCAAGCCGGCTAGTCTTCTGGTTCTGTATCTATGGATACAACCCAGTAGTTCGTTCTAAATGTTCCAATGTCATACTGGCTGACAACGCTCTTATCCTTTGCTTGCTAGCTAGCCAACTACGGCTAACTTAAGCTGTTTTCTAGGGACATTTATTTGGAAACATCCATGACAATGAGCTAATGAGGCACGATTGAGCCTGGCATAGAAAATGTGCTCTCTCGTTAGGACACTGTTGTTTTGAGGAGCTAGCCAACAACACAGCTAACACAATAACTTCAAACTGAAGCAGGAAAGACTGCAAACTAGATGCAGTTTGTTTCGTTTTCCCTTTTTTCAAATTACATTTATTTGTATGAATACATAAAAATGATGCCAGCTGATTCATGATTTCGACTGGCTGGGAAACGTTGCCTGCCTCTCTGTCTCGTCCCTACTCCCGACCCCTACACATTCATTACTATGGGACAGTTGGAGATCACAATTCAATATTGATACTATCTTGAAAAGGTCGGAGAGACAGATAGCAAGGTTTATAAAGATTTCCACTGTTGAAAGCTAAATGTTAGTCTAAAAGTGAGATAATGTCTAGATGCTTTGTATAGTGGAAATCAAGTTTATAAATTGCTTGGCTGGGCTGATGAGACAGTGGATTGCGCAGTCAGATGGAACAGAGTAAATAGGCATTTTAACATCATAGATTTAGCCGGTGGTAACCTGTGGAATAGACACCGGCTGGAATGCGGTTTTAACCAATCAGCATTCAGGATTAGACCCACCAGTTGTATGAAATATTAATAGCATGTGAAATTAGCCTTTAAGATGTACGTCTTTGGACAAAGTCAGTCTCTTGAGAAATATAAAATATGCACACCAATTAATGATCGATATTAATCAGAGGTTGAATTGTTATCTTGTAGGTGGCGGCACTGCCAAAATGGATTGTCTTCCTGCGATAATTTTTAACAGAAAACTATTAAACTCACACTGTATGCTGTCTCCAACCCTAAGGTGGTGGAACTCGCAATTTAACCTATGATTTAATATTAGGTTATAATTAACGATGATACATGAGGTGCCATTGAAATCTGCTGACAGAGAACACTTACCCCACTAATGAATGGGCAGACTCCTTTATACATTTCAACAGCTGGCTTTGTTTTGGTTGTGTAATGAATTATACCTGTGGTGTGGAATATTTGGAACCCGTTTATAGGTTCGTTATGCTTCATTGTTTCTCCTGGCTCCACACAAGGAGAGTTCCAAATGTCCCCCTTATGCACTATGAAAGTGCTTCCAATTAGATTTGAAATGCCACAGAAACTGGGTCTCCACAGGCATTATATGAATAGGACTCTCCCAGGGCACTAGATGTTATATCTCATTACTAACAGTGCTATTCACCTGGGAGTAAAGTCAGAATAGCTGAGCACTTAAGCAATTGGCTTCTCTCTTGTTCCCTTTCTTGGATTGATTGGATTTATTCTCCCCAAGCACCTCTTTAATGTCAAACACATAATGTATTGACCTCTGTTTTCATGGAAAATGTTCAACTAAACTGTGAACATATTGTACTTAGCAGCGTGTGCACTAAACAGTGACGTAGATTGAGAGTCCGGTTTGTTTAACGAAAAGTATACTTTGCATTGTAGAGTCTATTTGAAGAGTGATTTGAAAATAGCACTGGATGTTCAATTGGTGTTAACAAGCCGTTTAGAACGAAGGACACTCAACCCCTCCAGCGTAGTCATACATACAGTATTAGCCATTTTGGAGTGGGGGTTTTGGTGGAATGTACCCCATTGCCAGAGCTCCCAGTAAGCAGTAGGGCTCCAAGTCCTCCACTCCTCACGAAGCCAGTTGAAGCAGCACTCCATGGGTTTAAAGACGTTTTCTTTTAGTAGAAGTAGTTCCGTTTACTGCTAATGAGCCCCATGCAGCCATGTAAGGAAAATAGAGCCTGACCTTCACTACCTCGGGAGAGACAGTCACACAGCACTACTGTATATGGCTAACGGCACACCGCATACTGAGAAGTAGTGAAATATTACCTTTCACTACTACATGCTGTTATGTTTGTCGTTGACTGTAGCAACGTGTGCTTTCTGAGAGAGAAAACTGTAACTGCCGCCCGGGTACATGTCCTGATTCAATGCATGAATGTTGAAAGTTATCACTGCCTTACTCTCTATGCAAAACCTCTTCTCTGAACAGTGTTGTTTTCTCCAATGTTAGAGCTTCATTAGGAGCTGCATTTGCTTCTGTTGCCATGTGGTCAGGAAACTGTCATAAAGAAATAATTGAGGTTTGAACAAGGATATTTTACTATACAATATTTGGAAGAATATTAGTTTTGCTACTATTGAAATACCCACGGTATTCTTAAATTTCCACTTTTCATTTTACATGCATTATGGATGTATGTGTTTCTGTGAGTTGAATGCTCTGTTTATGCAGTGGTCATGTTTTGAATTCATTATCAAAGGTCCTTTAATTTTCTCCCGAAATTCCAAGGTTAATGCTCTGGTTTGTGCCCTACAATCTAAGCAAAATATTGGCTTATGTCGAAGCTTTGGTCAATTCCACCGGGCTTTGCGGCGAAAAAGTCTAAAAGTATCACTGTTCTGGCATCTTGTTAATGAAGTATTATTGGTGAAGTTGAGAAAAAGTTACATGTTCCTAATGGGTGTTGTTCTCTCTCTCTCTCTCTCTCTCTCTCTCTCTCTCTCTCTCTCTCTCTCTCTCTCTCTCTCTCTCTCTCTCTCTCTCTCTCTCTCGCTCTCTCTCTCTCTCTCTCTCTCTCTCTCTCTCTCTCTCTCTCTCTCTCTCTCTCTCTCTCTCTCTCTCTCTCTCTCTCTCTCTCTCTCTCTCTCTCTCTCTCTCTCTCTCTCTCTCTCTCTCTCTCTCTCTCTCTCAATAATTATTGCTGCAGGGACAACACACAGACATCCAGTGGGAAAGGATACCACTTCAAGCTCATTAAATATGTATTTTCTGTTAATTAGTATATATCAATTTGCAGGTACAAAATCCCATTTGTTCTGATTTGACAGTGCACCTGCACTTAATTATCCTATGGAGAGGTCCTGACCAGGTTCATGCAAATCAACTGCCTCCATTCTTCAGAGAGGCCCTCCATTAGGCTGTATTTTACTGCAGCATGGCGCCCAAGGGCTCCGCAGCATGGTCCTCCTTCACTGCTCCTCTCCTCGGCACGTCTCCACCGTCCATCTGAGGAGACAGCCTCTTCACCTCCATGCCCCCTCCACTCCCTCCCTCCTTCTTTATCTCATTCCCCCCCCAGGCAGGCAGCTCTTCAGCCCACACAGGAGCAGTACAACTTTTCAGACGAGACCAACTACTTCTTGCTTTACGGGAATGCCAAACTCTATCTGTGAAAATGCCAAAAAGGCCCTGCTTAGGACAATGGATAATACACTAAGACAATGTTAATGTTGTTACAAGCCTACAGTAATGCAACACATTAAACACTAAAACAGAATTGGATTATACAGCAACCGTCAGTGTGTAACGTGGTGCAGTCTTCAGTGTTAATCAAACTGGAGGTGCCAGGGATGATTATTTAACATTGCCGCTGTTTCATTTTCTTAACATTGTAAAATGCCAGAGAACGGTAATTGAGAGTTATGTAAACAATACATTTAAAAGCTTTATTTTTACGAATGCAAAGCCCTCAGTTTGTGTAGAGGTGAGTAAATCAACATCATTTTAGGAGGGCTGAAGCGAACTGAATGCTAATAAATGTTTTGGTACTGCATGCTTGATGAGATATACATAAATATTGTGTTGTTTACAGTATAATAGTATTGTATATTGATGGTTTAGAGCAAGATCTGATTCCCTCCTTTAGGCTAATGAAGTTATATGCCCTAGCACAACCACCAAGGTGTCTGCTAATGTTCTTGGCTAAGATAATTAGAGCAAGGCTCCACTTATGGGAGAACATCTATATGTCAACACTGCTGAGATGGACAAATCAAGGCTTGGTAATGCACAGAGGTAATTATTTGACTCATAGATAGGGGTTGCATGTATGTAAGGCCAACTCACAAAATAGTGATGAAAATGATCAGATGAATAATGTAAAGTATAGGACATTAAATATGCATTAACATGCAGTTAGTCCTGAATACGGGTGTGTTTAGTTCTAATTAACCTCCACCTGAGTGTTTGGCAAATAGTGGGGAGTGGCGTAAGTTGAGACATTTTTTATATTCAGCATCACTCCATCAAGGGAAATACCGTATTCGTTCTAACAAATATATGTACATATACTTCAGGATGTTGTGTATCCTTGGAAAGAATCAGAATTCATGTAAACATTACTGTTTTGAAAACCTAAAGTGGTCTCTTGGCACAACTTACGTTCAATATCTTACCAACACTGAAGAAAGAACTAACTTATACATTTTTCCCAAAATTTTTCTAATTTATTAATTTAAATAACTTAAAACGGACGCAAAAATACCCGTAATATGGCGTAAGTTAAGCCACCTACAAATGTAGGTACTAAATTAAATATTACCAGTAACTTTTTAAAAACAATGTCTATCCTTACCTTACCAAACACAATCCAACATAATCACAATTCATTTTTTTGTCTTTTAATAATTTTGCGTCTTTTAACACAGGCTTAACACCTAACAAATAGTTTGTACTTTTTGACATAGGCCTTGCCCTGCTGTTACCTCAAATCCCAGTGATAATGCCTAGCATTACGCCTTGGAAGAAAACACTTCCATTTGCTCAACATGCACATTCATGCTGGGTTTACGAACTCATAACGTAACTTATAGAGAGCCCAACTGATCTATAGAATAATACAAAAAGTATCTACTTTGGTGTAGACATAAGAGTCAAGAAACCTCTAACACAATAAATTCATTTGACTTGGTGAAAATATTGTTTTGGGGGGGGCCTAACTTGCTAACAACATTTTCAACGTGGTTTCTCCCGTTGAGGAAGATCTCTTCCTAAATACAGTATGTTAATCATAAAACGAAGACAAAAATCTCACTACACATGTTGAGGAGAACCGATTGAGGCTTCGAGACTTAGCAGACGGGGGTGATTTTAATGACGTACAGTATTCATTAAAAAGTAGCTCACAGCATCTCTGGAGGTGGTTCCTGTCAGATTAGTCGTGCTGAGATAATGCTGGTGCTGAATGTGAAGAGCCCATATGGTGTGTCTGTTTGACAGAACTGTGACCTAGAACAGATGTGCCGCTTTTCTCTCCCATGGTGTTATTATACTGCTCAGTCACACCTGTGTTTTCCCCCTTAAGCCACACAATAACAACAACAAACAAGACTGTTGGATGTGCCCTTCTAAATGCTGGAGCGTCTTCAACGCTTGCATTGTTGACATCTCGATAATGGTATCAAAAGAGTGTGGACTGAACGCCTGGCTCGCTGCTCTATTGAGAAAATTGGGTGGTATGTGGCTATGTTGAAATACCAACAGTAACCCGCAGTAAAAATGTTTTTTCTTAATGTCACATATTTGCATATTGATACAGTATATTGGATGGCACTCTGCAGTACCATGGATTCCAAGAGAGAGGACATGACTGTTTGGACTGGTTGTCTGGATGTCCAGATGGTTTGCCTTCAAAACTGAAATCTCACTATGTCACTGAGACAAATGATGGAGAGGCTGTGCAGCTAGACTCCATGTCACTGGTGATTTAGAGGGTTATCTAGCCCAGTCAGTCCCGCGGTATACAGCTTATAGCATCCACCTGATAAGATGGCAGTTACTCACACTGGATGGGGAAACAATTTAATAAGAACATACCAGAATGCCAATGATCAGTTTTCAAATATGGACTTTGCACTCATGGCAAATGTCAATGTGCCTGCTGGCAGCCTGAGAGGCATGGGTTTCAGCAGGGGAATGATTCTTCATACAGACAGAAATAAACAATCCATAAATGGGTTACTCCCATTTCCAACCTGGGTATGGCATCCCTTTTCTGCATTCAGGTTTGAAGGTATCAGTAGCAACAATAAGAAAATAACTTCCTGTGGAAGTGATGTCACACACCAGGGGTCCATGAACAAATAAAGAAAGATGGTCTATTTTTTTTATGTGAACATTTTAACTGATGAGGGTCTATAATGCATGTCAAATTGTTATGGATATAAGTGTCTATTATACAGCAGCAGCTGTCTACTGTCTCCATAAAGTCTAATCCGTCTCAGTTGGAAGTAAATGTCAATTCCTCCGTTATACAGTATATGCACAGGCATAAACCTGGAAGGGTGGAGTGACCAGTAATCACGCCATGGGGGGCATAAGGGAAGAAGAATCTCCTCAGACCCACACTGTGTGCTGCAGCACTAGTCTATCTGCAATAAGAACGAGCTCCATAGAGTTTAATGGATGTCCCCTGGTGAAATGCCATCTGGAGAGAAGCAGGGGACTATGGATTAATCACCTGAGGAGTTGTCCCTACCTTCCATTCGCTGTAACCTTCTGAACAGGTGGGAGGTAAACCGGCCTCTCTGTGGCCCTTTGTCCCACTGATAAAGCCCTGAACCATCCTCTTTCTCTCTCTGTATTAAAAGTGTGTCTGCTGCTGCTGAAGCTAAGACCTATGCCTGTATGATTTCTGAGAGCAGACACAGAAAGCAGGACTGTTAATGGATGACCCAGGGCCCACAGGTAGATTAATAGTCCAACTAGAGATGTGGGGGGGGGGGGGGGGGGGGGGGGGGGGGGGGGGGGGGGGGGGGGGGGGGGGGGGGGGGGGGGGGGGGGAAGAAGATGCCACTTTATTGGGTATTGTGTTGCAACAGTGCCAGCAGCGAGAGATTTATGATGGGTTGTTAGAAACACATAGATAAATGATAGTTGGCCACTGTATGTGGGAGATAGTTGTTCAGCTCAAATGTGTCAGGGAAAACAAGAGAAACAGAGGTGTTCTCCTGTCGCGGAGGAGATTCATCTTCTAACCTGTGGGATTGTTCTTTTATAGTAGCTATCCAGATGCAGGTTCTCTTACCGCTCTTGCTATCCTCCAACAATCCATCTAAATAGGACTTTACTACAAGTTAACGAGTGTCATCACCAGTACTGAAGTAAAAATACAACTTAAGTCGTTTTTTGGGGGTATCTTTACTATTTATCTATTTGACAACTTTTACTTTTACTTCACTACATTCCTAAAGAAAATAATGTACTTTTTACTCCATTCATTTTCCCTGACGCCCAAAAGTACTCGTTACATTTCGAATGCTTAGCAGGACACGAAAACGGTCCAATTTCAATAGTTCTTAACCCTTTTTTCTCCCCAATTGGTAGTTACAGTCTTGTCCCATCGCTGCAACTCCCGTACGGACGCGGGTGAGGCGTAGGTCAAGAGCCATGCGTCCTCCAAAACACGACCCTGCCAAGCCGCTCTGCTTCTTGACACACTGCTCGCTTAACCAATGTGTCAAAGGAAACATTGTCCAACTGTCGACCGTGTTAGTGTGCATGCACCTGGGCCGCCACAGGAGTCGCTAGAGCCTTCCCCTAAACCGGATGACGCTGGGCCAATTGTGTGCTGTCTCATGGGTCTCCCGGACACAGCCGGGAATCAAACCAGGATCTGTAGTGATGCCTCTAGCACTGTCATGCAGTGCCTTAGACCACTGTGCCACTCAGGAAGCCCCAAATCACGTACTTATCAAGAGAACATTCTTGATCATCCCTACGGCCTCTGATCTGGCTGACTCACTAACCACAAATGCTTAGTTTGTAAATGATATCTGAGTGATGGAGTGTGCCCTTGGCTATCCATTAATGAAAAAATATATATTAGAATAATCGTGCCATCTGGTTTTCTTAATATAAGGAATGTGAAATTATTTATACATTTAATTTTGAAACTTAAGTATATTTTAGCATTTACATTTACTTTTGATACATAAAAAGAAGACAAGTGCCTTTGGAAAGTATTCAGACCCGTTGACTTTCTACACATTTTGTTACATTACAGCCTTATTCTAAAATTGATTACATTGTTTTTTCCCTCATCAATCTACAAACAATACCCCATAATGACAAAGCAAAACAGGTTTTAAGAAATTGTAGCAAATTTATGAAATAAAAAAAACTGAAATATCACATTTCCATAAGTATTCCTACCCTTTAGTCAGTACTTTGTTGAGGCAACTTTGGCAGCAATTACAGCCTCGAGTCTTCTTGGGTATGACGCTACATGCGTGTATTTGGGGAGTTTCTCCTATTCTTCTCTGCAGATCCTCTCAAGCTCTGTCAGGTTGGATGGGGAGTGTTGCTGCACAGTTATTTTCAGGTCTCTCCAGAGATTATTGATCGGGTTCAACTCCGGACTCTGGCTGGGCCACTCAAGGACATTCAGAGACTTGTCCCGAAGCCACTCCTGCATTGTTTTGGCTGTGTGCAAAGGGTCATTGTCCTGTTTGAAGGTGAACCTTCACCCCAGTCTCAGATCTTGAGCACTCTGGAGCAGGTTTTCCTCAAGGATCTCTCTGTACTTTGCTCTGTTCAAATTTGCCTTGATCCTGACTAGTCTCCCAGTCCGTGCCGCTGAATAATATCAGCATGATGCTGCCATCACTATGCTTCACCGTAGGGATGGTGCCAGGTTTCTTCCAGACGTGACGCTTGGCATTCAGGCCAAAGAGTTCAATCTTGGTTTTATCAGACCAGAGAATCTTGATTCTCATGGTGTGAGAGTCTTTAGGTGCCTTTTGGCAGACTCCAAGCAGGCTCTTATGTGCCTTTTATTGAGGAGTGGCTTCCGTCTGGTCATTCTACCATAAAGGCCGGATTGGTGGAGTGTTGCAGAGATGGTTGTCCTTCTGGAAGGGACTCCCATCTCCACAGAGGGACTCTAGAGCTCCGTCAGAGTGACCATCGGGTTCTTGGTCACCTCCCTGACCAAGGCCCTTCTCCCCCGATTGCTCAGTTTGCTCAGTTCTAGGAAGAGACTTGGTGATTACAAACTTCTTCCATTTAAGAATGATGGAAGCCACTGTGTTCTTAGGGACCTTCAATGCTGCAGAAATGTTTTGGTACCCTTCCCAAGATCTGTGCCTCGACACAATCCTGTCTCTGAGCTCCTTTAACCTCATGGCTTGGTTTTTGCTCTGACATGCTCTGTCAACTGTAGAACCTTATATAGACAGCTGTGTGCCTTTCCAAATCATGTCCAATCAATTTAATTTAGCACAGGTGGACTCCAATCAAGTTGTAGCAACATCTCAAGGATGATCAATGGAAACAGGATGCACCTGAGCTCAATTTAGAGTCTCATAGCAAAAGGTCTGAATACTTTTTCTTATTTTTAATTCATTTGCAAAAAATTCAAAAAACCTGTTTTCGCTTTGTAATTCTGGGGTATTATGTGTAGATTGATGAGAACATGTTTTTATTTCATTTTAGAATAAGTCTGCAACGTAACACAATGTGGAAAAAGTAAAGGGGCCTGAATACTTTCCGAAGGCACTGTATATTTAAAACCAAATACTTTTAGATTTTTAGTCAAGTAGAATTTTACAGGGTGACTTTCACTTTTTCTTTAGTCATTTTGAATTAAGGTATCTTTACTTTGACTCAAGTATGACAATTAGATACTTTTCCCACCACTGGTCTTCACAAGTATTGAATCATAAATGTTGTTTTTATGAATGACTATGGCACAACCCCCCCCCCCCCCCCCCCCCCCCCCCCCCCCCCCCCTTCTCCCCCAATTCCCCCCTTGGGAATCTTCAATAACTATCATTCATTACAATTACAACTACAATTACAACTACATTGCAGTTACCAATATGTCTGTATGTAATGTAAGGTAAACACACTGTGTTAAACCCAACATTTGTGATATATAAAGTTGTATAAAGATATATATATCTGGTGTTTGGACCTGCAGCTCATCTTAGCAATTGCATAGTGCCTCGGTTGCTCTTTGATGATGGCTTCATATGGCTATCGCATACTTGTGATGGCTATACAATTATGAAGACCTGCAAACAGAAATGGCTCCCACTAGCTCTCTCCGTGTCTCTGTGTGGAATGTAACAAGGTCATCTGGATGGTAAACTAATGAGTAGAGTACAGTAAGCTATCTGATATTACAGGATACTAGATGCATGCATCTGAACCATGTGCCAGGCTTATCTACTAATTGAGCTCATTTGCATAAGCTCATGTTTCTATATGGCTGACAAAATGTAGCCTAGCTCCATTACTTAGTTAGGTAGACATAATATCATATATCATTGCCTCTCTATTGCCCTATTCTGGTTAAAACATCCCCATAGATTCCTCAGTGGAAGGAATGTCTGGTCTAAATTTTCTAATTAAACTTTGATTAGGTTCCACTAATCAAACTTTGTCCGATTCCTCAATGATCGGCAAAGTCAATTACATCGTATCTATGAATTTTATTTTCTCATTACAATTTTTTTCCCTTCCAGTTTTAAATGAAAGCATTGAGTGCGTTGAGCCTGGCTTCATCAAGAGGAAACCACCAAAGCCCTCTGACTCTGCAGCAGGCAATCTCACTGAGCCCCTGAGCCTATCGCTGTGAGCCAGGCTTCATCAGGCTTATACGCACTGTGTCATATCGGCATTACAGCTGATGGAACTAGCAGCGACTCCATGGAAATAACCTCTGTGTGACTAATGAATGAGGTGAGGCGGAAGCTACAACCATTCTGTCCTACTGGTGGTGAAGAGGGGAGAGTGAGAAAAAGACTCCTTAACGTTGTTTGAAAGCACGCTAATATCTTAAATGATGACTGGGATGTAGCCTTTATGAATGATTTAATGGTTGGTGAAAACTAGCATCTGCGGAGGAATACGGGCTGTCAACTGTCTGGAGATGAAAGCCTGGGATAGGATTGACTTGCAGGGCTTGACGAGATGCCACCGTATATAGGAGCTCTGGGACAGCGAGTGGAAGGATGAGGGAATCAGGACCAGCTGTCGCAGTCACCACTGCCACCGTCATGACATTTTATGATGATAAGGGGTCCTTGGGCAGTAGAGGTTGTGTGACCTGTATTCGGAGTCATCCAGCCAGTGACTTGAGTGCTCAACATTCCATCGGTCACTTCTACCCAGAATCTTTTATAGCTTCCCTTAAAAGCCTTCAACATGTATTTTTGAAAGGGCAGAAGACCACAGTGCTGTATTTTCCCCTTTTAAAGTGTGTCAAGAGTCTGAGAAACAACAATAAGGGCGATGCCATACGTAAGAGATATGGAGGTGCTCCTAATAAAGAAATAGATTGTATCGAAAGTTGATACTGTCGCCGTCCTGCTGAACAACAGAGCAGTTGCGCTCCAGCTCAGTCCAAAAATGAAACCTCTAACTGCGGGGGAAGTGTGCTGTGCCTGTGCCCTACATTTCTACCCTTGAATCTCATTGGACTGCAAATGCAGAGGCAGTCGCATTACATTATTGAGATGTGTGTACAATACACACAGTCATACACATGCAAACAGGAACACACTCGCTCTCACACACACAGCCTTACTCTCTGTCTCTCTGTCTCTCTCTGTCTCTGTCTCTCTGTCTCTCTCTGTCTCTCTCTGTCTCTGTGTCTCTGTCTCTGTTTCTCTCTCTCTCTCTCTCTGTCTATGGCCCTCTCTGTCTCTGTCTCTGTCTCTGTTTCTCTCTCTCTCTCTCTCTATGTGTCTCTCTGTCTCTGTCTCTGTCTCTGTCTCTCTCTCTCTCTCTCTCTGACTCTCTCTCTCTCTCTCTCTCTCTCTCTCTCTCTCTCTCTATGTGTGTGTCTCTCTCTCTCTCTCTCTATCTCTCTCTCTCTCACTCTCACTCTCACTCTCACTCTCACTTTCTCATTCCGTTGAGTCGGGTGTGCTCATCTCCCAGACAGTCCCTGAGACTGCACAGATGATTGAGAGGGGAGAGAGTGGTAATGTTCCAGCAACATGGCTAAACCCAGGAGAGGCTCTGTCAAAATCCCATCTAGGATAGGAAGAGAGAGAGATTCATTTATTAGTCACATGCACAGGGTCGTAGATGGTACACCCAGTAGGTACACCCATCTAGTAACAGGTCGGACCCCCCTTTTCCACCAGAACAGCACAAATTATTTGGGACAATCGACAAGGTGTTGGAAATGTTCCACAGCGATGTTGGTGCTGATGTGGCAGAGGTACATTCATGCTGTGAACAGCCCGTTCCATCTCATCCCAAATATGCTCTATTGGGTTGAGGTCTGGGGACTGAGCAGGCCACTCAAGTAAACTGAAGTCACTTTCGTGTTCCAGGCAATGTTTTCCACTCCTCTATTGTCCAGTGTTGGTGATCGCACGCCCACTGGAGCAGCTTCTTCTTGTTTTTAGCTGAAAGGTGTGGACAAGGATCGACGAGTTGTGCGTTCCGAGATGCCGTTCTGCACCCCACTGTTGTACTGCGCTGTTATTTGTCAGTTTGTGGCCTGCCTGTTAGCTTGCACGATTCCTGCCATTCTCCTCCTACCTTTCTCATCAATGACCTGCTTTCTCCCACAGGACTGCCGCTGACTGGATGTTTTTTGTTTGTGGCACCAATCTCTGTAAACCCTAGACACTGTCATGCGTGAAAAGCCCAGGAGGGAGGACGTTTCTGAGACACTGGATCTGGCTCGCCTGGCACCGACGATCATACCTCACTCAAAGTCTCTTAGGTCACTCGTTTTGCCCATTATGACGTTCAATCGAACAGTAACTGAACGCACCGATGCCTGTCTGCCTGCTTTATATAACAAGCCACGTGACTCACTGTCTGGGGTGCAGGTAGCTGCCTAGTGGTGGCTATTCAACAACCTGATGGTCTGGGGGTAGAAGCTATTGGCCAGTCTGTCAGTTTTTGCTATGTTGCTCCTACACTGCCAGGGTCTGAGTGATGGAAGCGGGGGGAAAAGTTTGTGGCTCAGGTGGCTGAGGTCCCTGATGATCTTCTTAGCCTTCATGCGGCACCTGGTGTTGTAAGTGTCCTGGAGGGCAGTCAGTGTGCACCCAATGGTGCGTTTGGCAGAGCATACCACATTCTTTAGAGCCTTGCAGGCTTCGGCGGTGGAAATGGTCTTTCCAAGCTAA
This sequence comes from Oncorhynchus mykiss, assembly GCF_013265735.2. Lineage (NCBI taxonomy): Eukaryota > Metazoa > Chordata > Actinopteri > Salmoniformes > Salmonidae > Oncorhynchus > Oncorhynchus mykiss. The sequence goes on from NC_048571.1 coordinate 45,535,387, forward strand.
GATGCAGCCCGACAGTATGCTCTCAATGGTGCTCCTGTAGAACACTGTGAGGGCCCTCGGGGACAGGCAGAATTTCTTCACCCTCCAGAGATTGAAGAGTCTCTGTCGTGCCTTCTTGACCATTTCAGCTCCTCAGAGATGTGTACGCTGAGGAACTTTACATCTTTGACCATCTCCACAGCGGCCCTGTTGATGAGGATGGCGCCGAGCCCAGCCGTGTTCCTCCACAATCAGCTCTTTTGTTTTCCTTCACCACCTGGGGATAGCCCATCAGGAAGTCCAAGACCCAGTTGCATAGGGAGGATTTCAATCCAAGGGCCATGAGATTTGTGGTGAGTTTAGAGGGCACTATGGTATTGAAAGCCGAGCTATAGTCGATGAACAGCTTCCTCACATATGCATTCCTTTTATCCAGGTGGATGAGGGAAGTGTGCTGGCGATCTGCCGGGTGGTAGGCGAATTGGAGAGGATTGAGTGCGTTGAGAGAGAGAGAGAGCGAGAGAGTGAGCGAGAGAGAGAGAGAGAGAGAGAGAGCGCGAGAGAGAGAGAGAGGATATCTGTGTGCTTCCTGTGCTCGCTCATGTCTCAGCTGTTCAAAGAGAATTGATAAACTAACATCCTCAGGCCTCAGCAAACAGCGTGGTGGCTATGTGGTCCAGGCCTGAGTGCCTCTTCCTCACTGTGCACTGTGCTCTCTTTCTCTCTCTCTGTCTCTCCTCTATCTCTATATCTCTCTCTCTCTCGTTCTCTCTCTCTATCCCTCTCTCTCTCTCCCTCTCTCTATCTCCCTCTCTCTCTCTCTCTCTCTCTCTCTCCCTCTCTCTCTCTCTCTCCCTTTCTCTCTGTCTCTCTCTCTCTCTCTCTCCCTCTCGCTCCCTCTCTATCGCTCTCTCTCATCTGTATGCACAGGCTCAGAAGAGAGGAATTCTGTTTGTTTTTCTTTTTCATCAGTGTCCTATCCAAATAGTCTCAAGGGGATGTTGGGGGGGTGAAGTAGTGAGTGATTTCAAAGATGGCGGCACACTAAAGGAAAACTAGATCATCTCAGTATCAATGATGTGCTGTTTATTACCCCTGGAATGTTAGTGGATGTTTATGTTTACTTATTTATGTTCCCAGGGATAAGCATGGATTGATGAAGGGAATGAAGCATCTTCCAAACAACTTTTACAGTTTGTTGTATAGTTTGCAGTTCACATATGGCACTCTAGTTAGTGCTTTAGTAATGTCGTCAGTGTTCCTTGAGAACAAACTTTCATAACTACTATAATACAAATAGAACTCTATGTGGGTGTTGGATCCAATCCATGTTTTCTCCACCATCACTAACAATGGGTTTTGGATGGTCTTTGCCTCTGAAGCTTGTAGTGACAAGTTGAACAAAAGACTGTCACATTACTAACCCTTGAGTGGTAATGTAAAAAATACAAGGCTTGGGGCGAGAGGAATATCATGTAAGGACCTGAGAGGGAATTTTCTGCTCCTATCTATCTGAGCAGATCAGCTGCTCACAGTCTGTATCTTTCTTCAGTAAATTGGCCCTCAGACATCCTCCTGGCCCCATTGTCAATCTTTTTTTTTTATCTCCTCACCCAGCTAGCACATAACGTTCTGAGAACAATATGTTTCTTAGAGCTTGGTGAGAGCATGGTTGTTGTATGGCTGTTTTGCATAGAACCTTCCCACAACTTTCTGGGAATGGTGCAAGATAGATGTTTAGCTTTCGAACATTTGCAGCACATTTAAGGAACTTGACAAAAAAACGTTATTTCATTACTTTAACAGAATCTTTCCTAATAGTTCAAACTTGGTTGCATTTCATTTCAATTTTGGTTATGTTCTAGGAACTGACTCCAACTGGTTTGACATTGGGATTGTTTTCAAATAGTTCAAAGAATGTTAAGAAACAACGTTCTTCTGTGGGGATTTTAGTACTTCAGCGTAACGTTTCCTACAGGTTTCCTCATAGTTCTATTTCAAGTAATGTTCTCAAATTGTTCCAAGAACATTAAGAAACAATGTTATTCTGTGAGAATTGCAGTACTTTGGCATGACATTTCCTACAGGTTTCTTCATGGTTCTATTTAAAGTCATTTTCTCAAATTGTTCAGCGAAAGTTTAAAAAAACTCTGCATTAAAAATTATAAGAGAACTTCAGTAACATTTATAGAACATTCTAAGAATGTTATTTAAAAACATACATTCCGTTCTCAGAATGTTAAGAAAACTTTCCATAAAAAACACACAAAAAAACTACAGTAACGTTCAGAGAACGTTCTAATAACGCGATTAAAAAACGTATGCAGTACATTCTGTTCTCAGCATCAATAAAACTCTCTCTATCCTCTATCTTGTTAATTGTGTTCAGATGTGTTGGGCATGCTCACTAACTCTTAATGAGTGCTTGTTTCCTTTGAAATAGGGTCTGTTCGAATAAAGTAAAATGAACAGCTTTGTATACGTAAAACAACATGGCGTGCTAGCTCCATGCTAGCTCCCTGGTGGCGCGGTGGACTAGTTTCATGAATAGAGACCAGAAGATTATAGGGAGTTTAACAAAAAAATGAACCCAAAATAAGCTATTAAAAGTCTTATTGAAACATTCAGTGAAAGTTTTAAGGAAGTTGTTCAAAAATCTTAATAAAACCTCCCAGTACAAATCTCTTTCAAGGTGCCAGTGTAAACCGTTATCAGAACCTCTCTGCAACCTAAAAATAATTGTTTTTTCCCAGAACAGGTGAAACTTGTACTTTTGTTCTCAGAAGGATTTTAAAAAACGTTCCGTTTTAACAGTCAGGAATTGTATGGCTTCGTTCCCACAACCAATGTGAAACCAAAAACACCACTTCCAAGGAACCAAATGTGCTAGCTGGGTGGGCTCCGTGTGATACACATTGCACACCACAGTGTGATATTCTTTGTGTTTTAGGAAAGGGAAATAACACCATTACTCCCATTATCTCACAATAAAGAGCCCAATTTCTGCTTTTTTGTAGGCCTGCTAGAAGCAATGAAGAAAGACAATCTTTGACTGAAAGTCTGAGTTCTTGAAAGACTTTGCTTCTCCCTGCCAGGGTCATCAGAGGTTGATGGGATGGGATGGGGACAGAAGAGGCTTTAGGCTTACATTACCTGAATGGGAGTTTCATTGCCATGGCATCAATAATCCCATCCACTCTACATGATACATCTGATATTTCACATTTCTCGCCAATGCCATTTTGATGCTGTAATGATGTACATTAGAAAATTGAGAAATGATATTGCTGCTGCTACAGTTGTTATGATGATTACAATGTTGCGTAAGTCACTAAGTCATTTTAAATGACTTTGCAGCTGCTGATGTTGTATACAGCATCGAGGGGTATAATCCTGCACCTCGGATTTAATCTCTGGAAATGGACAGTGTAATGGTTGCTTAGCGATGCCTCATGCTGGTTTAGAGCTAGGTGTATGTGATCCCCTGTAATCACAGTACCAATCTGAACTGGACCCAGTACAGTTGAACACTGAAAAGACTGGAAACAGGTGTTTTGAAGTACATCTGGGCTTTGATACAATAAACAATTTAATAGATATCCTGTAAGAGACGATCAATGCAAACAGAGTTGAACGGCAGCAGTGCACAACCACTCAAGGGAAATTTGACCTGTTACGCTTGTGATTTAACACTGAAGGGAAGTTGCTCTTTTTGGATGCAGAATGCTGAAAAATCAATGCTGCTATTGGATGAATGATGAAAGGACAAACATTAAGTTATTTTTATCCAAATCCCCCGATATATCCAATCCTTTTGGAGTGAAAGTTGTACCGCTGGAAGTTGAGGTTGTTTCAGAACATGACCTTTGAGCCCTGCTAACACGTGACCTGAAAATAATAAATGGGTCAGGTACCACGATTTGCACTAAAAAGCTGCTTTTCCTTTTGAAGAGCGAGGTAACAATGCTAATCCACACCTCCTGAAAGCTCTGAAGGTTCAAACATCACTCCAGTCTGCCTCCCCAGTAGCCCGTCGCTTGTGAGCTTCGCGCCATGACTCTAAATGGGGGCAATGGTAATAACGCAATTACCAATGTCTGTTTTGCCTGACTGCCAATCAGCAAGATGTATGTAATAGCAATTATGCTGAAGAGATGGAGTGTGGACAGAAAGGAATACTGACTTGATAATAGAAATAGTCAACAAGATGGTCGTGCATGTGCCAATCTAGATGCCGTATTTCCATTACTCTGTTATTACCATATAGATAACCCATCAAGGTTTAATTACGTTTCACCGTTGTCTTGTTTCACTTAAATTAAATTGAAAAAAGACTGAATCGCCAAGAACAACAAGGGTCTTTAGCTTAAACAATTGCCTGAATTGGTCTTTTGACCAATCAGATCAGCTCTGAAAAAGATCTGATGTGAAAAAATCTGATGTGATTGGTCAAAAGACCAATTACTGGGGAAAAAAACATCAGAATTGGGCTGCCTCTGAACGCAGCCACTGTAACACAGACCACACAGCATAACACTTATTTTCTCTGGAACAGTTGGACACACACGTCACAGACACTCTCTCTATCATTGGAACGAATTTAGTGGTTATGCTAGGTTCTATTATTATGTGTGAATTTGCAGTGAAGTCAAAGTACTAAGTGGTGTAATAAGCATAGGCTCTGTGAATTTCTGCTACAACGTGGCCTGGTCTGTAGGCATGTGTGTCTCCTCTCTGGGGGCTTTTAGTGTTCAGATACCATAGGCCCCCACTGAGGTCCCTTCAGGTTCCTAAATCACCCAGAGATAGTTGCTTGTAGGAATGTGGGTAGATGAAAAATCCGGGGGAAGGAGACAAGGACAAAGAGGGCAGTTGTTTGAGCTTCTAGGTCAGTGATGCATGACCCCTCTTTCATACCCTGCTGATTGTTGACTTGGGCCTACATGTACATGAACAGTAATTACCCATTGAGCTATAAGGAGTTCTTTCACTGCCCTCCAGTGGCTAATAAAATTAAAATGGGTGTGTGGTGGATCGTTGTAATACTACCAGCACTGCTGTACCAGCTTTAAATTCTCTGGAAGCTGCTGACACCGTTTTGAACTGAGCTGACAGGATAGAGAAGATCCAAACATGTTTACTCTTCGACGCTATCCTCATTATATGTTTATTTCATTTGGTGTCCCTACAGCACTCAATCAATTACATTCAAGGTTTTAAAGGAAGTAACCAATTACCAATCCATGTAATTTAAGAATATCCAACACAAATAAGCAGAATATGATCCTTTTATTATCTGAAACTTGTATCTGAAATTTGTAAGGCGCAATTGAAAGTGGGGAAAGATTCTTGCAAAGCAAAACCAGATGTGGTTTCTTCTGCCTTTCCAAACCAAACCTTGAGGAATGTATGACTCTGACTGACTTCCTCTGAGTGACAGTACGTGTGGTGAGGAAGAGAGGGTTGTGCGGTTGAGGGGTTCATTATGCTGACTGTCTACATGAAGAGCGGATGAGTCTTGGGGTCACACACCACCCCTGCTGCAGCCTGCAGCGCAGAGCGACCGAGGGGGCCAGGGAGGTGGTGCCTGTGAGAAAGAGGAGCTGTGGCTATTGCAGTCAGCAGGGGGTGATGTTGACTCTCCAGACACACAGCCAGAACACAGAACACCAGTCTGCAATCTCATCACTTGCCTCTCACTGGCTGCTCCTGTACCACACCCAATCAGATTGAGCCTAAGACTCAAAATAACACTGAGATTTATTATCGGAGAGGACTACTTTATTTCCTCTGAAGTTTGTTTGTTCTAATTTCGCATCCAAATTACACTGGCCCTTTCAAGTTTCAAATGATATTTAGGCACATGGAATTTTAAATAAATTAGCTGACTCTGGACACAGAACAGAGAAACTTGAGGAGAAAGCATTTTGTTCAGTTTTACCATATCATCTGCACTTCCAAATATAGCCAAATAATATGGAACATGTATTATATTTGCCATTTCATTTCATGTCTGTGGTTGCTGACACACACACTAATATGCACACACACGTAGGCCTACATGCAATACACACACAGAGCCAAAGTAGAAATGCAACTGAGGTTAAACATTTTGCTGTCTTTGCCAAAACTATTTATCTGGTTAGACTTTGAATAGACCAACCCAATGATCAATAGATTCATTCAAAATGCCCAAAAGAGTCCTTCCCACTAGAGAAAAAATGCAATTAACTTTCATGTATCAACTGATTATTCATATCACCAATCAATTCCAGCTCATTTATTTACCTAAGAATTGAATAAGATTACGTGTCCTTAAAATACTACAAAGTATTGAATCCGACTTGTGACACATACAGTGCCTTCGGAAAGTATTCAGACCCCTTGACATTTTCCACATTTTGTTACGTTACAGCCTCATTCTAAAATGGATTAAATTGCAAAAATTCCTGATCGATCTACACATAATACATGGCAAAGCAAAAACAGGTTTTTAGAAATGTTTGCAACTGTATTATAAATAAAAAACAGAAATACCTTATTTACATAAGTATTCATACCCTTTGCTATGAGACTCGAAATTGAGCTCAGGTGTATCCTGTTTCCATTGATCATCCTTGAGATGTTTTTACAACTTGATTGGAGTCCACCTGTGATAAATTCAATTGATTGGTCTAGGTCATGATTTGAAAAAGGCACACACCTGTCTATATAAGGTCCCAATGTTGACAGTGCATGTCAGATCAAAAAGCAAGCCATGAGGTTGAAGGAATTGCCCGTAAAGCTCAGAGACAGTATTGTATCAAGGCACAGATCTTGGGAATGGTACCAAAGCATTTCTGCCGCATAGAAGGTCCCCAAGAACACAGTGGCCTCCATCATTCTTAAATGGAAGACGTTTGGAACCACCAAGCCTCTTCCTAGAACTGGCCACCCGGCCAAACTGAGCAATTGGGGGAGAAGGGCCTTGGTCAGGGAGGTGACCAAGATGACCAAGAACCTGACAGTCACTATGACAGAGCTCTAGAGTTCCTTTGTGGAGATTGGAGAACCTTTCAGAAGGACAACCATCTCTGCAGCACTCCACCAATCCGGCCTTTATGATAGATTGGCCAGACAGAAGCCACTCTTCAATAAAAGGCACATGACAGCCCGCTTGGAGTTTGCCAAAAGGCACCTAAAGACTCTCAGACCATGAGAATCAAGATTCTCTGGTCTGATGAAAGCAAGATTGAACTCTTTGGCCCGAATGCATCTGGAGAAAAACTGGCACCATCCCTTCAGTGAAGCATGGTGGTGGCAGCATCATACTGTGGGATGTTTTTCAGCGGCAGGGACTGGGAAACTAGTCAGGATCAGGGTAAAGATGAACGGAGCAAAGTACACAGAGATCCTTGATGAAAACCTGCTCCAGAGCGCTCAGGACCTCAGACTGGGGCCAAGGTTCTCCTTCCAACAGGACAAGCACACAGCCAAGACAACACAGGAGTGACTTTGGGACAAGTCCCTGAATGTTCTTGAGTGACCCAGCCAGAGTTCAGACTTGGACCCGATTGAACATCTCTGCAGAGACCTGAAAATAGCTGTGCAGCAATGCTCCCCATCCAGAGTTTGAGAGGATCTGCAGAGAATAATTATTTAACCTTTATTTAACCAGGTAAGCTGGTTGAGAACAAGTTCTCATTTGCAACTGCGACCTGGCCAAGATAAAGCATAGCAGTTCGACACATACAACAACACAGAGTTACACATGGAATGAACAAAACATAGTCAATAATACAGTAGAAAAAAAAGAAAAAAAAGTCTATATACAGTGAGTGCAAATAAGGCAATAAATAGGCCATGGTGGCGAAGTAATGACAATATGGCAATTAAACACTGGAATGGTAGATGTGCAAAAGATGGATGTGCAAGTAGAGATACTGGGGTGCAAGAGGAGCAAAATAAATAAATACAGTATGGGAATGAGGTAGATAGATGGGCTGTATACAGATGGGCTATGAACAGGTGCAGTGATCTGTGAGCTGCTCTGACAGCTGATTCTTAAAGCTAGTGAGGGAGAGTTTTATGAGGGTATGATGGGAATCTCCAGCTTCAGTGATTTTTGCAGTTCGTTCCAGTCAGTGGCAGCAGAGAACTGGAAGGAAAGGCGACCAAAGTAGGAATTGGCTTTGGGGGTGACCAGTGAGATGTACCTGCTGGAGCGTGTGCTACAAGTGGGTGCTGCTATGGTGACCAGTGAGCAGAGATAGGGCGGGGCTTTACCTAGCAGAGACTTGTAGATAACCTGTAGCCAGTGGGTTTGGCGACGAGTATGAAGCAAAGGCCAGCCAACGAGAGCGTACAGGTCGCAGTGGTGGGTAGTATATGGGGCTTTGGTGACAAAACGGATGGCACTGTGATATACTACATCCAGTTTGCTGAGTAGAGTGTTGGAGGCTATTTTATAGATGACATCGCCGAAGTCAAGGATAGGTAGGATGGTCAGTTTTACGAGGGTATGTTTGGCAGCATGAGTGAAGGAACCTTTGTTGCGAAATAGGAAGCCGATTCTAGATTTAATATTTGATTGGAGATGCTTAATGTGAGTCTGGAAGGAGAGTTTACAGTCTAGCCAGACACCTAGGTATTTGTAGTTATCCACGTATTCGAAGTCAGAGCCGTCCAGAGTAGTGATGCTGGATGGGTGGGCAGGTGCGGGCAATGATCGGTTGAATGGCATGCATTTAGTTGACACACTGAGCTCTATCAGAGAAGTAGTTGGTGAACCAGGCGAGGCAATCATTTGAGAAACCAAGGCTGTTGAGTCTGCCAACAAGAATGTGGTGATTGACAGAGTCGAAAGCCTTGGCCAGGTCGATGAATACAGTTGCACAGTAATGTATCTTATCGATGGCGGTTATGATATCGTTAAGGACCTTGAGCGTGGCTGAGGTGCACCCATGACCAGCTCGGAAACCAGATTGCATAGCGGAGAAGGTACGATGTGATTCAAAATGGTCAGTAATCTGTTTGTTATCTTGGCTTTCGAAGACCTTAGAGATGCAGGGTAGGATAGATATAGGTCTGTAGCAGTTTGGGTCTAGAGTGTCTCCCCCTTTGAAGAGGGGGATGACCGCGGCAGCTTTCCAATCTTTGGGAATCTCAGACGATACGAAAGAGAGGTTGAACAGGCTAGTGATAGGGGTTGTTACTATTTCGGCAGATAATTTAAGAAAGAGAGGGTCTAGATTTGTAGGGGTCCAGATTTTGCAGCTCTTTCAGAACATCAGCTATCTGGATTTGGGTGAAGGAGAAATGGTGGGGGCTTGGGCGGGTTGCTGTGGAGGGTGCCGGGCAGTTGACCGGGGTAGGGGTAACCAGGTTGAAAGCATGGCCAGGTGTGCCAAGCTTGTAGCGTCATACCCAAGAAGACTCAAGGCTGTAATCGCTGCCAAAGGTGCTTCAACAAAGTACTGAGTAAAGGGTCTGAATACTTATGTAAATGTAATATTTCAGTTTTAGATTTTTTTATAAATTTGAAAAAAAATCTGGAAACCTGTTTTTGCTTTGTCATTTTGAGGTATTGTGTGTAGATTGATGATGAAATTAAACAATGTAATCCATTTTAGAATAAGGCTGTAACGTAACAATGTGGAAAAAGTCAAGCGGTCTGAATACTTTATGAAGGCACTGTATTATTCTAAGTTCTATCTTGGAACGAGTCCTTTCCAATCATAAGTGAGTTATCTCTATTACTGCAGCCATCGTCTCTGGTGCAGGAATGGAGAATCTCATCCCCCTCTCCTTCTATCCTTCTCCCCTTCTCTCTCTCCACTGATCTTAAGATTCACCAGATGTTGTTCCATTGACCAAGTCCCTCTTTATACACAGAGGTGTGTGTGCGTGTGTGTGTGTGTGCGCGTGTGTGTGTGTGTGTGTGTGTGTGTGTGTGTGTGTGTGTGTGTGTGTGTGTGTGTGTGTGTGTGTGTGTGTGTGTGTGTGCACAGAGGTGCATGTGTGTGTGCATATGGGACCCTACTGTACACCCATGTGTAAAAATATTTTGATATTAAACCTATCAATTCATTTTAGCAGTATTTTGTGTATTTTCTCAGACTGCTTTCAAAGTAAATTAACATTTAACGTTCAACTCTATCTCAATTTTCCAGTCATGCTCTTTTAGTGAACAGTTAATACACTTTTTGGTGTGGTGCAGTGTTTTGATCATCTGTACCAAAATGCGTGTGTCGCTTACATAATGCAGTGCTGGCTTCAACCTGAAACCATTCTCCCATCGAGGAGCTTTTGCAATCGAAATGATGTTGGTCTTCCAGAATTTCTGCTGCACCTGGTCTCTGTCAAGCGAAGCCAACACTAAAGGGCAGTTGACGCGTATCCTTTTAGAGGGTCATGTTTTCAGATTTCCTTTCGCTTTTCCTACCATGAACTTGGAGATGTGTGTCAGAGACTCTGATAAGGCTCTTGAGAGGGTCACTACATGAAAAGCAGTTAGAGTATCTGTCCGTTTTATGTGACTCAAAGCAGCAGCAGCAGCATGACAGCATGGCATTTGCAACAAAAAAAAGGGACTTAAAAAAAACATCTGTCTGACAATGCAGTACTTTAGGCATGGGGCCGATTGCAGGGCAATTTAAACATTATCCATGACAGATTTGTCATCTTGTGAGCCAGAGAGAGGATGGAGAGAGAGAACTGGCTCCCAGTTAATTGAAAAGATGTTGGGGGGAGAGAGAGAGAGAACACACTCGTCTCCCCCTGCTGTCGCCTGTACTCAACACAACTCTTGACACCACATTTCTGCACCTCTCGATCTGAGTACTGCCAAGTCAACCTGTAAAGGGACCAGGATTTCAGCCTCTCTCTGAGCTCCAGAAAAAAGGAGATATCCAGCCTGGTCTCATAGATTAGATGTAACATAGGTCATGTAAATCTGAGACACTCAAATTAGTATGATATGTTAAGTTTGGTATGGTTACATAAGACAGAAGGTTACTTAATAAGACAAACTAGCTTCTTTGTAAATACTTAGCATGATGGCTAACCCTTCCCCTAACCCTAATCTTAACATGAACCCTTTAACCTAACTCCTAACCCTAACCTTAACCATAAACGTAACACTAGCCTTAACCTCTAACCCTAACCCTAGCCTAGCTAACATTAGCGTTAGCCACCTAGACACCTAACTAACATTAGCCACAACAAATTGGAATTCGTAACATCTCATATGTTTTGCAAATTCATAACATATTGTACTAAATGCAATTCGTAACACATTGTACTAATTGCAATTCGTAACATATTCTACTAATTGCAATTCTTAGCATATCATATCATAGTATTTGGAGAGTCCCAGATGTACATGTACTATGTTATTTCTACCTCTGAGTCCAGGTTGAGATATCAGCAGGCACCCTGAAGCCTGCAGGTTGGAATCTTGTAGGACAACTACTACTACTGCTACTACAGTACTACTACAACTACTACAACTACTACTACTATTACTACTACTACTACTGCTACTGCTACTACTACTACTGCTACTGCTACTGCTACTACTACTACTATTACTACTGCTACTGCTACTACTACTATTATAACTACTACTACTGCTACTACTACTATTATAACTACTACTGCTACTACTACTGCTACTGCTACTGCTACTGCTACTGCTACTGCTACTGCTACTACTAATAATAATAATAATAATAACACTAGTAGTCGAGTCAAATCATTTTCTCAGTAGTCCCTGTGTCTGGAGACTGTCAGTTCATTAAAGAGTGTTTTGGTGCATAACCTGCTGTACCGGCTTCTATTTTATCAGGGGGCTGATCTGACTCTGATGCAAGTGAACATCACCTGCATTCCCTGATCAAATAAAATACCCACACAAAGACATGAGAGAGACACCTCCCTCCAGATCAAATTAAGCTCATATGACATTATCATAACATAAAACAATGTGGGGAAAAAAACACTTGTTTTCAATTATGAAATACCTACAGAATGTGCTGGGACTCGACAGATGTTCAGAAGGAATGGCCCGGACATGTTGGAGTATGGCTGAGGAAGTGCACTCAGTGTGGCAGCCACACATGGAATGGACTCTTGCCATTCACTGACATGTGTTGACTGTTTACTCAGCGATGGCTATTAGATCCTAGGCATAGTGCTGAACAGGATGGTAGCAGCTCACAATCCAATCAAATTAACCCTGTCTTCTGCTGATATAGGCAACAACATCTCCACCCCGCTGATCCTCAACACTGGGGCCCCACAAGGGTGCGTTCTGAGCCCTCTCCTGTACTCCCTGTTTTCCCACGACTGCGTGGCCACGCACGCCTCCAACTCAATCATCAAGTTTGCGGACGACACAACAGTGGTAGGCTTGATTACCAACAACGACGAGACGGCCTACAGGGAGGAGGTGAGGGCCCTCGGAGTATGGTGTCAGGAAAATAACCTCACACTCAACGTCAACAAAACTAAGGAGATGATTGTGGACTTCAGGAAACAGCAGAGGGAACACCCCCCTATCCACATCGATGGAACAGTAGTGGAGAGGGTAGTAAGTTTTAAGTTCCTCGGCGTACACATCACAGACAAACTGAATTGGTCCACCCACACAGACAGCATCGTGAAGAAGGCGCAGCAGCGCCTCTTCAACCTCAGGAGGCTGAAGAAATTTGGCTTGTCACCAAAAGCACTCACAAACTTCTACAGATGCACAATCGAGAGCATCCTGGCGGGCTGTATCACCGCCTGGTACGGCAAGTGCTCCACCCACAACCGTAAGGCTCTCCAGTGGGTAGTGAGGTCTGCACAACGCATCACCGGGGGCAAACTACCTGCCCTCCAGGACACCTACACCACCCGATGTCACAGGAAGGCCATAAAGATCATCAAGGACAACAACCACCCGAGCCACTGCCTGTTCACCCCGCTATCATCCAGAAGGCGAGGTCACTACAGGTGCATCAAAGCTGGGACCGAGAGACTGAAAAACAGCTTCTATCTCAAGGGCATCAGACTGTTAAACAGCCACCACTAACATTGAGTGGCTCCTGCCAACACACTGACTCAACTCCAGCCACTTTAATAATGGGAATTGATGGGAAATGATGTAAAATATATCACTAGCCACTTTAAACAATGCTACCTAATATAATGTTTACATACCCTACATTATTCATCTCATATGTATATGTATATACTGTACTCTATATCATCTACTGCATCTTTATGTAATACATGTATCACTAGCCACTTTAACTATGCCACTTTGTTTACATACTCATCTCATATGTATATACTGCACTCAATACCATCTACTGTATCTTGCCTATGCCGCTCTGTACCATCACTCATTCATATATCTTTATGTACATATTCTTTATCCCCTTACACTTGTGTCTATAAGGTAGTAGTTTTGGAATTGTTAGCTCGATTACTGTGTATTCCCCATCCTGTACAATTACAAAGAGCATCAATGAAATGTATCAACCAAATCAGACCAAGATGGACACCCATGATGCTATTATACATGTTTTTGTCTGGAGTAATTTCACTGAACATAATGCATCAGAATTCAGAGAAACAAGAAAGCCCTTGACCGCAAAATGGCCATTGAATAGGGTATTCTGTGGCTCTACCCCCACAAATCAGATCTCCCAAAGTCCCAGACGGAGACTTCAGTTCAAGACAGTGGCCTGGTTGTTTTCTTTTGTCCCCTCACCCACCCACACAGCGTGGAATTAGTCAACCCACAAATAGAGCATTCGAGTGGACTTTTATCAGTGCAGGCGTGGCCTTCTGAGTTTCCAGTGGGCACAGGGCTGGGTGGAACAACTACGAGATGCTTAACGTAGAGAGTCTAATTTGGAATCTGACCAGTAAGACGCCTGCCTGTTGTATTATGATCCAAACATATGGAGCCATCCCTCTTTTACTTGTATCCCTTTTTCTCATCAATTGGTAGTTAGTCTTTTCCCATCGCTGCAACTCCCCAATGGATTCAAGAGAGGCAAAGGTCGAGAGCAATCCGTCCTCTGAAACACGACCCTGCCAAACGCACGGCTTCTTGACACACTGCTCACCTCACTTCACCCGGAAGCCAGCCGCACCAATGTGTAGGAGGAAACACCGTCCAGCTGGCAACCGAAATCAGCTTGCAGGCGACCGGCCCACCACAAGGAGTCGCTAGAGCGATGGGACAAGCGCGATGGGACAAGGCCAGCCAAACCCTCCCCTAACCCAGACGCTGGGCCAATTGTGCGCCACCTCATGGGTCTCCCTGTCACAGCCGGCTGTGACACAGCCTGGGATCGAACCCAGGTCTGTAGTGACGTCTCAAGAGCTGCAATACAGCACCTTAGACCGATGCGCCACTCGGGACGCCGGAACTGATGGTTTTTGTGTGGTCAGAAATATGTATTTGTGTGAATGAAACTAGCTGGTATACAGCAATGGATCAAACTTTTTTGGTTAACTATGTTACATAAACCAGCTGTTTCCTTTAGCAATTTATCACGCAAAACATCACCCTGTGGCCTAACATGTCCTCATAACGTCTGTAATGTTCTGCATATCAATTATACCACTCTATGCCGGCCCTGCAGCCAAAAGAGGAGTGATGCCCGAACTGTGTGTTTACGGGTTCTGTGTACTGTACACGGGCTTCCTCTCCCTGTTGTTCAGACATGTTCAGACATGTTTGTAATTTCTGCCTTAGATGTGAATCTATGCATTAACCACATTCCTCGAACTCCAAAAAGTATGGGATTCCAGCATTCCTCACAATCCACAATCCTCCCTTTCCCTCCTGGTCTTTACAAGCCCAGTGTTTTCCAGACTAGTCAGTCAGGTCAGAAAGATGGATGTTGTGTAATGAGTGTAATTGCAGCGATCCTTCCGTTTTCACAGCGCTTTCATTTCTTCATGCTGTTACCTAATCTTAATTGGGACATCATTTGTATTCTGTATATGATTACATTTCCTCTTTCAGTCATTTGGCAATGGGGCTTACACACTCATGCTGGCTTGCACAATACACCATTGTTACTTTGGCACAGGCTTGTAAACAACAATACGAGGTTAAAAAAAAGGGCAATACTGATACACTTTATCCATTGTATATAATGTACGTGTAGCTGAGTAGCTCAAAAGCTACAAACAGAACAGTATGTAAACCTGGAGAGATAGTTATTCCAGATGTCTATAATTTCTCTATTAAACTTTATTGTCATTTCACTCAATACTGAACTCCACTGACAAGTCTTGGACATTCATTTGAATGTTACCATTCAATTATCTGGTGCCTGTATGTCTCAGACTTACTTACAACACATTCCCATAGAACAGCCTAGCGGTCAGAGGGAATATTAGCTATGCCATTTTGTGGTCTGTGGACTGATGGATCGTGCTATCTGATATCTAGGGGGGAGGGTGAAGTTTTCAGGTCAATAAATGTTTATTTTGAGACAGATCCAGCAGGACAGAGAATGGTTTCTGTCCGAATCAGAGGACATCTGAGCAGGGGAAGATGCTAAACTCTCTGTACTAGATGATGCTAAACTCTCTTTACTAGATGATGATAAACTCTCTGTACTAGATGATGATAAACTATATGTACTAGATGATGATAAACTCTCTGTACTAGATGATGATAAACTCTCTGTACTAGATGATGATAAACTGTCTGTACTAGATGATGATAAACTCTCTGTACTAGATGATGATAAACTGTTTGTACTAGATGATGATAAACATTGTACTAGATGAGGATGTACTGTCTGTACTAGATGAGGATGTACTGTCTGTACTAGATGATGATAAACTGTCTGTACTAGATGATGATAAACTGTCTGTACTAGATGATGATAAACTGTCTGTACTAGATGATGATGAACTCTCTGTACTAGATGATGATTAACTCTCTGTACTACATTAGTAGTAGTTCTCTATTCAACTCTTATTGAGATGCACAATCTCATCTGAATCTTGGCTCTCTCAGACTTGCACTGATGTTTTCAGTCCCTTCGCTGTCGAGCTTAAACAGCAACACACTGAAAAAACAAAGTTATCTTTCAGCTTGGTCGGTTGTCTGCCTTCCTGCCTGTTCACTCACTCACTGGCTCCAACTGAGGACAGAAATATTTGCGACGCGGAGAGGAAGGAGAGACATCGCGACTCCTGAAGGATATGGTTTTGGTCACCGTGTGCCTAAGTCAATACCTTGAGTGTAACATTATGTATGGTTAGGATAATGGAGAGGGTGCAGTAGGACGCCCTGCTAGACTCATTATCATCAGAGGAACATTCTTCACTGGCCATGCTGGCTACTGTACCACTAATTTACTCCATCTGATTCTCTGACTGATTCTCTCGTTTCCCTGCTGCTGATTCCCAGGGAAAGTCCCTTTTACGCTATCTACAGCATCTAATTAAGCTGTCTGTTGTCCGTCCAATCTCTGTTCGCTAGCATACTAGTCGCACAGAGGGGGTGGCTGGGTTGATGTAAAAACTGACTTGACCTGGATATCCAAGTACATACAGGCTTCCGTAGAGGAACACCAAAGCTTCTTTGAATAAGCTTCTCTCGGCTTTATAAGACCGCTACAAAGACTTTCTTGACCGGTTTGTTCAGCATGTGACAAATGTTGCTATTTTCAACCAGATCTCAGTAAATTCACAGACTCCAGACATATTAAATAGGCTACATGTCAGTGAGTACAGATTATAGATGTGGGATCTTAATTTGAACCTTATTGCAGGAGAACTGCCCTGCAATGCAAAAAAAATAAAAAAATATTGTAGTGCATTTGAGGTTTAAGAGGGCTTCTGAAGTTTGTAATTCACACCTCTCAATTTCAGACTTGATTTTCCCTTACAATTTTTTTTATCAACCGCTACCAAAATGTCCATTAATTATTATCCACATAATAATTCACATTTCCTGTTGCTGCAGGAAAGTGAATCAAATTAAGATCCTACATCTATAGGTTCAATCTCATGATGCTGCAGCTTATTTGTAGGTAGATAAGCATGCAGCTAGCAAGGCAGGCTCTTCATCCCTGGCCTTGCTGTGTCTATGTCTGTGGTATAGCCAGAGGCCAGAGTGTCAGTGAGGTCATTGGCCAGGTGGTCTGGGAGAAAGAACAGCAGAGTAGTCAATGCGTTGAGCCTTACCTCCTGAGACTTCTTAGCATGACAGAGTGAATCAACAAGAAAAGAAACCCTCAAATCAAGTCCGTAGGATTTTGGAACATTTCTTCATGACCCTATTCTTTGCCTTTCAGAGTATGACTCGTGTGGTCTGGCCTGTGGCGTGTTGTTTAAGAACAGATTGACCTTAAAATGTACCTGTTTTGGGAAAGGCCTGTACCTTATTTTAAATGGCTGTATTGAAGCAGTTATAACAACATGTCATACAGAAATATGTTCCCTGCGCCACCGTTGTTGGTTTGGCAGACCTTTGAATTTGAAGAAGTGCCTCCACGCTACTCTATTCTTCCCCCTGCAGAATGTAGCTGGTTGGCTAGTGGGTCTGTTGAGAGATACGGATGGAAGGACAGGTATGTGCAGTGCCTTGCGAAAGTATTCGGCCCCCTTGAACTTTGCGACCTTCTGCCACATTTCAGGCTTCAAACATAAAGTTATAAAACTGTATTTTTTTGTGAAGAATCAACAACAAGTGGGACACAATCATGAAGTGGAACGACATTTATTGGATATTTCAAACTTTTTTAACAAATCAAAAACTGAAAAATTGGGCGTGCAAAATTATTCAGCCCCTTTACTTTCAGTGCAGCAAACTCTCTCCGGAAGTTCAGTGAGGATCTCTGAATGATCCAATGTTGACCTAAATGACTAATGATGATAAATACAATCCACCTGTGTGTAATCAAGTCTCCGTATAAATGCACCTGCACTGTGAGAGTCTCAGAGGTCCGTTAAAAGCGCAGAGAGCATCATGAAGAACAAGGAACACACCAGGCAGGTCCGAGATACTGTTGTGAAGAAGTTTAAAGCCGGATTTGGATACAAAAAGATTTCCCAAGCTTTAAACATCCCAAGGAGCACTGTGCAAGCGATAATATTGAAATGGAAGGAGTATCAGACCACTGCAAATCTACCAAGACCTGGCCGTCCCTCTAAACTTTCAGCTCATACAAGGAGAAGACTGATCAGAGATGCAGCCAAGAGGCCCATGATCACTCTAGATGAACTGCAGAGATCTACCGCTGAGGTGGGAGACTCTGTCCATAGGACAACAATCAGTCGTATATTGCACAAATCTGGCCTTTATGGAAGAGTGGCAAGAAGAAAGCCATTTCTTAAAGATATCCATAAAAAGTGTTGTTTAAAGTTTGCCACAAGCCACCTGGGAGACACACCAAACATGTGGAAGAAGGTGCTCTGGTCAGATGAAACCAAAATGTAACTTTTTGGCAACAATGCAAAATGTTATGTTTGGTGTAAAAGCAACACAGCTGAACACACCATCCCCACTGTCAAACATGGTGGTGGCAGCATCATGGTTTGGGCCTGCTTTTCTTCAGCAGGGACAGGGAAGATGGTTAAAATTGATGGGAAGATGGATGGAGCCAAATACAGGACCATTCTGGAAGAAAACCAGATGGAGTCTGCAAAAGACCTGAGACTGGGACGGAGATTTGTCTTCCAACAAGACAATGATCCAAAACATAAAGCAAAATCTACAATGGAATGGTTCAAAAATAAACATATCCAGGTG
The DNA here is from genome assembly GCF_013265735.2 of Oncorhynchus mykiss. NCBI lineage: Eukaryota > Metazoa > Chordata > Actinopteri > Salmoniformes > Salmonidae > Oncorhynchus > Oncorhynchus mykiss. Next base: position 45,554,123 of record NC_048571.1, read on the forward strand.
TTAGAATGGCCAAGTCAAAGTCCAGACCTGAATCCAATCGAGAATCTGTGGAAAGAACTGAAAACTGCTGTTCACAAATGCTCTCCATCCAACCTCACTGAGCTCGAGCTGTTTTGCAAGGAGGAATGGGAAAAAATGTCAGTCTCTCGATGTGCAAAACTGATAGAGACATACCCCAAGCGACTTACAGCTGTAATCGCAGCAAAAGGTGGCGCTACAAAGTATTAACTTAAGGGGGCTGAATAATTTTGCACGCCCAATTTTCCAGTTTTTATTTGTTAAAAAAGTTTGAAATATCCAATAAATGTCGTTCCACTTCATGATTGTGTCCCACTTGTTGTTGATTCTTCACAAAAAAATACAGTTTTATATCTTTATGTTTGAAGCCTGAAATGTGGCAAAAGGTCGCAAAGTTCAAGGGGGCCGAATACTTTCACTGTACAGTTGAAGTCGGAAGTTTACATACACCTTAACCAAATACATTTAAACTCAGCTTTTCACAATTCCTGACATTTAACCCTAGGAAAAATTCCCTGTCTTAGGTCAGTTAGGATCACCACTTTATTTTAAGAATGTGAAATGTCAGAATGATAGTAGAGAGAATGATTTATTTCAGCTTTTATTTCTTTCATCACATTCCCAGTGGGTCAATTAGCATTTGGTAGCATTGCCTTTGAATTGTTTAACTTGGGTCAAACGTTTCGGGTAGCCCTCCACAAGCTTTCCACAATAAGTTGGGTGAATTTTGGCCCATTCCTCCTGACAGAGCTGGTATAACTGAGTCAGGTAGGTAGGCCTCCTTGCTCACACACACTTTTTCAGTTCTGCACACAAATTTTCTATAGGATTGAGGTCAGGGCTTTGTGATGGCCACTCCAATACCTTGACTTTGTTGTCCTTAAGCCATTTTGCCACAACTTTGGAAGTATGCTTGGGGTCATTGTCCATTTGGAAGACCCATTTGCGACCAAGCTTTAACTTCCTGACTGATGTCTTGAGATGTTGCTTCAATATATCCACATAAATTTCCCTCCTCATGAAGCCATCTATTTTGTTAAGTGCACCAGTCCCTCCTGAAGCAAAGCACCCCACAACATGATGCTGCCACCCCCGTGCTTCACGGTTGGGATGGTGTTCTCCAGCTTGCAAGCCTCCCCGTTTTTCCTCCAAACATTACAATGGTCATTATGGCCAAACAGTTCTACTTTAGTTTCATGAGCCCAGAGGACATTTCTCCAAAAAGTACGATCGCTGTCCCCATGTGCAGTTGCAAACCATAGCTTTTTTTATGGCGGTTTTGGAGCAGTGGCTTCTTCCTTGCTGAGCGGCCTTTCAGGTTATGTCGATATAGGACTTGTTTTACTGTGGATATAGATACTTTTATACCTGTATCCTCCAGCATCTTCACAAGGTCCTTTGTTGTTGTTCTGCGATTGATTTGCACTTTTCACATCAAAGTACGTTCATCTCTAGGAGAGAGAACGAGTCTCCTTCCTGAGTGGTATGACGGCTGTGTGATCCTATGGTGTTTATACTTGGGTACTATTGTTTGTACAGATAAACGTGGTACCTTCAGGCGTTTGGAAATTGCTCCCAAGGATGAACCAGACTTGTGGAGGTATACAATTTTTTTCTGAGGTCTTGGCTGATTTCTTTTGATTTTCCCATGATGTCAAGCAAAGAGGCACTGTGTTTGAAGGTAGGCCTTGAAATACATCCACAGGTACACCTCCAATTGACTCAAATGATGTCAATTAGCCTATCAGAATCTTCTAAAGCCATGACATAACTTTCTGGAATTTCCCAAGCTGTTTAAAGTCACAGTCAACTTAGTGTATGTAAACTTCTGACCCACTGGAACTGACCCTCTGTAAACAATTGTTGGAAAAATTACTTGTGTCATGCACAAAGTAGATGTCCTAACCGACTTGCCAAAACTATTGTTTGTGAACAAGAAATTTGTGGAGTTTTAATGACTCCAACCTAAGTGTATGTAAACTTCCGGCTGAGGTGGAATGCCCCTCAGTTTGAGAGAATATTCCATTTTCACCTGTCAAAGTGTCAACAGCCTGTGCAAAGAGGGAATGTCTTCTCGCTGTGAGATGTGACAAGGTATTAGAGGACATCTGCAAGAGATTACATTGCTAGGTTGTTGATTATAAATGGCACTTTTCAAATCGAGTTCATGATCAAAAGCCATGGGGAACCACATGTGTTTATATTTAGCACACATCGTCCACCTAGTTGAAAGCATGGCCTCTTACGCTCTTACAAGCTATCCAGCTGTTTCTTGTCAATCTTTGTCACTTGCTCTCTTTTGGCCTTAATGTTGTAAAGCTGTTTTTGTGTTGATGTATTCAGAGAGTGGGACCAGTTTGAGAAGATCTGAAATGGAAACTAGTGGAAAATAGTCTAAATGGTTATCAAACTAAGCTGTCATCCAGACATGAAAAGACAACATGGATGATGTGGCTTCATGGCTTTTCAGTGTGGCAGGATTCCTTCTTTTTTTTTTTACTTTATTTATAGACGTTCAAAGTGCTTCCATTCATCTATGATGAATTCTGGCAATTACATTGATTTATGTTTTGTTACCGATAACATAATGTGTAGAACCTTGTTCGTGTGGCAAGGGAGGTTTTCATTATTTACAAAACAAAGATCCGTCTCGTGTTCAGTTAACCTCACGCGATTAAAAAGATGTAGATCATAAAAGCAAGTATAAATCACCATCCTTCAGCATCACATCCGGCAGACAGTGTGATGAAAACAACTGAAGAATAATGAGTTTCTACTTGTTGAATAATGGGTGTTCTGAGGCAGAATGACTATGTCTTTGTTTATGACCAATTCAATAAAAGTCCATATTCATTTGTCCTTGTGCAACTGCTCTTTAATCACAGTCAATAATAACGTGGGACAATAACTTCTGTTGGAAGACTGTAGGTAAAAAAAATCCATTCCATAGATTACAAAATATATAAGCCATTGAATAGGAAGACGTTAGTGGTATTCTTTAGCAAGTGTTATGACCAAAATATAGTGTGAAATCGGGAGGTCTCAACAGTAAAACTTCTTCAGGTCCACTTTCAGGACAAAGTTTAGGCCAAGGGTTATAGGTGAAGTTCATTGAACTTTCCTCCTCATTTAGCATATGATCATTGACACCAGAAAAAAAATGCCATTAGACAGGTTAGGACCTGACTGACGGTTCCTTGTCTGTTCCATCTCCTAACCTGACGAGCAGCCTTCAGACTGCATGAGCAGACGTGCCCCAATTGTCCCGCATGCATCCATCTCTTGCTGCATTTGTGAGGAGGATGCCGTGCCGTCAGGTGAGATAAGCTGTTTGATTTTCAGGGCTTAGAACAAGCAAGTGCTGATGTTGCTCAAACCCCTGGCTTGATAAGGCCTCGTGATAATGTTGCCGCCGCATTCCTGGTGCACCCACAAATTCAAGAGCGACCATGGATTCCTCCACCCAGCTTGTGTTCCTCTTCCCGGGCTAGATGCTAAAAGCGTTCCTCTCATCAGTTGAATATACAGGTATAACAGGAGGACACGTGGATGTTGTAGTCACCCTCACATAAACAGCTCAGTATAAAGATGTACAGTGTCCATACTCCATAAGGAAGCCTGTCTAACATTTTTGCTGCAATGATTCATTTAAGACGGGCGATAGCTGTTACAGGTTGGAATTCATCCTCTAAGCATTGTGTATGTTCATTATGTATGTTCAGAAACACGGAATTTTCACAAATATATTTTTCTTCATGATTCTGGGTATGTCTCACTTCTTCATGGACCTCACTACTGATCGAATAAATAGCTCACATTATCAAGTGATGAACTAATAATGAACTAATAATACTAAAAGAAGAACACATTAATGATAATAAAACATCTATAACCAATTATCAAGGCAAATCACAGATTAGAAATGACATATTTTGGCTACATGCAGTTACTTTATAAATCAAATTATATCGATTCAATCAACAGCTACATTATCTTGTCATTTAAATGATGAAATATGAAAACATCACATCTAAATACATCTATAATTTATTGTATCCTTTCAATTGTATCTAAGTTTTCTGTTGGCAGTTCCTTTTAGTGTCTCAGAACTGTAGGCCGGCTGTGAGGGCTTTACAAAGAGGAATGCTCTGTTTAAACACAGTTTATACTGTACATCTACAAACCCAGAAACATGGAAGGCAATAGGTCACGGCGTAAGAGAGAGAGCCATCAGGGGAAGCCTCACATGTCACTTTGATACACTACAAGCACGCAACAGGGGAACAAGAATGTGCCCTCCAGAGGACTGCTTCCGTTTCCACATAATACAGACCCCCGTAGTGGGGGTCTGGACCTCTTGACCAGATCTTCACAGGACAACCCACTGCTTTATTGACACATCTCTCTGGACTATTTACATTCCAGCTCATACTGTCTCTCTGTAGCCCTCCCCCTTCCCCTATTTTCCCTTCTTGTCCCTTCGTTGAATGATGAAATTGTCACACCCTGATCTGTTTCACCTGTCTAGGGCTTGTCTCCACCCCCCACCAGGTGTCTCCCATTTTGCCCCACTTTTGCCAGTTTGTTTTGTCTTGGCAAGTCTTACCAGCGTGTTCTCCAGTTTTCCAGTATCTCTAGTTTCGGTTTACTTGTCTTCCCTTTTCTGACAATTCTGCCTGTCCTGACCCTGAGCCTACCTGCCGTTCTGTCCCTTATTGATGTTGTCTTGGATTACTGACATCTGACAGTCCTGGACCTGCCGTTTGCCTGCCCCTTGTTTTGTAATAAACATCTGAGATTCTAACTGTCTGCGTCCTGTGTCTGCATCTGAGTCTTATCCTGAGTCGTGTTAGTATGAACTGGCCATGACTGACCCAGCAGACTCGGACCAGCTCCGTAATGCAGTCTCCTCCCAAGGAGCCACCATTGGAAGACACGAGGAGTTACTTCAAAATCTTATGGAAGGATTCCAGACCTTAGCGGAACGCCATGACCGCACTTTCAATACATTGCTGGAGCAATTATACGGATTGTCTATTAGGCAAGGTTACCCGAGTTCCCCCTGGAATCATTGAGGTCTGCTGACTCGCCTCTTCCGGAGCCCATGCAACTTGGCAGAGCTAGATTGTCTCCTGCCAAACGTTTACACAGATTGAACAGCAAGACCATTAAAACACCAGGCTCATCAATTGGTATGAGTATGCTGGTGGGCCATACAGAGAATTTCCAATCTTCCAGTACACCTACCCCTCTCCATGCCATCCTGTTGTGGAGAGACCAGTCAAAGTCTCTCCGGGTACACATTGACTCTGGGGCCGACAAGAGTTTTATGGACATTACCCTGGTGTCAGAGCTGGAAATCCCCACTCAACCTCTCTTCATACCCATACACGTCAGAGTGCTGGATGGACGCGCTATTGGCAGAGTCACCCACAATACGGTTCCTATCAACCTGTGAGTGTCAGGTAACAGTTCAATTTCTGCTCATCAAATTTCCTCAGGTACCCGTGGTTTTGGGGTTTTCATTACTCCAGAGGCATAATCCCCTTATCGTCTGGACTGGTTCTATCAAGGGTTGGAGCAGGTTCTGCCACGCTCATTGTCTGAAGTCGAAGCAGCCTGCCCCGTGTCATCTTCCTGCAGGCTTGAGAAAAGCCTCGTACCTCTCCGCCATTTCCGCGGAGTACCAGGACCTCCGTGAGGTTTTCATCAAGGCAGGTGCCACATTGCTCCCTCCACATCGGCCCTACGACTGCGTTATCGACCTTCTCCCGGGCATTACACCACCTCGGGGGCGGCTTTATTCCCTGTCAGTTCCCGGAGACCAAGGTAATGGAAAGGTACATTGAGGACTCCCTGGCAGCAGGGTGTATCCGTCCTTCTGCCTCCCCCGCCGGTGCAGGGACGACAAAACCCTGCGCCCGTGTATTGACTACCGGGGCCTTAATGACATTCCGGTTAAGAACTGTTACCCACTACCGCTCATCACTTCGGCTTCTCCAGGGGGTTACTCTCTTCTCAAAGTTGGACCTTCGGAACGCCTAATATCTGGTGCGGATACGGGAAGGAGCCGAGCGGAAGACAGCCTTTAACGCGGCTAGCGGGCACTACAAATACCTGGTGATGCCATTCGTACTGACCAACACTCCTGCAGTGTTCCAGGCCCTGGTTTACCTCTCTGGTACATGTGGGACGCTAGCGTCCCACCTCGACAACAGCCAGTGAAATTGCAGGGCGCCAAATTCAAAACAGAAATCCCATAATTAAAATTCCTCAAACATACAAGTATTATCCACCATTTTAAAGATAAACTTCTTGTAAATCTAACCTCAGTGATTTAAAAAAAGGCTTTACTGCAAAAGCACACCAAACGATTATGTTAGGTCAGTAGCTAGTCAGAAAAACACAGCCATTTTTCCAGCCAAAGAGAGGAGTCAAAAAGCAGAAATAGAGATCAAATTAATCACTAACCTTTGATGATCTTCATCAAATGGCACTCATAGGACTTCATGTTATACAATACATGTATGTTTTGTTCGATAAAGTTCATATTTATATCCAAAAATCTCACTTTACATTGGCACGTTATGGTCAGAAATGCATTGTCTCAAACAACCATCCGATGAAAGTGCAGAGAGCCACATCAAATAACAGAAATACTCATCATAAACATTGATAAACGATACAAGTGTTAAGCATGGAAATAAAGATAAACTTCTCCTTAATGCAACCGCTGAGTCAGATTTCACAAATGCTTTACGGCGAAAGCACACTTTGCGATTATGTTAGATCCTAGCCACAGAAACCCATTCAGCCATTTTCCAAACAAGGAGAAATGTCAAAAAGTCAGAAATAGCATTAAAATGAATCACTTACCTTTGATGATCTTCATCTGGTGGCACTCCCAGGTCTCCATGTTAGACAATAAATGATTGTTTTGTTCGATAATGTCCCTCTTTATGAGTAAAAACCTTATTTTTGTTTGCACGTTTTGTCCAGTAATCCGAATGCAGAACGTGCGTGCACTAATTCCAGACGAATAGTTTTTTTAAAAGTACAATAAATGTTAATGGAAACATGCCAAACAATGTTTAAAATCAATCCTCCGGTTGTATTCATCATAAATAATAAATAATATTTCAACCGGACAAAAGCTTCGTCAATAGGAAAGGAGAAACAAGAAAGGCGCGTTTACGATCAGGGTGCATGGCTGATGAATGAACATTTCCACTACCACTGATTGAAAGTGCTGTATCTCCCTCATTTTTCAGAGTAAAAGCCTGAAACAATGACTAAAGACTGGCCACATGTAGAGGAAGACACAGAGCCCGTGAGCTGGGTCCTAAGTCTTTATATGGTGGATAGGCTTTCAATGGAAAAACAGCCTTTCAAAATAATAGTACTTCCTGGTTGAATTTTCCTCTGATTCTCAATCCATCTGGATCCATCCTGTCAGTTCATGGTGTAGGTCGACGCCTCGGACATCGGAGTGGGGGCTGTCCTGTCCGAGCGTTCTGCCCAGGACCAAAAGCTGCATCCCTGTGTTTTCCTTTCCCATCGTCTTATCACCACTGAAAGGAATTATGATGTGGGAAATCGCGTTGAAGGAGTAGAGGCACTGGTTAGAGGGGGAGGAACATCCATTAATAGTGTGGATTGATCACAAGAACCTGGAATCTCCGCACTGCCAAGTGCCTTAACTCTAGGCAAGCTCAATGGATCCTGCTATTCATTTGGTTCAACTTTACCATCTCCTACTGCCCAGGGTCCAAGAATGTGAAGCCTGATGCGCTCTCACGCCTCTATAGCCCCGCTGCTACACTGTTGGACCCTGAGACCATTCTCCCTACCTCTTGTCTAGTGGCTGCACTCATCTGGGGTATAGAGAACCAGGTCAGTGAGGCGCAGCGTTCCAAATGTTTGTCCCAGACTCTGCCTATTCCCCGGTCTTGGAATGGGCTCATTCCTCCAGACTTTCCTGCCATTGTGGCTCCCGTCGGACCCTGGCCGCTGTACGACAACATTTTTGGTGGCCCACTATGGTTCCTGACGTCTCCCCGTTCGTTGTCACCTGCACTGTGTGTGCTTAGAATAAGACCCCACAGCAAGCTCCGGCTGGCCTCCTTCAACCACTCCCTGTTCCTCACCACCCCTGGTCCCATATATCCCTGGACTTCGTCGCTGGTCTCCCTCCATCAGATGGCAACACCACTATCCTTACAGTGGTGAATAGGTTTTCCAAAGCCACCTATTTCATTCCCCTGCCCAAATTACCCTTAGCCAAGGAGATGGCCCAGCTCATGGTGCAGCACGTCTTCCAGATCCATGGACTTCCGGTGGACATGGCCTCTGATCGTGGTCCTCAGGACCCTTCTCGGTTCTGGAAGGCGTTCTGCACCCTCAATGGGTTTTCACCCCAGGTCCAACAGCCAGTTGGAGCGAGCCAATCAGGACCTGGAGACGGCTCTTTGTTGCCTCGTCTCCACCAACCCAATCACCTGGAGCCAGTAACTCATGTGGGTGGAATACGCCTGCAACACCCTTCCCTGATCGGTAACTGGTCTCTCGCCTTTCAAGTGTTCCATGGGATACCAGTCCCCATTCTTCCCTGAGCAAGAGGAAGAGGTCAGCATACCCTCAGCCCAGATGTTCATCCGCCGCTATCGCCATACCTGGAAGAGTGCCCGGTCCGCTCTTCTCAAGACCACCTCCAGGTATCGGCAACAGGCGGACAGCCGCTGGTCCCCTGCTCCCCGCTATCATCTCGGAAAGAAGGTATGGCTGTCCACTTGGGATCTGCCCCTCCGGGCGGAGTTCCGTGAACTTTCCCTGCATTTTGTCGGCCCTTTCCCCATCTCTAAGAATCTTAGCCCCTCTGCTGTTCGTCTTCTGTTGCCCAGCACCCTCTATACATTTTACTTTTCATGTGTCTAGAATCAAACCTCTGTCTCACTGCCCTCTGTCTCCTGTTGCCAGTTCAAATCAAATCAAATTTGATGTGTCACATGCGCCGAATACAAAAAGATGTAGACCTTAAAGTGAAATGCTTGCCCTTAAACAACCATGCTCCTCTAAGAAAAACAGTTTTACGAAAGTATTTACTCAAATAAACTGAAGTAATAAATAAATGAAGAAAAAAAAAGAAAAAGAAAAATAGAATATACACGGGGTACCGGTACAGAGTCAATGTGCGTGGGCACCGGTTAGTCAAGGTAATTGAGGTAATACTGTATATACATATAGGTAGAGGTAAAGTGACTATACATGGATAATAAACAGAGAATAGCAGCAGCGTAAAAATGAGGGTGGTAGGGACAATGTAAATAGTCTGAGTAGCCATTTGATTAGGTGTTATGGCTTGGGGGGTAGAAGCTGTTAAGAACCCTTTTGGACCTAGACTTGGTGCTCCAGTACCGCTTGCCGTGCAGTAGCAGAGAGAACAGTCTATGACTAGGGTGTTTGGAGTCTTTGGCAATTTTTAGGGCCTTCCTCTGACATCTCCTGGTACAGAGGTCCTGGATGGCAGGAAGCTTGGCCCCAGTGACGTACTAGACCGTACCCATTACCCTCTGCAGTGCCTTGCGGTCGGAGGCCGAGCAGTTGCCATACCAGACGAGAATGCAGGATGCTCTTGATGGTGCAGCTGTAGATCTTTTTGAAGATCTGAGGACCAATGCCAAATCTTTTCAGTCAACCACTGTTGCGTCATCTGCAAACTTAATGATGGTGTTGGAGTCATGCTTGGCCATGCGGTCATAGGTGAACAGGGAGTACAGGAGGGGACTGAGCACGCACCCCTGAGGGGCCCCCGTGTTGAGGATCAGTGTGGCAGATGTGTTACGTTCCCTTACCACCTGGGGGCAGCTCGTCAGGAGGTCCGGGATCCAGTTACAGAGAGGGAGGTGTTTAGTCCCAGGGTCCTTAGCTTAGTGATGAGCTTTGAGAGCACTATGGTGTTGAATGCTGAACTGTAGTCAATGAATAGCATTCTCACATAGGTGTTCCTTTTGTCCAGGTTGGAAAGGGCAGTGTGGAGTGCAATAGAGATTGCATCATCTGTGGATCTGTTGGGGAGGCATGCAGATTGGAGTGGGTCTAGGGTTTCTGGGATAATGGTGTGATGTGAGCCATGACCAGCCTTTCAAAGCACTTCATGGCTACAGACGTGAGTGCTACGGGTCGGTAGTTATTTAGGCAGGTTGCCTTGGTGTGCTTGGTCTGCTTGAAACATGATAATATTACAGAATCAGTCAGGGGCAGGTTAAAAATGTCAATGAAGACACTTGCCAGTTGGTCACCACATGCTCAGAGTACACGTCCTGGTAATCAGTCTGGGCCTGCGGCCTTGTGAACGTTGACCTGTTTAAAGGTCGTACTCACATTGGCAGTCTTCCGGAACAGCTGATGCTCTCATGAATTCTTCAGTGTTGCTTGCCTCATAACAAGCATATAATTATTTAGCTCGTCTGGTAGGCTCTGCTTCCCTTTGTAGCCTGTAATAGTTTACAAACCCTGCCACAGGGCGTCAAAGGCGGTCTAGTACGATTCAATCTTAGACCTGTATTGACACTTTGCTTTTTTGATGGTTCGTCGGAGGGCGTAGCGGGATGTCCGGGTTAGAGTCCTTTCTGGTTTAGTTCTTGCTTGTAAGCAGGAATCAGGAGGATAGAGTTATGGTCAGATTTGCCAAATGGAGGGCGAGCTTTGTACTCGTCTCTGTGTGTGGTTGCACATTTAACATGCTGGTAGAAAAAAGGTAAAACGGATTTAAGTTTCCCTGCATCAAAGTCCCCAGCCACTAAGATGGGCCGCCTCTGGATGAGCATTTTCTTGTTTGCTTATGGTCTTATACAGCTCGTTGAGTGCCGTCTTAGTGCCAGCATTGGTTTGTGTTGATAAATAGACAGCTATGAAAAATATAGATGAAAACTCACTTGGTAAATAGTGTGGTCTACAGCTTATCATGAGATACTCTATCTCAGTTGAGCAAAACCTTGAGACTTCCTTCATATTATATTTCATGCACCAGCTGTTATTTACAAATAGACACAGACCGCCACCTCTTGTCTTATCAGAGGTTCTATCTTGTCGATGGACTGAAAACCCAGCCAGCTGTATGCTATCCATGTTGTAGTTCAGCCACGACTCGGTGAAACACAAGATATTACAGTTATTAATGTCCCGTTGGTAAGATAGTCTTGATCAGAGCTCATCCATTTCGTTATCCAATGTTTGCACGTTGGCTAATAGGACTGATAGTAGAGGGGGATTACTCATTCGCCGTCGGATCTTTACAAAGAACCCCGACCTACGTCCCCGATATCCGTCTCTTCTTCATGCGAATGATGGAGATTTGGGCCTTGTCGAGTGTCTGAAGTAAATCCTTTGCGTCCGACTCGTTAAAGAAAATATATTTGTCCAGTACGAGGTGAGTAATCGCTGTCCTGATATCCAGTAGCTCGTTTCAGTCATAAGAGACGGTGGCAGAAACATTATATACAAAATAAGTTACAAATAACGTGTAAAAACACACACAATATCACAATTGGTTAGGAGCCTGTAAAACGGTAGCCATCTCCTCTGGCGCCATCTCTCGTTTTGTCTTGTCAAGTCTTACCGGCGTGTTCTCCTGTTTTCCAGTATCTCTAGTTTCTGTTTTCTAGTCCTCCAGGTTCTGACCATTCTGCCTGCTCTGACCCTGAGCCTGCCTGCTATTCTGTCCCTGTTTGGCGCTGTCTTGGATTACCGACATCTGCCTGTCCTGGACCTGAGCCTGCCTGCCGTTCTGTCCCTTATTGACGTTGTCTTGGATTACCGACATCTGCCTGCCCTGGACCTGCCGTTTGCCTGCCCTGTTTTGTCATAAAAATCTAAGATTCTAACTGTATGCCTCCTGTGTCTGCAACTGGGTAATATCCTGAGTCGTGTTAGAAATTCTTCCCCCTCCTCTTGTTTATGTATTTCATAGTTGTTCCAGATGTTGTTGATGATTTGGAGTGAGTGATATGAGAAATCGCTTGCACTAACAGTCGTGTGGGAAGCCTTCATCAATGACACAGATCCTTACAGTTTTACTCGGCTACTGTGTCAACACCAGCAGCGGGATACTGTGTACCAAAATCTGAAAATGTTTTGGCAGATAATAATAATGGATATGGATATTCCATTTTAATACTTCATTGCACATATTTCTCAGCCTTGCAATGTACATCATTTGGTGAAGTATAACATGCTGGTACATGTTCAAAGGAGTGAATTGTTACCACAACAAAGTCATCACAGTAATTTTGGGTATCCTCTGTCACTTTGATTTTTTTTTCTCTTTAATGGACTGACTGAGTATTAGAAACAAAAAAAAATCTTCATGGCAATAAATCACGCCTGTGTTGCAAAGAATGGAGTAGCTGTCTCGAAACTATGCGAGCTGACGCCACAAACTGAAGAAAAAAAACTATGCCCTATCTAGTGTGCCTGGCATGTGCTTGGTGTTTAAAAGATTCCAGGCACATGTCGGTTAGACACACAAATAGCAATAATCAGACCACCCTGGGGTTGACACACTCTGGTTTGGGATACCTCTGATATCGGCCAGTAAATATTTTCTGCTGATTTGCTTGTCCGTTGAAAGGTTTTTCCCCATTGACTGACTACTGATAGTGCTGGCAGAGGGAGAAAAACATAGGGTAAGTTTGCAAGAGCAGCTAGCTTTGACAAGAGACTGAAGTTTTGGAACATATCCCACACATTGAAATATGTATCTCAAATAAGTTAGGAGATAAATGCATTTTATAACACTTAGCGGTGCTCTTAAGAAATTATTATTTGAATATGTTATACAATAAATCTGTATTAACATTCTGCCAACTGTAAATCTCAAAGATTTGTCATTAGGAAATTATCTAAAGTTATCATGTCTTTGGCTCTAATTAATCAAACAGAGACCAACGGTGGTGGCATTTGTGGTTGAAATATGATACAGAGGAAAATAAAAAAGTACCTCCTACTGAGTCATGAATTATTTATAAATTGCTTTTTTCACAAAACTCTCCTTTTTGTGGTTAATGTCTTCGGTTCTATTTTTTTCTTTCTCTGACAACTTTGATGGTCAATTATATTTAATAAACAGTTATTGTGCCGAAATAAATCAAGTTCAAGACGATCTACAGTAATCCTCATCTGAAGCAGACTGTGAAACCACAAGTCCTGGAGAAATGGTTGAAACGGGCCGTAATGGAACACATATGTCATGCTACTAAGGCCTCTGGGAGCCCAGCGATATCCCATACTGCTCTCTGCAAGATGGTGGAAAAGTAAGGAACTGAAGTCGGGGAACTGACGGAGGAAGAAAAACCCTGTACTTCATCCATTTGCTGTTTGTCTATTTTCCCAGAGCAGACTTGTGAGGGATGGTTGTCTTCTAGTCTGTATGGCAGACCTTCAGATGAAGCCTTTTCATTATCCTATCACCCCTGGGTTTAGGGTTTGCACATGACACAGCCACCATTTCTGCACCCGCCATTGAGCTCCACACGTGTGGTTGGGATAATTTACAAACTGTTGGGTCAGAGGTTTTAGTCCTCTCACCAGCCTGGTTAGCTTGGAAAATCTTGGGCGGGTCTGGCAGACACTCAAGTGGCTCTCCTTCTCTTGATAGAATCCTATTATTACATATGTAGGATCTTAATTTGAGCTAGTTTGCGACAGCAGGAAAATAATCCTGCAGCAAAGGGAAATGTGAATTATTATGTGGATTATAATTATCATTAATGGACATTTTTTTTGTAGGGGTTGATACGTTTTTCATTAGGGAAAATCAAGTCTGGCTTTTTAAAGTGGACATGTGAAGCTTTAGAAACCTTTTTAAGCCTTGAATACTCTAGAAGTTTGCATTTCCTGTAGTAAGGACTGAAGGCATGCCATGGGCTCAGAGCAGTACTGTAGGATATACAGTTGATTCACTCTATTCAAGTTTGAGTGTCATGTAGACTGAAAGATAAGTTGCTGCTTTTGCTTTGTCCACCCAACAAAATCTCCTGGAAGATGGAAGTTACAATATTGTGCGAACATTGACAATGTTGTGATCACAATGCACTTTCTCTGTTAATCATCCCACAAGAAATTTGCTGATAAGCATGTGTATGTCTCCAACATCTTCCAATGATTTGCATGTCTGTTTTGTCTAGCTGATTGTCCATTGCTAAGCAACAGTGGCCTTGTTCAGTTTGTGCTGGAACAGAGCCAGAAGGTTGATGATGAGGCTTTGACCACTGGGACTCCCAGTCGTTCCTGCTTGTCCTCCATGGTGGTTTTAGCACAAGCAGATTAAAGCAGGAGGGGAAATATATAGGTCTACAACTGTACAATTGCCAAACTTAAAAAACATATTGCAGTTGGCAGTCTGCATCAAAGAGCATTATGTTTTGAAGCCTTCTTATTTTGCCTCTGTCTCTTGGATTCTGGAGCGTGACTGAATTATGCTTCATTAATGTCTCTTGAGATTCTAGGTTTAGAGATAAAAGGATTGGGCTGAAGAGATCTTTTTTTAAGAATAAAAGTTTTGTTGTGGTGGATTCTATGGCCTTTTGGTGATGCTTCAAACTTTTAACAGTTGTTTTGTTTAATTTCCGTCAAGAGCCTTTTCACCCTTCACTATACTTTCAACATTATGCCAAAAAGACACATTTTTCCCAGATGCACTTTTGAAAGAACACTAATGACCTAGTTCATAAAGCTAAATCTTTCCGATTTTTTTACAACATACACTGCTTTGTTACATATGACTGTGCTGTGGTACAGTAGGTGTATTATCCTACACTGGGGTGGAATGTGGAACAAGTTTTTAAGTCAAGCTCAAATGAATAAATATCACTATATAAGCAGCTTGCTAAAAGGAGCTTACTGTGAATTTAGCCTTTTATGCCCAGGAGTGATGTGAGTGTCCAGAATTACAGCAGTACTAAATTCGCCTGAGAGCGAGGCTACAAGCCTGAACCCATAATTGGAAAATGATAATCGAAGGGTTCTTGCATCGATCATTATATCATATCATCTTACCGAAATGTTTGCTTTCCGAAAGTGCAATCCATCGAGAATACAGGTGGTTCTTGTTCGTTTTAGATTTTTGGTCAACTTGGTCAGCTACTGTATCATTATGGATACATATCTCTTAAGAATACGTCTGATTATTTGTTTTTTTGTGGGTTTTTTGTATGAAAGGGGGCAGTTATGTTCTCCACAACCCAAAAGTGCTGGATCAAAATCATACCAATTCAGCAATTTCAATTAGGCTACGTTTATGTGTTGCTGAGATATTGTAGATCAGGGTTGGGGTCAATTACACAAATATAATTGTAATTCAATTATCTTTCCCTGTGAATGCCATTTAATTCAATTCAAATTTCAGGTATGTCTTTGAGTTCAGAGATAATTTCATTCCTATTAATTCCTCTGAATTACCATGTTAGGTAAATATTATCTCCAACAATTCCATGAATTCCAATTCTAATTAAATTCGCCCAGGCTTTCAGGCTGATCATGTCACTGTTCAGACAGCCTATAGCTATACTGGAAATACAGGAATACAGATAAAATGATTAAAAACAAATCCTACAGTCTATGTTTTATACTATGTGCATTAATTCCATTAACTTGGAAATTAAAAAATATAATATAAGTCAATTAAATTCCAAAGATTAAATGTTTTTACAATTCCAATTCAAAAAGTCCAAACACTCTAATTCCATTTCCAATTTGAAGATTTGTAAAATTCGAATTTAATTCAACATCAATTCTCCACTTCATGAGTGAATTCAATAATTGAAATGGAATTTCAAATTAAATTGGAATTGACCCCAACCTTGGTGATGGTGTATGATGTGTTTGGCCACATTTTATAGTGGTAGGACCATGTACTTTATACTTTATCATGGCCAATTACAACCACACCTCTTCCCTTTGCTTCGGAATAACACAGATGTAGTGTACCATGCCCCCTCTCTGTGTACCATGGAGACAATGTACCATGCCCCCTCTCTGTGTACCATGGAGACAATGTACCATGCCCCCCCCCCCCCTCTCTCTCTACTGTGTGAAAGTAATATCACACCTAAAGACGTGATCAGTGGAAATAAAACCTCTAATCTCTTAATTAGCCTTATCTAACCATTTGCATCTGCTCACAATTTAACATCTGAAGTCTGAACAGTTTGAATCCACCACAGATGCCATGGTTCGGTGAGCAAGCCATATGGTTCTGTACTGTTACACATAAAATACTAGGCATGGCAATGGCAACGAATTGATGCAGATTTGTACAGAGCAGATTAAATGGGAGTAAGGAACAGCACTACATTGTAAAACCCTGTGTGATGTAAAAGCCGTATCTTTCTTGTGGTTTGGGCCTATTTCAGAGACAAAAAATCCTGATGCATATGCTCCTTGCAACAAGGCCCTCTGTGCTGCTTTCTGTATTGTCATATCAAAGCATGACATGATTGTTACTTAGTTCCGTGCTGGAAACTATCCAGATATGTAAATGGGAGAATATGTGATTCACTGGAGTCTGGCCTCAATTGTCTGTGCAGAAGAGTACATTATTTGACCATAAAAGCCTTCTGTGTGTAATATAACACACCAGGACAACGACATGGCTGGTCTGAGAAGACTAGCTGGCCAAACCTCCCATTTATCACCACTCCCATGCAACCCCACTCTGATCATGGCCTACTGAAGAGAAGCCATGTGGTGCTGCAGCACACAGACTCGTGGGCAGGTGGAGAGTTAGCAGAGACCCAGGGGTTGACACCCCATGCTGATGTGACAGGATGTAAAGGCACAAAGTAAAGTGTTGCTAGTGCTTGTGGTTTGAAAAAGATGGCAAGACCAGATGCATAGGAAGGAGCTCTACATCTTCATACATACACTTCTTCTCTTGCCTACTCTCATTTCTGGAATAAGGGCTGTGAGGCGTGTGTATGTTTACGATTGATTCACAGCTGTATTTAGGTTATGCCATTAGGACTGCAGCCAAGAGAGTGGCAAGAAGTAGTTCCAGTAGTCACATATAATCATTTTCTGTGTCAAAGCGAATAGTTTCACTTCAATCTGTGAGACACACAATTTCTAATGTGTTTTCAAAGACTGAAACACTATGTTGATATGCCTTTTCCACCCTAGATCCCACACTTTTGTCAAAGCTCATCATGTTGAAGCGTGTTTAACGTTCTTTCTAGGTTCATTATCCTCTGCCTCTTCTGCCTCCTCTTCTTCCTCTTTCTCCTCATCATCACTTTCATCATGGGTTCACAACTTGCATTTTTGTGTGTGTTGTAAGTGGTTGAAATCCCTAGCAGGGAAAGGAAAGACTTTTCGAGACAAGGACAGCATGAGTTCTCCTGTGTTGTGGAATTTGGTTTGGTTTCACACCCATCCTGAGTGTATGAACAAAGGCACTATCTCCCCTCCCATCTGGTCCTGCAAAGCTTTGGCAGGAGAAGACTCAGTGCCAGGGACTCAGGACAGGTATTTGCCTACAAAGCGTCACGCTACTGAAAGAAAATGCTGCCTTGGATGATATGATTCAGTTAGCAGCTCCCCAAACCTTAGGTTTGCTGTGGAAAGAATGGACAACCCATTCATACAGCTCAGAAGTCCGAGTAAAACTGGACAGGGTGTCAGATATTACCCAGGCATCTATGGTTCCTCTCTAGGTTTCTTCCTAGGTTCTGGCCTTTCTAGGGAGTTTTTCCTAGCCACCGTGCTTCTACACCTGCATTGCTTGCTGGTTGGGGTTTTAGGCTGGGTTTCTGTACAGCACTTTGAGATATCAGCTGATGTAAGAAGGACTATATAAATACATTTGATTTGATTTGATTTGATTGCGTTTGGAGTCCATTGTTTATAGAAGTTCATAGTATAGTATTATAGTAATACCAAATACCAAAAATACCAAAAATGGCAGGGAACCTAGAGACAGTTTGTTCTCAGCAGTTACAGACAGTCTATCTTTCCAGAGTACAATATATTGTATATTCTGTTCAAAGAAAACATTTAGACAATTATTTCATTACACATAGTGGCCAGATGACACAGATAATGAGTGCACTTTGAAATCAGAGTCTAAATATATAATTTGAGGTGTAGCTTAAATATAGCATAGCCCAGACTGGTACTCTCTAGCTCTCCACAAGGGATAGAAATAACTATAATCTCAGTCTGCTATTTTCCTAATGGATAATTAGAGGGGGATTGTTTCCGATTAGCTCTTAATGTTGCTTGCACAGGCCATTGCCTTGTTTCCGTGTATATTCAAATATCCTGCAATGAACCACTCTCAATGGTGCACTGTGGGACATTTTACCTGGTACGACTACGTATTTCAGCTGAGATTCTGATTCATTACTGGTTCATTACTTCCTGGAATGTTGTGATCCCAAACCCAGCCAGCTGTTGAGGTTGAGAGCTTCATGTTCCTTGGTGTCCACATCAACAACAAAGTAGAATGGTCCAAACACACCAAGACAGTCGTGAAGAGGGCACGACAAAGCCCATTCCCCCTCAGGAAACTAAAAAGATTTGGCATGGGTCCTGAGATCCTCAAAAGATTCTACAGCTGCAACATCGAGAGCATCCTGACCAGTTGCATCACTGCCTGGTACGGCAATTGCTCGGCCTCCGACCGCAAGGCACTTCTGAGGGTAGTGCGTACGGCCCAGTACATCACTGGGGCAAAGCTGCCTGCCATCCAGGACCTCTACACCAGGCGGTGTCAGAGGAAGGCCCTAAAAATTGTCAAAGACCCCAGCCACCCCAGTCATAGACTGTTCTCTCTGCTACCGCATGGCAAGTGGTACTGGAGTGCCAAGTCTAGGACAAAAAGGCTTCTCAACAGTTTTTACCCCCAAGCCAAATGGTTACCCGGGCTATCTGCATTGTATCCCACCACCCGCCAACCCCTCTTTTTACTCTACTGCTACTCTCTGTTCATCATATATGCATAGTCACTTTAACCATACCTACATGTACATACTACCTCAATAAGCCTGATGAACAGGTGTCTGCTACTGTTATTTTCAGATGTCTTTTTACTGTTGTTTTATTTCTTTACTTACCTACACACACACACACACACACACACACACACACACACACACACACACACACACACACACACACACACATACCTTTTTTCCGCACTATTGGTTAGAGCCTGTAAGTAAGCATTTCACTGTAAGGTCTACACCTGCTGTATTCGGCGCACGTGACAAATAAACTTTGATTTGATTTGGTGAGGCAACAATTCAGGAAGAACTAAACAAAAGCTTCTCATTAGGACAAACGGCCTCGTCCCAAAGAGTAGAATTCCTGTTGCATTACGTGAAGTGTTCAAAAAAAGGAAGGCCATAAATAGGTTATGCAGCCACATCTGGATGGGAAAAGTCTAAACACAGCTAAGCTGTTGGTTGAATGTCTGTGAGCAAAATGGAGGGATATCTCTTGTCTCTTAATTTCAAAAGGGTTCCATTGTTTTACTAGAGCTCCTCCTTCCCTTTTTGCACATGAAATTTATTCGTGGCCTGCTGTGTTTTAGTGCGTGTTGAGTGTAAATTCATGAAGAAACTGTAGTTCAATCATCCCTATCCTGTAAGTATGGTTTTATCATGCTTGATTGTGCCACACCAGTCTCCTAAATACCCACAGCGTAGCACTAAGGTTGCCAGCGGTTACTTCACACTGCTTTGTTTAAATTGGAATTACTCTGTGAAGGATTGTGCCCAAACATCCAGGATTAGACTGAAATGTATTCATCCGAACGACTGCATTGAACCATCCATATAAAACCAACAGTTTATGTATGCCTTCTCATCCCAGCGGAACACTGCTGTGCACACTATCCTGTTTCCAAATATTCCTCCAGCCTTGACCTATTTTTAAGAACACTAAATTATACACCTTCTGGGGTGGAAAAAATGTGGATAAACCACAGTATAGTCTACCACTACAATCTATGACTACAAAGTGAGGTACAGTAGACTATTTCCAATGTGTAACATGCATAAGGTTTTCAATAATTTCATATTTTGTTATTGTTAATTGACTGTGATCAATCAGTACTGTACTGCACTCAGGACTGTTTTGCAGATAGAGATATGAATTTGAGAATGTTGTTTTGCATCATGCAAACAGAATTGATGGAATTCTGGCACAAGGTGGCTGTGGTTATAGCAACATTGTCTGTGTGTTTTGATTATTCAGGTCAAAACTTTGCCATAACACTGATGTCTCTCAGGTGTCCGATGTTTACCACCCCTGGTCCACAGACGGAGACATAACTGCGCACTGACATTTAACTTCTGATACTGTTCACTCTTAGGACAAATAGGTACTATCTAGAAATAGGTACTATCTGTGTTTCAATTGTGAACGCAGCTTATTGCATAGACTGTAACACAGACAACCTTCCGGCAAAGGCCCAATGAACACCTGAGAAAAGTGGTTCAACCCGAAGTCAACCCGGTTCTGCTGGCCCAGTCTGCCAGAAGATAATATTTGTGTGGATTTGTTTAAACCGCCCCTGACCCCAAAACATCTGATCATTCATGTTGCAGGTTTTTTCGTTGGAGTATAAACCACAGAAAACAAGTGACAGTTCAGCTCTCCGTGAATGGTTTGAGAGGTGGTTTAAGCATTTGTTCCCTGACTTTACACAAGGACAGGTCCAAGGAATGTAGGCACTACACACCTGCTTAGAGACATACGTACAACACTCAGCCCATTTCTCACTAAACTCACTGGTGTGCTTCCATGTTTACAGCACACTTCTTCCCAACCTCTCTGCATACATTACACTCAGCTGCACCATTGAGAGCATCTTGACTGGCTGCGTCACCGCTTGTATGGCAACTGCTCGGCGTCCGAGCAAGGCGCTACTGAGGATAGTACGTACGGCCCAGTACATCACTGGGGCCGAGCTGCATGCCATCCAGTACCTCTGTATCAGCCACCCAAGTCATAGACTGTTCTCTCTGCTACCGCACAGCAAGCAGTAGCGCCAAGTCTGAGACCAAAAGGTTCCTGAATAGCTTCTACCCCCAAGCCATGACTGCTGAACAATAATCAAGTGGCTACCCAGATTACTGGCATTTACCCATTTTTTGGGTTGTTGCACTGACACTCTTGCACCGGCTCTATGCACACTTATTGTGCTCTAACCACACATACTACACTGACACTCCAACACACACACACACACTACATATGCTCACACACACAAAACAGACTCCTGTGCTGTACATGCTACCCTCAATCACCTCAACTACGTCGTATACCCGCACACTGACTCTGTACCAGTACTCCTGTATACTGTATACTGGAATACTTGTTCATTTTGCTAATTGTTCTTACCTTTTAACTCTGCATTGTTGGGAATGGGCTCGTACTGTAAGTAAGCATCTCACGGTAAACTCCACACCTGTTGTATTCGGTGCATGTGACAAATAACATTTGATTTGACTCATTACAATAAATACTAAACCTTATGTAAGCCATAATGACTCCAATGATGACTCGCTCAGATAGTGAAGCAGACAGACTTGTGGGCTCGCTGCAACAAATACTGAGAGCTGTTATTCTGTTTGATTGGCCGTCAGCTTGGCCATTCACTGTTACTACTGTCCTTGTCAGACACCTCTCAGCGTGGTGGTGGTGTTGTGTGTGTGTGTGTGTGTGTGTGTGTGTGTGTGTGTGTGTGTGTGTGTGAGAGAGAGAGAGAAAAAGTGTATCTGCAGCCCCAGCCTTGTTGTCACCTCAGGTGTCACCCATTTCCCAAGAACTGTTCCTCCAACAAGACTGACCTACATGCCTTTCACACACTTCAGCAAGTCCCTCTAATCCTCCAGATCATGTAGTCGACCGGTGTGCAGAGGGATAGGACTGCCGTGTTAAGGGGTTGAGGGGTGACATGAATCACATGATCACATTGATGAATACAACCACGCAGAGGTTTGGTTGGGAAACACTTTACGTTACAAAGTGCCTGTGTTCTTCATTTGTGATCAATTACTGAATTGAAATGTTGAAGTCATAAAAAACAAACCTGTGGGTTTAAATGGTCTGGCCTCATTTCTGTGGGTCGACATAAATATTTTTTCTACTACGTTTTTAAAAGAAGTGACAAGGATAAGAAGTGCCAAGTTGACTCTGTATCTCACGTGTAGAGAGCTTCCAGACAGTGTGTGGTGACACAGGCTTCAACGTGGAACTTCTGATTGGTTCTCTCTCCATCCTGTTTTTAACAGTCTCGGGTGTCCCTTTGCAAAATAAATCATCTGTTTCTAATATTACACACTTCCCACTAGTCACAGACATCAATTCAACATCTATTCCACGTAAATGAAATGACCCGAAAAAAACGTTGATTCAACCAGTGTGTGCCCAGTGGGTTGTCCCTGGGCACACACTGGTTGAATCAATGTTGTTTCTGCATTGTTTCCACGTAACTAATGCATGTGTTAGTCCATTTGCAAGAAGGCTGAGAGATTTACATAAGATCTACAGCAAATTACATTCTGAAGAGAATACTTATTTTTTTCAGGTAGATTTATCTCCTCTCACTTCATAGAGACCAGCTTTGTGTTCCAATTAACCAATGCCATTCATCCCTCGACTTGAAATCGCATGCCAACACCATAGAAACACTTGAAAGACACTCAGCTAATACCACCTCATATTTTTGGTATTTCTATCTTTTTTTCCCAGCTGTACTGACTTAAAGAACCTTAAATCAGCAGTTGTCAAAGCCTGACATCCTGCCTTTCCCGAATCTACAAGACATAATGTTTATACATAGTTTATTTCCTACTCCCAGGCCCACAATAAAACGCATATACATATTAAATTAGCTACCGTGTGTGCGGCAAACAGACTAAGGTTAGATTTGGTTCATTTAAAATGGAGATTGCCCTTCTTGTGTAGTCGTGATTTGGTGCTTGTCCTTCCTGGTTTCTCTCTGACCCATATCCTTTCACTCCACCTCCCAAGGTGTTTTCACTCCATTCTTAAGTATGTCATGTGAGCAACATCTCTGTGAAAATACATAAATATTGCAACGCTCATATAGTAATTGCTTTCACAGTAGTTCTAAATGTATAGACCGCTCGTTGTTGGAGGCAATCAAGAATTCCAACACTAATGAGAGGCCCACACTGGTGACGTTAGAACATCACCAATCCCAGTCTCACATGTTTATGCCTCAGATTACATTGTGACGGTTGAGCCGCCGTTCACTGTCATAACACACAGAGAGGTACTGGGTGGTTATTTAGTTCTCACACCATCTGTCATCAGCATCCTCTGGAAGACGAGTGTGGCCTTGCCTTGCCAGTTCCCAGTTTGGACCCCTCCCTTCCCATGCAGCTCCAAAGAGCATGATCACAAGTCACCCTGAGACCAGTACCAACATGTTTTACCCACGGTTCCCTAACAGGGAACCCCAGGAACATTCAGTTCAACCATAGACACAGTGTTTTTTTTTTTTTTACTAACCCAAGAGGGAACAGTCAAGCTTAACATGAGCAGCATTATATAGGAATGTAACTAACAAAGCTAATGTACAGTACAGCATGCCATTTCTGCAACGTGTGCAAGGTTAGCATTACGCACACTAGTTGACCGTGACCAAAAAAAAAGCAGTATGAACAAAGGGAACTGAAGCGTTGAGATAGATGAAAGTGCTGCTTTTGTAAGTACACCGTGTTACAAAGCCACATGAAAACACATCCCCCCCAGCCCCCCAAAAAAAGCAATAACTCATCTTCACAGTCTCCCACATGACCCTTATGTTTCTGACATCTCTGAAGAAGCCTGGTGATGATTACTATATGGCCTTCCTCCAAACCCCCCCAGAACACTCTCATCACGCTGCTGAAACCTAGACCTCTCTGTAGCGTTTCGTCAAGAAAACAGAGCGAGAGGGCTCATTGACCAAGTCCTACAGCCTCCTAGCGATATCGCTCACTACATACAATAAAATGTGCACTTTGTAATCAAATGAAAAGCACTCGGTTGTATGTTTTTACATATATTTTTTTTGTTACATCTGTGCATTTTGATGAGCCAGGATAAAAAAAAACTGATTCACACAATTTACCCTACTGTGACCCATCCAGTGTGTCTTGCCTTTGCCATGGAATGGGGCCCAAATAGAAGTTCACTATGTCTTTCTTTGTCGTTCATCAGTCTGTTTGTATCCTTCGATAGCAGTCTGGGCCTGGAGAGTTGGGATCAACTGTTGTCTCCACTAGGACCCCGTCTGTCTTTGTGCTGGACCCAACATAGTGTTGTCTGCGCCCGATGTTGCCACCTCATCCCAGTTCATGGAAAACAGTCCTAGATGTCACCTGCAGAGAATTCCATAGCAGAGTGAATAGCCTCTCCTTGTGAAATGTAGATACCCTTCCTAACTCTGAATAATCACTGGGCGATATTCTATAAAATGTCTGATGGTCAAATTAACATTTGGGTATTGCTGGTTATTGTTGATGTTTGTTTTCATGTCTTTATACATTCCGGAAAACAAATATTTAATTTAGTTTGACGCTAAGAGGGAGACTCCACAGATCAGCCCCAGAATAAACAGCTAGAGGGAGCCTGTTATTCTGTGGTAAACAATAATACATAATTATGAGGGAAAATGGGCAGGAAACGCAAACAAACAGTACTGTAGAAAATCTCATCATTCTCAGCAACACACTACTGGAAATTGGAGAACCTCAGTTGGCAAAAGGGGTGTAATAGAACAATAACATTGATCACAGTTCAATGTTCCCAGTTGTTATGACCTCATCTACGATGTGTCTATGTGTCGAACATGCTTCTGTGGATATTGTACAACATTTATGATTTTGCACATTTGAAAGATAACAGTTGCATTACTTCCAACATAGCCAATAAATACCATCAAGGTGTCCAATTACATCGCATTTGACTCATGAGACACCTATTCATCATGTGGAAGAGCATTGTCTTACACATGACAGCGGTCTGCACTGATGGCAACTGCGTGTCACGTTAGGATGAAGCCATCTGACGGAAGGCAATGGTGGAAGAGTTGACGCATTACCTCAGTCTATAATTGACTGCGAGTGTGCTTTCTCTTTCTGTCACTCTGCCTCCAAGAGTCATTGATGAGCCCGTTGGTTTAAGTCTTTGATAGGAACACATGTGGAATGGGTTTATCAAGCACAACATCACATGCTATTGGGTTTCCCAGAGAGTAGGCAGCCAATAGAAATGTGTTTCCCATCTGCAATATTACAGAGTCTGATGAACAAAGATGGACTCTGCTCACAAAAGACAGTTAAGCTGCCAGCGTGCTGGCCATTCTTGCCCTGTCACACAACTGTCGTTCCCTGTGAGTCGCCCTTCCATCATTGACAATTCAAATGCATGAATGACTGTAAGACTTCCTGCTGAGATTGACAGAGAAACAGCCACAGACATGCACAAACAATCACACACACACACACACACACACACACAAACACACACACACTTACTTATGGGGATTGGCTAATAGAGTTCAAGTGTAGACTGCCTCTCTGATTATATTACCATAATTGGCCAAAGGCCTGGCTGAAGGAATATGTTTTACATATTTTTCCATGCTTCACATACAGTACCAGTCCAAAAATTTGGACACAACTACTCATTCAAGGGTTTTTCTTTATTTCTAGTATTTACTACATTGTAGAACAATAGTGAAGACATCAGAACTATGAAATAACACATGGAATCATGTGGTAACCAAAAGAAGTGTTAAACAAATTAAAGTATATTTGAGATTCTTCAAAGTAGCCACCCTTTGCCTTGATGACAGCGTTGCACACTCTTGGCAATCTCTCAACCAGCTTCATGAGGTAGTCACCTGGAATTCATTTCAATTAACAGGTGTGCCTTGTTAAAAGTTAATTTGTGGAATTTCTTTCCTTCTTAATGTGTTTAAGCCAATCAATTGTGTTGTGTAAGATAGCCCTATTTGGTAAAAGACAATGTCCAAATGATGTCAAGAACAGCTCAAATAAGCAAAGAGAAATGACAGTCCATCATTACTTTAAGACATGGTCAGTTAATCTGGAAAATGTCGTAAAAATCATCAAGCGCTGTGATCAAACTGGCTCTCATGAGGACCGCCACAGGAAAGGAAGACCCAGAGTTACCTTTGCTGCAGAGGATACGTTCATTTGAGTTACCGGCCACAGAAATTGCAACCCAAATAAATGCTTAACACAGTGTAGAAAATAGTCCAAAAAAAGAATACCCTTGAATGAGTAGTTGTGTCCAAACTTTTGACTGGTACTGTAGGTACAGGTAAGCATTTTCCGAATTGCCTTTTTATGGACTGATGGTGACTTAATGTTGTTGCTAGCAAACCCGTTATCAAAACTCAACAGAGTACCACAGTATGAGTCATAATACCCATAATACCCATTCATTTTTCCCATAGGGGATTTTAGAAACACGTCAAATAAGGGCTGTGTTTCGTGTAGGCTTACCCTGGCGTGACATTTTGATAACCATGTAAATCTCTCTAGGACAAGATGACTTTTAACATTATATTTGCCTGTATTTATGAAAATGGAATGCTAATTAGCTGCTAATGTGGCTATCATAAAGAACTGCAGATGCCATGATGATCTAGATGAGACTGATGAATCAAGGCAAAGGTAAGATTCTCTGGATGAACTATCTAATGTTGGCTAAATGTAGTAATGAATAAATTGGCAACATTTCTTTAAATGGACAATTCTGTGAACTGACTACACAATACCTGTTAGCAAAGGTGTCAGCTTGAGATGACATGCAGGAGCTAGCAGGGATTTGTAGTTTTGCATGATGTCCACTTTGATGCTAATTGTCATTTTCAAATCTGAGAGTAAATAGAGCTGAATATATTGATAAAAGTCACCTTGTCCGAGGGAGATTTGCATGGTTATCAAAATGTCATGCCAGGGTAAACTTACACAAAACACAGCCCTTATTTCAAGTGTTTTAAAAAATCCCATATGGGAAAAATGAATGGTGGAAAAAGGATTTGAACCATTTCCCTGTTTGACCGCTAGGCTTTATAGGTATTATGACACTTCCACCGTGGGGCTCTACTCTGCCTCGATATAAGAGAACTGAGTTGAACATTCCTCAGCTAGTGACCACACAGCCTTTGTTTTTATAGCTCATACACTGTCAGTCACAACTACAGTAGTCAGGTAACACATTTAGCCATAGCTCTTTCTAACGATGTCCCACTAACATGGTTTTACAAAATGAGAAGTCATCCTCAGAGCACCATCCCTTCCTCCCACACACATTGTTACAAAGTGCAATATCTGTTTATGGCATTTGCAAATACAATATAGATAAATTCAGAATCTAAAACAATGATTCTAGGATCCACAATTAATTGGAGTCTGTTGCATAACATTTTCACTTAGTAAGTAGAACTACTACTATCTACAATCTGCCTACACTTGTAGCCAGCCTACCTGTCTTTGTAACTTGTAAATCACATTCAAAAAGCGTAAATAATGCCCTCTTCGAATTATCATAGCAATCGTCTGATGATTGCCTTGCACTCAGGTGCGCGGCTCTTATGGCAGTTACGGTAGAGAATTCCTCCACATTTTTTTTCCCGGAGGAAGTCTCGGTCAATTAGTTTAGACAGTAAGGAGAGCTTGAAGTCAGTACTCCTCCAATGAGAAGCTAAAACACCCACTGCTCTTGCTTCGATTTGTGGGAATCCCGGCGGAATTTTGGATTTATTTAAAAACATGGGATTTGAGTTGGATCGGTTTAAAGGGGCTGTGGACCCAGATTTTAAATGTAATTTGTGTAATAAAGTTCTAGAAGACCCGCTCACTACTCCGTGTGGTCACGTCTTCTGCGCTGGCTGTGTGCTGCCTTGGGTTGTCCAGCAAAGCAGCTGCCCCGTCAAATGTCAAAGGATCTCCACGAAAGAGCTGAACCACGTTCTCCCTCTGAAAAACCTGATTATGAAGCTGGACATAAAGTGTGACAATCATGCCAGAGGCTGTGAAAAAGTGGTAAAGCTGCAACATCTGGCAGAGCACGCCGAGATGTGCGATTACTCGCCGGCAAAATGCAGGAATAAAGGATGCAACGAGGTGCTCAATCTGAAGGACATGGATGCACATATGCGCGAATCGTGTGATTGCAGACCGGTCGGGATATGCGAAAATGGATGTGGCTTGATGCTCACCCACAAAGAGCAAAAACTAGACACCCATTGCTGTTTGAAAGCTCTGAAAGCACACAACAGTGCATTGCACGTGAAGGTGGTCAGCTTGGACAAAGAGTTCAAGAAGCAATCTTTGAAATCGAGCAAAAGAGAGAAATCTCTTCTTGCTCAACTCTCTGCGGTGCATAATGAGCTACAAATGACAGCACTGAAGTATCAGAAGAAATTCACTGAATACAGTGCAAGGATCGACTCGCTGACTAAGACCCTTGCCCCCCCGTGCAAGGTAAATTCGTTTCAAATTACATAATTTGTGGCTATGGAATTTGTAATGCTGGTAGTTACTTTGTGATTGCCGGTTGTTCTATTGTGTGTTACTTTGTGTCTCTTCTGCGCGCGTACTGTCATTATTTTCACATATGGTTTTCGAGCGCTACTTTGTTGCATGTTCCGTTACTTATCAGAGGCTTGTATTTTTAACCAACGGAAAACTTTAGAGGTCCGATGTCTGCAAGCCCTTGACCAGACAGACTTTGAGTCTCCTGTGGTCAAACACGCTTTTATTAGTCTACTGCTTAAATGGCGTTTAATGTGATTTCCAACGACGAAGTAATTGTAGGGGCCAAGTAATGGTCAGAAGTGTTTCTTCTCCTCAGCTTGCCATAGTGTATGTCTGTCAGCTGCAAGTACAGCCAGCTGGCAGTCTGGGGGAGGGGCAAATATTTACTATTGTTCTGTACACATGACTCAGGTCACAATTTCCTCCTCAAGGATCAAGCCAACCTCTTCAGGGTTGTTCGGGACTGTCTGTCTGAAGATGTTGGAAGAGAGACTGTGCTATTGTAATGACAACATAATAAAAATGATAAAAATGTGCCTAGTTTTTTGTCATGTTCTATAGCCAACTCAACACACGGGCTAGAAATTGATATATGCCTCTCTTCTGGTCAGCTAGGGAGTGGTTGAAGTGTTTATGATGTTGTGTCAGTCCACGTGAACCCATAGTGGAAGAGCAGGCGAGGTACAGTAGTAGGCCACAAGCATTCTGAATGTAAGGTAACTGGAGAGACATGTCAGCAATGTGACATCTTTTGACCCTTACCTAGTGTTGTTGTTGTTTTTCTCCCCTTGTTTTTGAACTGAACATGTGTGCTGCACCGCACTACCACACATTCACAAGATGCCAATTATCAGTCATTATAACTAACCTTTTTTTTTTTCAGCCTGGTAAGAAGAAACCCTTTCAACGGAGATTCAGGTTACTTATTTAGCACTGTGTATTCAACCCTCTGAAATGACTGCACTGGACAAACTCAGTGAAAGGGGATGCACAAAGAAAGTTGTGCTGCTCCTTGGAGCTCTAATCCCTGGAAACATCTCCAAAGGTATCGTCTCTCATATGATCCGTGAAAGAAAAAAAAAGGGAAGCCAGAAAAAAAAATCTGAATGTGGATGATGTGGTTAGTTTTAAAGGATTTTTCCCCTTCCGAATTTTCCCTTCGGATTCAGTCGAGCACTGCGAACAGGATTGCTTGGCGGAGAACTTCGGTGCACATGTGGCAGTATCAAACGGAAAGACACAGGTGGAATTAACTGTTGGAGGCGGGCAATTTGGTGACTGTCGCTGCGTTGCAAATCTTAAGAGAGCCAGCGTCTCTGTTTCTTTTTGGGCTAGTTCAGGTCACGTGCTATCAGATCCTGTGAAATGTAGGACTTATTTCAGATTCAGGGTGACATATTTGGTCCACAAGCCACCGCCAAATGTCAGTGGAGACAGTGACTGGTAGCCTCCTTTGACTGCTGAGTTTGGGGCTTGGCTTCTGATGTACAGAATTTAACAGAATAAGCAGACTGGTTTAGAACGACTGGGCTGGATATGGGAATGTTGTCTTTCACCTTGGTCCTGTTGTAAATAAGGCTACATATTGTAGGTTAGATGACTGAGAAGCAAGATCAACACTGTCTGCCACGATTGCTGTCTGCCTGTGGGAATTAGTACCTTTCTGGCATGACATGCTTACCCAACTGGTTTTTAGAAGTCCTCAGTCCTCCTTACACGTTGTCTTGGTTACTCAGTTCTGACAGATCTAGGCTGTCCTTACAATGTCTAAAAGGTAGGGAGAAGGCTGAGTACAAAATACTTAACTTCCTAACCTATACTTTTTTTCCTATTCATATCGTTCATATTCTCAGATATTAGATGTGTTCAATTCCATGTTGAGTGACACAGAATCAGAATTTTCACTTAAAAATATGTCAAACAAAAACCCTTGCTTGCAAACCATACAGCTCTATTGTGTTGTTGACTGTATGTTTGTTTATCCCATGTGTAACTCTGTTGTTGTTGTTGTCGTCGTCTCACTGCTTTGCTTTATCTTGGCCAGGTCGCAGTTGTATTTGAACTTTTTCTCAACTGGCCTAACCAACTCCTTTTTCCAAAAACACATGTACTTCAAGAATAGCGCAGATGCAGAGTTTGGTAACAGAATGACGGTGTGTGCTGTTTGAGAAGCCATTCTGTTACCAAACTTTGCATCTGCGCTGTTCTTGAAATAAATGTGTTTTTAGAAAATGTTGAGTCTCAGTGTTACTGTGGAATTGCACATATGCCATTATCCATTTAGGAAATGGCCAATAGTTGTCTTTTTAAATGTGGAACTCTGTTCACATGCATCTACACAACTTGGTCCAGCAGCAGTGCTGTGCTCTGTACCCTATCCTGTAGCCTATATGGTAGCCAGACTCCGTCATGACACTGTACATTCCGTTAATATTTGCTTTTATATTTAGTCCCTGTATGCTATGGCATACTCCATACTGGGATGACAGCTGACATGATGTTCCCAGTCCCCCCCCCCCCCCCCCCCCCCCCCGGCTGTCCTCCTAAAAAGGTGGAGAGCTGACTGCACTGGTTTCCCAGCGTTTCACTTGTCATTCCTTCATTGACCGAGAACTCTACTGCTGTATTAATATAAGGAGCAAATGTCTTCTGGAGTGAGAGAAGGAAAATAGCATGAACACTTACTTGAATCAGTCACTTAACAGCTCTTTCTCAGAGTGGTTGTAGATCCACAGAAAATCATGTTGTAGATCCATACCAGCGATGTACTAAAATGTTGGTTATTGTGATACTTTTTTTTTTTTACATATCAATGAACTGTGTATGGAGTAGTCTTGGATTTTATCCTTTTTACCTCTATTTCTATACCTAAAATACACCATTGACTTCTAAGTCAATTTTCTAGATTTATTTCAGTCCTTTCTACTGTGTCGTTCAGAGTTATCTTTGTGTCGTTTTGAAGTGAAAATAAGCTCCAGTTCTCCATCGCTCAGGGAGGGGGTGTCATTGATTTTGTTCAATCATTTATGTTATTCAGTGACATTTGTGGGTTGCTAATGACTACCTGTCTTCTGCCTGTGTCTGTCCACAGGGTGGGGAGACCAAAAACGTCACAGCCATCCTTCATCGGGAGGGCGGTTCTCTGGGCTTCAACATCGTGGGAGGACGACCATGCGCGGTAAGTGGAATCAAGTGGAATCTCTGCGTTTACTGTTTTATCTCGTTGAGGGTCTGCCAAATGTCGTATGGGAAGTCCGGGATGGAGGCACATACTTGAACCACAATGAATTCTATTTTAGTGTTTTACCCCTTTACTGACATAGACATAGCTTAGACAGTAATACACTGCTCGTTTCTCTCTTGAGCCTATGTGGATGGACCGCATCAATCAAGTTTTTTATTGTGTTAGTATATTGGTTGGGTTTAGCGGATTTGGTTTTTCAGATAAAAACTATAATTACTTTATATGAGTGTTAAATGAAGGATTATGACTGTGCCTCCAGTTTTTTTCGTCTTTAATTGAGGGGACATGTAATGACATGGTTAACACAGACCAGCTGTGAAATGGGTCCTCTGCCCTGGGCTGATAACCTTTTTATGACTTCTGTATTTGCTGTCTCACAGACGAGCATTAATGATTCCATGGAGTCCTCTGACAAGAGTGTCAGTGTTGAAAATATCAATGCTGACTTGGGATCCGAGCGCATATTCACAAAGATTCTTAGAGTAGGAGTGCTGATATATGATCAGTTTGGCCTTTTTCTAGATGATAATGAATATAATAATATTTGACAGGAGGGACCAGATCCAAGATCGGCACTCCTACTCTGAGATACTTTTGAAAATTCAGGAACTGGGTCTCCCATACATGGAGCCTCTCTCTGTCTCTCTCTGTGTGTGCAAAACTGGCCCCGTTGAAATGGTGTTCGCAGTATCTGTTTCACTGGGAAGAATGTGTGCCAAAGGGTTCCACTCAGGGGTGTTTTTCTGGGTTTCATTACAACATCCGAAGCAGATTTTTTTTTTCTTAATTCCATGGTCTTGTTGATTTGTAACCTTTTTCGTTCCCTTGACAGAACCATACATCAAGCTCAACCCAAAGAGAGTCCAGAGGATACAGTCAACTTGCTCGCAGTGTTTTTAAGGCTCCGGATGAATTCATAAAGAGGTCACCAAATCCTCCACAAGAAACGATTGATTTGAACGGAAATAACATAGAGGCTTTGCAGCTTTTGACACATGGCATTTTCATCCTTGACTGGGGTTGATACGATGGGGAGGTCAGGATGGGTTGGGTCGCCAGGATAACTATGATTAAGGGCTGGCCTTTGTAGAAAATAGAGGGTCTAAATGCTGGGGGATTCATGGCAAAGCATCGGGCCTCTCACACTGCCCTGTTGTAACATTCCGTTGGCACTCCGGGCCATTTTTTTGGGTGCATCGTGTTGGTTTCACAGTAAACACTGTGCTGTGATGAGCTCGGATAAAAGAGGAAGCAGACCTGAAATAATTAATTACAGCATTCACAGCTTGATTTCTGAGGTTTCTTTAAGTATTCCATAAAAATGTAGCACAGAATTGCACGACTTGGCAGAGGTGCGGGTTGGATTGATGTGGTTTTAAAAGGAGCTGAGATGTATGTTGGCAGTGGTTTTGTTAAGCCAATCATAGCTTTTTCAACTCAGGGGTCACAGCCTCACCGATGGACGCAGAGTGTACCCATCCAACACATCCATTCAACATTTAGCCCCTCTAAGGGGATGGGTCGTAGTCGCACTCTCCAGCCCTGGGAAACATGTCAACTGGCAGGCCATTTTGGCACTGGGGTTGTGTGGACCACAATATTAAGCCCTGTGTAATGTGCACCTGCAACCCACTAGTGAGTCACTGCGGGCTGTTGATCCATGCGGTTAATCGCTGGGTTAATCCAGGCTGCGTTGATGACTGCGGTTGTGTTCACATGTGACTGCAGGGTGTCTCTGACCCTGATTGGTGAGAATGGGTAATGGGAAAACCATTTAGAATTGTCTGCATATTATCCTTAGGACCTTTGGAAGTAGGTTAGGCAGTTTTAGCAAGAGACTTGTTTAATATTTTAAAGATCTTATTTTTACTGAAGAATTTGATGTCGATTATCATGTATTTTAGTTTCATTTTATTTTTGTAGTCATCTTCAATGGTTACAATGATTTTTTTATCCAATGTGATCCATGTGTAATCTGAGGTAGTTTCTCCCACAGGACGACCATGATGGCCCTTCGAATGAAGGGATCTTTGTATCTAAGATTGTTGAGAACGGACCAGCAGACAAGGAGGGAGGCCTTCAGATCCACGACAGAATAATGGAGGTATGTGACCTGTACCGTTTCATGTGAAGGCCAATTCAGTATGCAGCCCTTTAACCATATCTGAAATCTTGGTATTCACATGCATACGTTGTAATGTTAGCACCAGAGAACCAGATACTCTACAACACCCTAGCACACAACAGTAACCACTTCAAGCAGCAGTAACAAGTGGCTGAAATCCTGCTGTTCATTCAGATTCATCATAAGCTCCCTTGACAATAGACAGATTGAGCCACCAAAACCGACAGCAATATACTTGGCGCCTAGTGACTTAAGACCGCTGGGGCCTCCAAGTGGCCTAGTCGCCTGGTCTGTAAGGAGAGATTAGTTCACGTGCCGTGTGAATGTGTGTCAGTGTGACTTACTGGGAGAAGGGCTGTGTGAGGGGGATACCAGGGCGAACCGGTGTACAGGGTTATATGAGAGGACACCTCTTGTTATGCTCAGTTAATAGCCATTCATCTTGAATCAAGTTAAAAGAAAGCAAATGAAGCTTAAAGGTGCAATATGCAGAAATCTCTCCGGCATTTCCTGGTTGCTAAAATTCAAATAGTAATTTCAGTATATGTGACAAAACAAGAAATTGGGTCCAATGTGTGTAGAATCATTGTACCATCTAAACCGCTGTGAAATATATTTTCAATAGCCAAAAATATTGTATTTTCAGCTGTTTAAGCTGGTGTACAAAACCGAAAGGAAAAGATGCAAAAATGTAATTTAAGAACGGGAAGCAAAGAAATGGCGCACATAGAACAGATGTACCGTTTATTAGACTTGCTTTCAATGTTCATTTGGTCAGGTCATCCAAAAAGTGTAATACTGCAGCTTTAAAGATGTCATTGGACCCACATTGGTGTTTTTGTCTCTGTATTGTCTTTTGACTTAGTGGGGGAGAAGTCACAGAGAGGAAGGTGGAGAACATTAAGAGAATGAGGACATTGAGGATGGAACTAGGGACCCTATTCAGTGACGCTCTCTCAAGATGAGTGGGGTGACTAAACAAAACAGAACCAAATAAAAAACATAGTTGCTGATTCCCCGGGGTGCTTTTCATTTGATAGGGGATCTAATATCAGAGGTGGTTTACGTTTCTCAGCAGCCATCTTTGTTACAGCTAAGCTGTAAAAATGACCTTGTCATATACGGATTCTTCCCTGGTTGAAGAGAGATGTGTAATTGAGTCAGTTCAGTTGTGTTTCCTACCTGGGGTGATGGAAGTCTCAGTGGGACCTAGTGATTCACTGAGGGGGGGAAATGAATACCAAGAACCCACCGGCAGTTCCGTGTACTGTACTCTCAACCCTGTGTGGCTAAACCAACAGTAGCCTCATCCTGCTATGTGGGGCGCCGTGCACAGCTGGAGCGTGCATTTTTAAACCTGCACCACCGGAACCCTTCCAGGTACTGCCTCGTCTCTCCCACATGTCTTCTGTTTCTTTCTTTCTTAAGCACTGCTCAAATGGCTCCTGCTTTTCTCTACTTTGAGGTTGGAATCACCGTGATGCAGTTTAAATGGTTGTTTGTGGGTGTGGCACATTTTTATTAAGTTCCTGGCGTTTTGTTATGCAGGCTAAGTGAAAGTTGAAGACTGTAATTTGTCCAAATCCACATAATTTATATTTTTGGTGGTATTACGCCCATTTTTTTTTGCTCAGATTCTTAACAAAGGACTGCGTGACCTGACAGCAAACAGGACATGGGTGTCACACGTCATGTTTTAATATTCTGATATCATTGTCCCTATCCCCTTTACAGTTGGGCCTGCGCAGGTGTGTGAGACGCAACAACTTCAGTGTTTACTCCTCACCCACAACCCATTTCTATTGCCTTTTGAAAATCAAAGCTTTTTTCTTCTTTTTTTTTTTTTAATGAACACCATTTGAAAGTAAAATCCCATCATGTGGATCACCACTCATTTCATGCGCCACAAAAAAAAGCTCCAGTGCCTTGCCCAGCTGTGGTGATCAGCTGGCGTAAATGGAGCCATTTACATAACATGTGGAACTAAGACGTAATAACAAGTTCAACTGAGGAGGCAAAAGCACTGGGGTCACTTCTTTCATACCTACTAACTAGTGATGAGGGGGGGGGGGGGGGGTCGATACAGTTAATTATCGGGATATTATTCTTGATGCATCTTTTTTGACAATACCACAATGTTGTTTTTGCGCTAGTTGGCCGTGCCAGCTTGTTCTCCGTCTACTTTCTAAACACTGAGCCAATTCATTTTCCGCACTTTTCCGCATTTTCCGCACTAAAAAAATGTATTTCCATGACTGATCAAAACTAGTTCTCATGGCTCTCTTGTCCCTCTGCAGCAGATGTATGGTGAGCAAACACGTTTGGAACGTCGAATCGCAACAAAATCAAAGTATCGAATCGCAATCCATATCGTATCGGCACGGGAAGTATCATGATAATACCGCATCGTGAGGTCCCTGGCAATTCCCAGCCCTACTACAAACACACATAGTGTGGTGTTCGGTCTTCCTCTTGTGAAGGTGTTAGTTCCAGTAAGTATACATGGATGTAACATGTCCATGATGATCCAGGATTGTTCCTCCTTAACAGACTCTTAGTGGAGGAGTGTGATCATGGCAGATGTCCCTCCTCTGCACCACTGCTAACACTTCAGCCTGGGATGAATCTGCTCATGAATGCCTCCTTGTTCAGCACAGACATTTTCTTGTAACTTGGAGCAGTGTTTGCTTTTGCTCAGTCTCCACGAGCTGAAATTGTAATACATAGGTTTTATTCAATTAAACTCATGGGGCTGGGTATAGGGCGAAGAGTGTAATGTACCTACTCGAAAGGGGACTTAGTTTCGCTAATGTTTTCACTTTCGCTTTGAAATGAGAGAGCTGTGTTGAAATAAGAAATGGCGTTCAAGCATGTCTTCCTTTTTTTTGGGGGGGGGGGGGGGGGGGGGGGGGGATAGCTAGGCAACTTTTAAAAGGATATTATCTATTTGGCTGCCCATTTCATCTAGCCCCAGTCTCCGAGGCATTGATAAGTTCTTCACATTGACAATCCACACATGTGCTGTGTGTGTATGACACCACAGTGACGCAAACATTGTTAGAGCCAATAGAAATGGAACACAAATGTGTGCTTTGCGGTTTTTGTCTCCAGGAAATGGCGCAGGATATTTACTCATGTCTCACATGTTATGCTGAATCGTAGCATCTTTGTTTGAATGACTAAACCAATGTCACAATCCTAAAATGACTGCCTGATCTTCAGGATCGAGTTGTTGTTTTTGTAGGCATCCAAGTGCAAGAACAGGAAGAGAACGAGGACGCTGAGCCTGAGACTACAGTTGTAAATGTCACCTTGTAAATCCTCTGCAAACACTCAGGTCATGGAGGGCGAACAACAACAACTACTTTAAAAATAAACCGACATTGAGGAGATGCCAGTTCTAGTCTTGGAGGACATGTTATTGCCAGCAGAAATGTGTCCAAATTTAAAGTTAAACTCAGCGATATGACGTTGCCACGAGCAGCGCCGGAGATATTAAGATGAGCGAGATGCAACACTTCGCTCACACGGTATCTGCTCATGTGCACGGTTTCGCTTCACGCTGGTAGCCACGGAACCAAA
This sequence comes from Oncorhynchus mykiss, assembly GCF_013265735.2. NCBI lineage: Eukaryota > Metazoa > Chordata > Actinopteri > Salmoniformes > Salmonidae > Oncorhynchus > Oncorhynchus mykiss. The sequence continues at coordinate 45,591,681 of NC_048571.1, forward strand.
ACAGCAGAGAAGTTGAGCCTTGCGGTTCAAGGTTCTGATAGATGGAGCTGAGCAGGAATAACACAACTTTGGGCCACATCTCTTGTAAATGTCCATTCTATGGTGTCATCAGCTGCGTTTTTATTTAGCTCACTGTCATATGGTACTGATTTTAATGAAAGTGCTTTAGGTAATTTTTTTCTTCAGAAACGAATGTGATTTTTCTTCTTTGGGCATTAGGTAGTTTATTGTTGTTAGAAGAGTGACTTCACAGTTTGGCTCCACAGACGTGCATTGACTAGCCACCCTGAATAGAACCGAAATAGCATGCAATATGTTTCTACACAACACAAACACACCGGGCATAACATATGACAATATTTATTCACAGGCAATGACTTGTGGTTTTTCTAATCTGCTTGGAAGTGCATGGGGAGGACTGTGGTGGAAAAATTGCTCCGTTTACAACCACATCAGTACTGCAGTAACACTATTTTGACAATGATAATATTATATTTACCTCTTGACTCAATCAACCTCATTGCATTTGACTTACCCCTCACCCTTCCCCTTATTTTTATTGACTTTGAAATGTGTATCATAAGTTCATGGAAATATGTTTAACTGCTACGACTGACTATTGCAAAAACGACAATGTAACATTTAGCTTTGGATACCTACTGACTGCCGTTTTGTACCCCCACAAATTCCCATATTAGGATTGAACACTATTCATCATGTCAATTCTGTGAGCTGGTCCTTAGAGAAGGGAGGAGGTGACATCCTCGTCTAAGGTCTGGAATTCTGCAGGCCACACCAGAGCAGTCCCTCCTTATCTTCCTGTGACCGCTGAGCTGTGAGGTTACCCACAGTGCACCACTTAACACCCCATACCTCCCCCTAGTTATTTTAGTGACGACTCACCAGCCAGACCCTCCCGGTGCTAAATGGCAGCCATCTGTGGAAGATGGCTGATTAGAAATGTGAGTTGAGTGGAGGGGCGACCAAAGCATGCATGTTGATGAGGCCTAATTCTGTTTGAAGTCTTGGTGTTAGCATTCCTCCCACTTCCCGGGCAGGCCAGGCTAGGGGGACAGAGATGTTTGGACAGTTTGAGGGAAAACCAGCTCTGCTCTGCTGTGTTCCCACTTGTTGCAAAGTGGCCCTGTCCCTACCCTATAGGGAAACATGGTGATCGCCCAAGTTTCTGCAAAAATAAATATTCTAAGCTTTTTTCTTAAAGTTTTGCTCAAAGAGAGTAGTTTGCGAACGTTATTTTTTAAACCAACACCACCTTTTGAAATATATATTCAATCTCTCAAAGTAATTTTTTTGTATGTTATCTAAAATTGTATTTCAATCACGAGTGAACCTCTAGAACTTGGGTTAAAAGGATTTAGGGATATTCGTCATTTTGTATTACAGCTTAACTGTTTTAATTCAGTATTCATTGTGAATGAATTGACTAGAATTGGATGTACTTCCAGTACATGAGTCTGTGATAGATTTAGACCTTTCCCAACCAGGGCCCCTCTCCTTCTATTCCCCTCAAGAGGGACAGAATGCCAGTATGGTGTGGGCGGTCCGTACCCACTGTCACTAATAAGTTGTCACAGCACATGGCATCTTGGACAGGCTGAGTCACAAGTTCCCATGTGTTATTTCTGACCCGGAGGCTATGAGGAACAGAAATGGCAGTTATTTCCCTAAGGGGATCACATGTTGTTTGGCATCCCGAGGCAAGAAGCAGGCCTTTGTCGGGGCCTTTATTGAATTTAGGCCCCCGTGCAATTGGCCTCTCTCTCTCTCTCTCTCTCTCTCTCTCGCTGTCTGTGTTTTTCTCTGTTTCTCTATTGCTCTCTCTTGCCCTTGCTCCCTGCTCAATACTCCAGTCTCTTTGGCCCTCCCTACTAAAGAGCTCTAGTCTACAGGCCCGGCAGGCAGGCCAGTTTCAGCAGCACAGGAAGGCACATTCCGAGGCTCTCTGGCTAAGCTAAGGCAGGGACATTAAATCAAATGCAACTTTTAAAGAGGCCATAATCAGCTTCTGGTGGTGGCCGCTGCACTGTGCCGGGCGCACACACGGACAGAATGGCCGCCTTTGTGGTTTAAGCAGTGAGTGCCACCGACTGGAACAGTCACAAGGCACATCTTTGTTTTCCCTTCTCCATAGGGAGCAAGGTTTTATGAAGCTGTGGAGTGATTACAAATACAACCCTGAGAGGGTGTGATGTGAACTCGCTCCTCGGCGGTGCCGGCCAGCTCCTCTTTTTCTGCACCGCCACTGTACGCCAATGCCACACACCAAAAAAATATAGCATTTTCCACTGTGTTTAAACGCCGTCCTTCCTCAAAGGAGAGCCGACGGTTGATGATTTTCATGGAGACACTCTGTCTGGCCTACTGTAAATGTGTTTGCTTTGCTCCGACACCAGTCTAGTTAAAGGTTGGCTCGGCTCTCTCTCTTTATTCATAGGGCCCACTCCCTTTAATTTATGGCCCCTGAAAGGTTTAGGGGGCAGAAATAGACAGGCGTAATTAAGGATGATTTTCCTGCCAATTAATCATTGGTATTGTGTAAGCGACTCAGTAACAATAAGCTCAGGTTACCAGTTGCTCTCCCTGTCGGCCCCTGACTCCCCCTGTGGACTGCCCACTGTCTCCCTAATTAACTACCCCCAATTAAATGCTAATAGGCTGATTAACAGACCTTTGTTGTGCTGTATTGGCCCGGCATTTCCTCCTGGTGGCCCTCTGAAATGTGTAAAGACTGCAGCACGTTAATCACTGCCCACTCTTGAGTGATCTCTGTGGGCTCGGCAGGGACCGGTTTGGCCAGCTTCACGCTCCACTGTTCTCCAGCTTGTTTCACTGTGATTGATATCCTTACAACAACAAAAAAAGCCCAGAGTCTGAACCACCGTTGTTTCTATGATTTCATCTGTGTATTATGTGAACTACAAAAGTCAGGGAGGACCAGCGATTTAAGAAATGCTCCATGCAGTAAAATCAATTATGGGACAAGGGCTGCTTGTCATAACCCACAGCTGTACACTTTAGGATAAATCACACATAATGCTGACATGCATGTGGTTTGGGGTGGAAAGTTTGGGTGTAGGGTTTTATTGATAAAATAATCATAATTTTATGGGAATGGAGCTTTCCTAATATGGAGTTTAACAGATGGAAGAAGAGAAGTATATTTTCCTTAAGATACTTGGGACTGGGAGGTTTTTATGACACAGTCCAGCATTGTAGTGAAACATGGAAGTACTTTCCTGGTTTACTTCCTGGATATTTTTTTCCTTTCTTCTAAAGTTGGCTTCAGACTGTGTGTGTGGCTGTTCCTATCGAAATAGCCATACTTTAATTTGAACAAAGTTTGTTCAATATTTCAACGGTCACTTTGTGTTCCAACATCAGTCCCTTCAGCTGGCTGTATAGATTTCCAGCTCTACAGATGTCTCATTTTCTATCATAAAGCACAAGAGTGGATTTAATGTGTTCTCTTCAAATGGAAACTGAATTAATATTCCATTTTTCACCAGTGCTTTTTAATCGGGTACATGCGTTATGTTGAGCTATACTGTATATGCTGAAATTCATGGCAGGAAACTCTTCTTGCAGAGTGACATATAACAAACACCCCATAAAAGGTCTTTGTCCACCTGCACTGCAGCCAGACCTCTGTCTAAACTGCTTGGTAACTCAAACTCACTTTTCCATTGGAATACAGTCAAAGCTCTCCCAGGTGCCAGTGGGTGTAACTGTACAGTGTTTTGCTTTGTAAGGGTCTTTGGATTTTATTCAGGGAGAAGAACACAAAGTGTGTATCATTGTACTACAGGTAATTCTCCCTTTTCTGACTTGCAGATGATGGGTGATATCTGAGCTAATTAGAAAACATTGCCTTGCATGTTTCTTTATAAAAAAAATTATCTACTGTACAAGTCATGCAGAGAAAATGCTCTTCCATTTGCAGTACGTCACAAAGAGACACCTGCTCCAACATCTCAATAGGCTGTTGCCTGTCTGGACAGTGGACGGGTCACAACGTGTCATTGGATGCTGGAACGGTATCCCAGGATGCTTTGATGTAACACAAATTCAAGGCTTCGTGGTGGCAGCCTGGCCTCCATTGTACAACACCTTCATCCATTCGCTAATCCTGACAACATGGGCAGCTTTAGAATTCTAATGCTCCCATCCTCGTGAGCCGTTTTTTTTTCAAGAGGGTTTGTAGATAGACGCCCTTTGACCTTGCAAGAAAAGTGTAACCGGGCGGCTGCTGCGCACCTTTCTGATGCAAATGTGCGAATAGAAAAACAATGTTCGTCAGCTTGGTTCGTTACGCATTACTCTGGTCTTTCCTTTCTCTCTCTCCCTTGAGAGGGATGTTTCGCTTTCAAGTGGTACCTTTCTGTCTGAATTAAACCGTTTTCTTTAGAGAGAAATTTCCAGAACTTCCACAACTAGGAAGAGGTTGAGGAACACACACACACACACACGTGGAATATATAAGCTCAAAATATAAGCTTATTTTACAAAATTATTTGTAAACAATGTACAGTGGCTAGAAAAAGTATGTGAACCCTTTGGAATTACCAGGATTTCTGCATAAATTGGTCATATAACTTGATCTGATCTTCATCTAAAGCACAACAATAGACAAACACAGTGTGCTTAAACTAATAACACACAAATTATTGTATTTTGTCTATACTGAATACCTAATTTAAACATTCACTGTGTAGGTTGGAAAAGTATGTGAAGCCCTAGGCTAATGGCTTCTCCAAAACTATAGTTTTGGCAAGTCGGTTAGGACACATTGTGCATGACACAAGTAATTTTTCCAACAATTGTTTATAGACAAATTATTTCACTTAGAATTCACTGTATCACAATTCCAGTGGCTCAGAAGTTTACATGCACTAAGTTGACTCTGCCTTTAAACAGCTTGGACAATTCCAGAAAATGATATCATGGCTTTAGGAGCGTCTGATAGGCTAATTGACATAATCTGAGTCAATTGGAGGTATACCTGTAGATGTATTTCAAGGCCTACCTTCAAACTCAGTGCCTCTGCTTGACATCATGGGAAAATCAAAAGAAATCAGCCAAGACCTCAAATTGTAGACCTCCACAAGTCTGGTTCATCCTTGGGAGCAATTTCCAAACTCCTGAAGGTACCATGTTCATCTGTATAAACAATAGTATGCAAGTATAAACACTGTGGGACCACGCAGCCGTCATACTGCTCAGGAAGGAGATGCGTTCTGCCTCTTAGAGATGAACGTATTTTGGTGCGAAAAGTGCAAATCTATCCCAGAACAACAGCAAAGGACCTTGTGAAGATGCTGGAGGAAACCGTTACAAAGGTATCTATATCCACAGTAAAACAAGTCCTATATCAACATAACCTGAACGGCCGCTCAGCAAGGAAGACGCCACTACTCTAAAACTGACTCACTGGGAATGTGATGAAAGAAATAAAAGCTGAAATAAATCATTCTCTCCACTATTATTCTGACATTTCACATTCTTAAAATAAAGTGGTGATCCTAACTGACCTAAGACATCATTTTTACTATGATTAAATGTCAGGAATTGTGAAAAACTGAGTTTAAATGTATTTGGATAAGGTGTATGTAAACTTCTGACTTCAACTGTATCTCTAAAAGCCTTGATGTTCATCAGTCCACGGTAAGACAAATTGTCTGCAAATTTAGAATTCAGCACTGTTGCGATGACTGCAAGAGCACAGTGCCGAATGCTCAATGAGGTTAAGAAGAATCCTAGAGTGTCAGCTAAAGACTTACAGAAATCTCTGGAACATGCTAAAAATCTCTCATGAGTCAACGATACGTAAAACACTAAACAAGAATGGTGTTCATGGGAGGACGCCATGGAAGAAGCCTCTGCTGTCCAAAAATAGTCTAACGTTTGCAAAAGTGCACCTGGATGTTCCACAGGGGCTACTGGCAACATATTCTGTGGACAGATGATACTATAGTTGAGTAGTATGGAAGGAACACACAACACCTTGTGGTGGGAAAAAAAGGCACAGCACACCAACATCAAAACCCTATCCCAACTGTAAAGTATGGTGGAGGGAGGGTCGTGGTTTGTGGCTGCTTTGCTCCCTCAGTGCCTGGACAGCTTCAATAAAGACATGAAAACGTATAATTGCGTGTGTTATTAGTTTAAGCAGACTGTGTTTGTCTGTTGTGACCTAGATGAAGATCAGATCAAATCTTATGACCAATATATGCAGAAATCTAGGTATTTCCAAAGGGTTCACATACTTTTTCTTGCCACTGCAATTGTAAACTAACATAGCCTCAAAACATGATTAAAACTATAATTTTGACATCACAAATGGTCAGTCTTTGTATTCATAGCTCTATAAATGTATATGAAAGTGGTTACATTTCTCTAGCCCCATCCCGTAGCTTTTTACCAAAACAGTGGTGGGGTGCCTACGCTTTGTTATTGTTTGATCTGCAGATTACACCTTTAAATCCAGAAACATATCTGTTTTTCATTACAAGATGTGGGGGAACATAATTTAAGCAAAAACCACAGTCATTGCCAATGTTCCCACATACACCAGTATGGTATGTGTTTAAATGGTCTGTGTTGCTGAGTTGGGTTACACCAACTACTAACTATCAAAGCTGCAGTGTTGGTTAAAGCTACAAGAGTGTCACAGAAAAGTGTTTCTCGATGCGTCATCTGCTGTTTCGAATGTATGTACAAGCACAAAGGATGTTCAATCTCACTTGGCTCACTATTTGGGTTGTTTTACAAAATGAGTGCCTTTTGCGTCCCTTTGATATTTTAAGTAGAAAATGTGCACGAATATAGCATTTTAAAAGGGTGTTATATTAAATATAGTGCCCTTTGATGTAGACCACATGGAGAATTCAATAAATCATATTTTCAATATGAATAAAGAGTTGCTAAAGTGGCAAAATATTATTTTTCTCGTTGTAATATGGTAAAAATATTAGTTATTTTTACATTTTTTATAAAAGAAACATTGAACATCTAATAGTCAAATCACAGTGTAAAAACAGGTGAGCAGGTTCTACTCGTTTCAGCCATTTTCTGGTATTTTCTGGTGGAAAACTCTGAGTGGGTCGAGCATAACACATCAACCCTGTTATCCATAGATAGATAGGCTAGACATTTTTTTAGGTCCAGTGCACTCAAAAACATGATTTCCTGTGTTTTTATATATATATATGTTTCCACACTATGAAGTTGTTCATAATTACACAGTATTATTCCATGATAATGCCCTTTTAGTGCAAGAGCTGTTTGAAACGACTGCCTGAAATCTCAGCTTGTATTGTTGGGATGGAGTTTTGGCCTGCCTCACCAGGTGGTAAATTTAGTTAATAGGCCAATAAGAAAGAGAGATCCAAACCTCACTGCCAATAACAGCTCATTTTAAATGTTCCCCTCCCAACTCAGACCACTCCCAGACAGTCCTAGCTAAATTCTCGCTTGATAAGTTGTCCAAGCTAAAAAGCTATTTTGTTTCTTTTAGACCATTTATATTGGAAACAATCACAGTAAGGCACTTAATTGTTAGCCAGAATTTCCCCTTCCTATTGCACACAACAAGCTTCCATTCCCCCTGTCAGAAGGGGATTTATGGCTGATTTAAGATAAAACTGTCAACCCTGTTATGGTCAACCCTGTTACGGTCAACCCTGTTACTTTATTTGGCACTTAATAGGAACTTACTACTGTCGTTATGTTATTGAACCTCTTGAGATGGGAAAACTTTTTTTTTTCTGAAGTTGAACATGTGCTTTTTTTTGACAGAATCTTAAAATGAGGTGAAATCAGAAGTTTTCACACTTCTCAACAGGCACCGAAATGGTGAAGCGACACATTTACTGAATCTGTGCTCGGCACAAAAGAACTCGGCTCTATACGTTCCTTTCTTAACTTGATTTAGTGTGTGAAACAGTATGACTTCTCTCTCATAGAATCTATAAAGTCGGTCCCGTCTCACGTTCTCTCTCCCTACCCATCTATTTCACACGCATATAGACACTCACACTCATGCTCCGCAGTTGAAAAAATTCTAAATTTCTTTAGATTACAACACATGATAGTGCTAAAGCAGAGAAAATAACTCTTGGGCCAGATGGCGAGACGCAGGAGACCACCGAGTGGAGAGCAGAGCAGCGTGTCAAGGTCAGGGTGTCAATAAAGTTGCCTTTACCGCCCCTCCTCCACCAACTGGGAAGCTTTCATTAGCCCTCATATCGGGACACATAGGACCAATCAAAAAAGCATGGGATGCAGAGGTAGCCATAAACGGTGTATTCCTTTAGTTCCCATCACATTTGTCCATAAAAACTCAAATTTCCCTGCTGTGTTTGAAAGAGACCGAGCACGAGGCCAGATATGTGATTGATATGTGCAGGTGGTTTCCCGATATCCCCATGAGTGAAGTGCTCCCTCCGAACTTGA